>NC_086445.1:591138945-591438945 GCF_028390025.1 Pseudophryne corroboree | reverse complement strand
CATCCTTGATGTCCCGAGACATCATGTAGTCCCCTTCTTCCAGGTTCGCAATCACTGCTCTGAGTGACTCAATCTTGAATTTGAACCTCCGTATGTAAGTGTTCAAGATTTTAGATTTAGAATCTGTCTCACCGAGCCGTCCGGCTTCGGTACCACAACAGTGTGGAATAATACCCCGTTCCTTGTTGCAGGAGGGGTACCTTGATTATCACCTGCTGGGAATACAGCTTGTGAATGGCTTCCAAAACTGCCTCCCTGTCAGAAGGAGACATCGGTAAAGCCGACTTTAGGAAACGGCGAGGGGGAGACGTCTCGAATTCCAATTTGTACCCCTGAGATATCACCTGAAGGATCCAGGGGTCTACTTGCGAGTGAGCCCACTGCGCGCTGAAATTCATTGAGACGGGCCCCCACCGTGCCTGATTCTGCTTGTAAAGCCCCAGCGTCATACTGAGGGCTTGGCAGAGGCGGGAGAGGGCTTCTGTTCCTGGGAACTGGCTGATTTCTGCAGCCTTTTTCCTCTCCCTCTGTCACGGGGCAGAAATGAGGAACCTTTTGCCCGCTTGCCCACGAAAAGACTGCGCCTGATAATACGGCGTCTTCTTATGTTGAGAGGCGACCTGGGGTACAAACGTGGATTTCCCAGCTGTTGCCGTGGTCACCAGGTCTGAAAGACCGACCCCAAATAACTCCTCCCCTTAATAAGGCAATACTTCCAAATGCCGTTTGGAATCCGCATCACCTGACCACTGTCGTGTCCATAACCCTCTACTGGCAGAAATGGACAACGCACTTAGACTTGATGCCAGTCGGCAAATATTCCGCTGTGCATCACGCATATATAGAAATGCATCTTTTAAATGCTCTATAGGCAATAATACACTGTCCCTATCTAGGGTATCAATATTTTCAGTCAGGGAATCCGACCACGCCAACCCAGCACTGCACATCCAGGCTGAGGCGATTGCTGGTCGCAGTATAACACCAGTATGTGTGTAAATACATTTTAGGATACCCTCCTGCTTTCTATCAGCAGGATCCTTAAGGGCGGCCATCTCAGGAGAGGGTAGAGCCCTTGTTCTTACAAGCGTGTGAGCGCTTTATCCACCCTAGGGGGTGTTTCCCAACGCACCCTAACCTCTGGCGGGAAAGGATATAATGCCAATAACATTTTAGAAATTATCAGTTGTTATCGGGGGAAACCCACGCATCATCACACACCTCATTTAATTTCTCAGATTCAGGATAACTACAGGTAGTTTTTCCTCACCGAACATAATACCCCTTTTTGGTGGTACTCGTATTATCAGAAATGTGTAAAACATTTTTCATTGCCTCAATCATGTAACGTGTGGCCCTACTGGAAGTCACATTTGTCTCTTCACCGTCGACACTGGAGTCAGTATCCGTGTCGGCGTCTATATCTGCCATCTGAGATAACGGGCGCTTTAGAGCCCCTGACGGCCTATGAGACGTCTGGACAGGCACAAGCTGAGTAGCCGGCTGTCTCATGTCAACCACTGTCTTTTATACAGAGCTGACACTGTCACGTAATTCCTTCCAACAGTTCATCCACTCAGGTGTCGACCCCCTAGGGGGTGACATCACTATTACAGGCAATCTGCTCCGTCTCCACATCATTTTTCTCCTCATACATGTCGACACAAACGTACCGACACACAGCACACACACAGGGAATGCTCTGATAGAGGACAGGACCCCACTAGCCCTTTGGGGAGACAGAGGGAGAGTTTGCCAGCACACACCAGAGCGCTATATATATACAGGGATAACCTTATATAAGTGTTTTTCCCCTTATAGCTGCTGTATTTTTAATACTGCGCGTAATTAGTGCCCCCCTCTCTTTTTTAACCCTTTCTGTAGTGTAGTGACTGCAGGGGAGAGCCAGGGAGCTTCCCTCCAACGGAGCTGTGAGGGAAAATGGCGCCAGTGTGCTGAGGAGATAGGCTCCGCCCCCTTATCGGCGGCCTTATCTCCCGTTTTTCTATGTATTCTGGCAGGGGTTAAATTCATCCATATAGCCCAGGAGCTATATGTGATGCATTTTTTTGCCATCCAAGGTGTTTTTATTGCGTCTCAGGGCGCCCCCCCCAGCGCCCTGCACCCTCAGTGACCGGAGTGTGAAGTGTGCTGAGAGCAATGGCGCACAGCTGCAGTGCTGTGCGCTACCTTGTTGAAGACAGGACGTCTTCTGCCGCCGATTTTCCGGACCTCTTCTGTCTTCTGGCTCTGTAAGGGGGCCGGCGGTGCGGCTCTGGGACCTATCCATGGCTGGGCCTGTGATCGGTCCCTCTGGAGCTAATGTCCAGTAGCCTAAGAAGCCCAATCCACTCTGCACGCAGGTGAGTTCGCTTCTTCTCCCCTTAGTCCCTCGATGCAGTGAGCCTGTTGCCAGCAGGTCTCACTGAACATAAAAAAACCTAAAACTAAACTTTTCACTAAGCAGCTCAGGAGAGCCACCTAGTGTGCACCCTTCTCGTTCGGGCACAAAAATCTAACTGAGGCTTGGAGGAGGGTCATAGGGGGAGGAGCCAGTGCACACCAGGTAGTTCTAAAGCTTTACTTTTGTGCCCAGTCTCCTGCGGAGCCGCTATCCCCCCATGGTCCTTACGGAGTCCCCAGCATTCACTAGGACGTCAGAGAAATAGGGTTAATATATCCATCTAGGGTACACACAAATACTAACTAACAGGGACTATAGGGATACTACTAGAATCCATGTGTTGCATTCATTTATCATATTAACCATATGTGGTGACAATAGATTGCAGAGAATTTCAGTGACATCTTGTAATAGGTGTACATGAACTTTAATTACAAGCCTATTGACTCTGGTGAGGGAATCACGGAGTAGGGTATTATAAATACTATATTATAATCCACACAAGTAATCCTATGGCTTAATATTGATATTAGGCATAGGGATACTGCCTGATTTATTAAGAACATAACTATATAGCATATATTAAAGAAATTTGAGACCAGTGTGTGTTCACTCTTTTTTATTTATTTAATTTTTCTGTCACACTTTCACTTCTTCATACACATTTTTCTTAGAATACTTCGCAAGCTAATTTATATTGGTATTTTATACAAATAATAATAAAGGTTATGTTTTATGGGGAGGTATACTGCACCTCGATTGAGGACTATTAGTCCAATCAGTTACAAATGAGTGCCCCACTGTGGAATACATTCTATTTCCTGTTTGACATATGATTAATATATTCCAGGGAGCACCCCCAACTAACAATAAATAATACAATTACTAATAAGTTAATGGATTTTCTATACGAGTTATGGGAGGTAACTGATTCATATAAGAGTACCATTTATAGGATCTGTGCGAACTTTTTCTTTTAGAGACACACAGAGTTGTCAGAGCTTCTAACGCCATTGCTTGTGGGTCTCTCTACCTGGAACAATACCGCTTGCGCTTCTTGTTGAGTCGAGATGCCATCATGTCGATCTGTGGATATCCCCACCGACGTGTCAACCACTGGAACACCTACGGGTAAAGGCCCCACATTCCCCGGGTGCAGGTCGTGTCTGCTGAGGAAGTCTGCTTCCCAGTTGTCTACTCCCGGAATGAAGACCGCCGACAACGCCACAGCGGATCCTCTGGTGCATGTGAAGATGCGATCCGGACCATTTGTCCAATAGATCTAGCTGGAAGGACCTCCATGAAACCTTCCCAAGAAGGCGAATGCACAGATGCACAGAGATCCGGGTTGCCGGGTTGGCTACAGGACAACCAGAACCATCGACTGGATTACCATAGCCTTTTCCAAGGGAAGGAACACTCTCTGAGACTCTGTGTCCAGTATCATTCCCACGAAAAGGAAGCTTCTGTGTCGGTTCCAGGTGAGATTTTGGTAACTTCAGAATCCACCCGTGATTCAGGAATAGTCTGGTTGAGAGGCCAATGCTGTCCAACAACCGCTCCCTGGACGGTGCCTTTATCAGAAAATCGTCCAGGTACAGATTATGTTCACTCCCATTTGCGGAGTAGAAACATCATCTCTACCATCACTTTGGTGAACACTCTTGGTGCCATGGAGAGACCAAATGGCAGGGCCTGGAACTGGCAGCAACAGTCCTGCAGTGCAAACAGTAGATAAGCCCGAAGAGGCGGCCAGATCGGAATGTGAAGGTACGCATCCTTGATATCCAGAGACACCAGGAATTCCCCTTACTCCAGACCGGAGATCACCGCTCACAGAGACTTCATCTTGAATTTGAACACTCGTAAGTACGGGTTCAACGACTTGAGGATCAGAATTGGTCTTACCGAACCATCCGGTTTCGGTACTACAACCAAGTTGGAATAATACCCCTTGTTTTGCAGAAGAGGTGGAACTGGAACAATGACCTTGTCACGATCCAGGTAATTCCTTATCAGTATTTACCTTCCAAATGCCTCCTGAGACTGTCCCAGTGTTCCAAGCCTGGATTCCATCTGCACTGTCTGCATGCAGCATACTGCATCTCATTGTCTCAAAACTCTTCACTGTGATTCTGGCAGCTTCATGGTTAAAGCTCACATGCAAGTTACAAACAATATTTCCCTCCAAAAGCAAACATGGGCGCAGCCATGTTTGCTTTCATCACATGTTGCTTCTCAGCCTATCAGCTGCACTCTGGTTTCTACCTAATTACCCAGCAGCTGCACTCTAGACTCTGCTTAATCAGCCAGCCAATCCCTGTTTCCCAGCTGGTATAAATATCTTGTTCCTGGGCTGGAAAGATTGTCAGTGCTTCAATTGTCTTCAGTGATTCCAGTGTGCAGTTCTCCCATGGACTTTCTCTGCAGTACAGCCTGACTCTGCAGTGTCTCAACATTGCACCCTGTGACTGGCAGTTACCCGAGACCGGCTTCCAGCTTCTAGCGAAGCTCTGCCTGCCAGTAACCATCGGTGTTCCGCCATCGATCCCCAGTAACCATCGGTGTTCCACCATCGATCCCAAGTCATCATCGGTGCTCTGTCATCGATCTCTAGCATCACCAGTGTTTCTGCATCTGATCTTCCATTACACTGGTATCTGACACCATTTCACAGCTCACCACCTGTGTCGGTTCTATCCGGCATTTCCCGGCAGTTCAGTCATCAGCTTCTGTTTCCCCTCAGCTACCCAGTGCATCGGTGTTGGTAAGGAAATATCATCTCCAAGTCCTTCAAGACTGTGCTTAATTAAACCACACCTAGAGACTGCCTATATGCACTCCTGGGAACTGTGACTTATTTGCTGTTCTTAATATTGCTAACTGCCGACATATGCTTGTGAGCTGAGTTTCAATAAAACCTTTGAACTTTCCTTTGTTGTCGTGGTCACGCCTTCGGGCATCTGTGGTAAAGGTTCCCTGCATGTCTAAGAACGCTGTACTGCTTCCCAGGTTCACATATACCTCTGCCCCTACAATTGTGGCTTCCCCTGGTCAGTACCAGCCCTCAGTTGTGACAGACCAGAGTTTATACCAGTTTTTGAATGACATCCTGTAAAGTTATACTTACCTCTTGTGAAACTGGTAAGCCTGATTTTAAGAATCTGTGAGGTGGGAGCTCCTGGAACTCCAGTCTGTAGCGTTGGAAATAACGAGATTTATGGTAAGAACTTACCGTTGTTAAATCTCTTTCTGTGAGGTACACTGGGCTCCACAAGGATAGACATTGGGGAGTAGAGTAGGATCTTGATCCGAGGCACCAACAGGCTCAAAGCTTCTATAACCCTGCCTCCCTGCACAGGAGCTCAGTTTTTAGTTAACCAGCCCAATGCAGTAGCAGGAATAGAGACGACAACGGTTAGTAGCCACATACACCACACTCTCACGACAAGAGAAGTGTCAGTGGCTAATGTCATACCAACCCAAAGAAGCTAAGTGTGTCAGGGTGGGCGCCTTGTGGAGCCCAGTGTACCTCGCAGAAAGAGATTTAACAAAGGTAAGTTCTTACCATAAATCTCGTTTTCTGCTGCGGGGTCCACAAGGATAGACATTGGGGATGTCCTAAAGCAGTTCCTTATGGGAGGGGACGCACTGTAGCGGGCACAAGAACCCGGCGTCCAAAGGAAGCATCCTGGGAAGCGGCAGTATATAAGGCATAGAACCTTATGAACGTGTTCACTGAGAACCACGTAGCCGCCTTGCACAATTGTTCAAGGGTCGCACCACGGCGGGCCGCCCAAGAAAGTCCAACAGACCGAGTAGAATGGGCCGTAAAGTGAGCAGGAGCTGACAGACCAGCCTTCACATAAACATGTGCAATCACCATTCTAATCCATCTGGCCAAAGTCTGCTTGTGAGCAGGCCAGCCACGTTTGTGAAATCTAAACAGTACAAAGAGAGAATCAGATTTCCTAATAGAAGCAGTTCTCTTCACATAGATACGTAGAGCCCATACCACATCCAAAGACCTCTCTTTGGGAGACAGATCATGAGAAACAAGTGCCGGAACCACAATCTCCTGGTTAAGGTGGAACGAAGAAACCACCTTAAATATCCGGGACGAGCCCTAAGAACCGCCCGGTCACGGTGAAATATCAGATATGGGGAAATACAGGACAAGGCACCCAAATCCGACACTCTTCTAGCTGAAGCAATAGCCAGCAGAAACACCACCTTGAGGGAAAGCCACTTAAGATCAGTTGAACCAAGAGGTTCAAACGGAGACTCTTGTAACGCCTCCAAAACCACCAACAAGTCCCAAGGAGACACAGGCGGGACATAGGGAGGTTGGATACGCAACACGCCCTGAGTAAAGGTATGCACATCAGGTAAGGTCGCAATTTTTATCTGAAACCACACCGACAAGGCAGATATTTGAACCTTGCGGGAGGCCAGATGCAGGCCTAAGTGAAGATGCAGGCCCTGATGAAGAAAAGCCGACAAATTGGCCGTACTAAACTTAGAAGCGTCATAATTGTTAGATGCGCACCAAACAAAGTAAGAATGCCAGACCCTATAGTAAATCCGAGCAGAAGCCGGTTTCCGGGCCTGCAACCCAGTTTGAATGACCGCCTCAGAAAACCCTTTAGCCCTCAAGACAGAAGCTTCAAGAGCCACGCCGTCAAAGACAGCCGGGCTAGGTCCTGGTAGACACAGGGGCCCTGAACGAGGAGGTCTGGGCGTTGTGGAAGTAGAATTGGACGCTCTGACGATAGGCCTTGCAGGTCTGAGAACCAGTGCCGTCTGGGCCACGCTGGAGCTTTGAGAAGCAGAATTTCTTTTTCTTGCTTGAACTTCCGAATTACCCTGGGCAGGAGTGACACCGGAGGGAACACGTACGGCAGCCGAAACCTCCACGGCACCGCCAGTACATCCACGAATGCTGCTTGAGGATCCCTTGTCCTTGCTCCGAAGACCGTAACCTTGTGACTATGTCAAGACGCCATCAGATCTACGTCTTTAAGGCCTCACCTTTCCACTAGGAGTTGAAACACTGCTGGATGGAGGCCCCACTCGCCGGCATGTACGTACTGACGACTGAGAAAGTCTGCTTCCCAATTCAGGACTCCCGGAATGAAGATTGCCGATATGGCCGGTAGATGGCGTTCAGCCCAATGTAGAATCCGTGAGACTTCCTTCATTGCCAGACGGCTTTGAGTGCCGCCTTGATGATTTATGTAGGCCACTGTGGTGGCGTTGTCCGACTGCACCTGAACAGGACGGTTCTGAATTAAATGCTGGGCTAGGATCAATGCATTGAAGACCGCCCACAATTCCAGAATGTTGATTGAGAGGAGGGACTCCTCCTTGGTCCACCGACCCTGAAGGGAGTGTTGCTCCAGCACCACGCCCCAACCTCTTAGACTGGCATCTGTCGTCAACAGGACCCAGCTGGATATCCAGAAGGGACGGCCCCTGCACAATTGTTGGTCCTGGAGCCATCAGAGCAGCGACAGACGGACCTCCGGAGTCAATGAGATCACTTGAGACCTGATCCAGTGAGGCAGGTCATTCCACTTGGCTAAAATCAGCCTCTGGAGGGGGCGAGAATGGAATTGAGCATACTCCACCATGTCGAATGCGGACACCATGAGGCCCAGCACCTGCATCGCCGAATGTATCAACACTTGCGGACGAGAAAGGAAGCAACGAATCCTGTCCTGAAGCTTCAGGACTTTCTCCTGACACAAGAACAGCCTCTGGTTGTGAGTGTTCAATAGCACTCCCAGATGCACCATGCTCTGAGCAGGGACTAGGAAGGATTTCTTCCAGTTGATGAGCCAACCGTGACCGGACCGTCATATCTAGATGACGTAGGAGTAGTTCTGGGGCATTTGCCAGGATTAACAAGTCGTCCAAATACGGCAGTATCCTGACCCCTTGACGGCGGAGTACCACCATCATCACCCCCATGACTTTGGTGAAGACTTGCGGAGCCGTTGTTAAACCAAAAGGTAACGCCCAAAACTGGTAATGGAGGTTGCCAATCGCAAACCTGAGGTATTGCTGATGCGACTCTTTTATAGGAATATGCAGGTAAGCATCCTGTATATCCAGGGAGACCATGTAGTACCCAGGTTCCAAGGCCAGAACTATAGAGCGAAGGGTTTCCATACGGAACTTGGAAATCTTCACAAACCTGTTCAATGCCTTGAGGTTGAGAATAGGCCTGGAGGACCCATTCGGTTTCGGGACTAGAAACAGTGGAGAATAGTACCCCCGGCCCCTCTGCGCAAGAGGCACCTGTACTACGACTCCTGTATCCAGGAGGGTCTATACCACCGAATGTAGAGTGTTTGCCTTTGTCTGGTCCAGCGGGACGTCTGTTCGGCAAAATCGATGAGGGGGTCGGTTTTTGAAGGCTATGGCGTAACCTCAAGTGACGACTACCCGTACCCAGGCATCTGAAGTGGTCTTCAACCATTCCTGGGTATACCCTAGAAGCCGGCCCCCCACCCTGTGATCCCCCAGGGGGAGGCCTGCCCCGTCATGCGGCAGGCTTATCGGTCTTGAAAGCTGGCTGACGGGCCGCCCAGGCTCTTATGGGCTATGGCTTACCAGGTTTGGAAGTGCGAGCCTGCTTGTTGTACGCCTGACCTTTTGCTTTACCTGAAGGACGAAAGGGGCGAAAGGAAGTACCTTTAGCCTTCGACACAGAAGGAGCGGTACTTGGCAGGCAGGCAATTTTGGCAGTAGCCAAGTCAGCCACTATCTTATTTAAGTCCTCCCCAAACAGAATATCACCCTTGAAAGGGAGTACCTCCAGGGATTTTCTAGAGTCCAGATCCACAGACCAGGATCTCAGCCACAATATCTGGCGAGCCAGGACTGACACAGTAGAGGCCTTGGCTGCTAGGATACCGGCATCAGAAGCCGCCTCTTTAATATAGCGAGAAGCTGTGACAATATATGACAAGCATTGTCTAGCATGGTCAGAAAAGATTTCAGCTTCTAACTCCAAGGCCCATGTTTCAATAGCCTCTGCAGCCCATGTTGCTGCAACAGTGGGCCTTTGTGCAGCACCCGTGAGGGTGTAAATCGCTTTCAGACAACCCTCCACACGTTTATACGTAGGCTCTTTTAGAGTTGTGATGGTAGTGACAGGTAGAGCTGAGGAAACCAGCATCCCAGCCACATGTGAGTCTACTGGAGGAGGCGTTTCCCAATTCTTAGACAGCTCTGGTGCGAGGGGATAGCGAGCCAGCATCTTCTTTTGAGGTACAAACTTCGTACCCGGGTTTTCCCAGGGTTCCTGACGTATATCCACTAGGTGGTCAGAGTGAGGTAAAACTTGTTTAACCACCTTCTGACGCTTGAACCTATCTGGTTTCTTAGGAGGGACGGATGGCTCGGGATCATCCGTAATCTGCAGAATCAACTTAATAGCCTCCAAAAGATCAGGAACATCCACATGTGAACTACCCTCCCCATCAGCTGTACCCGAGTCAGAACCTGTGGGGTCAGTGTAAGTGCCGTCTTCATCAGACGAGGTGTCAGTGACAGCAGTGGATTGTGAGGAGACAAGAGCTTGCTTAGAGGACCCCTTGGGCTTAGGTGAGCGATGGTCAGACTTTTTAGTAGTCAGGGACTGGTTCAACTTCCTCAATTGAGCAGATAAATCGTTCGCCCACGGCGGGTTAGCTGCAGGGACCACATACGGCTGTACCGGCATAGGGGGTACCATAATAAGGGATGTTAGTTTATTAACTAGCGTATGTAAAAGCGTGGAAAAAGTGGCCCATGGTGGGTCATTATGTACCCCCATTACCACAGTCCCACTGGGGGGCAAGGAGCCCCCAGCTGCTATATTTTCCTCATAGGGGTCTGTGGCTTCAGCAACACCTGTAGTGTGTTCAGCCCCAGAACCGTTACCCTCAGAAGCAGACATGATATAACTTGCAGTATCAGGTAACATAGTACAATTATCAGCAGCACAATACCTCTTACCCAAACCCCTGCGCAGTGTAGTCAGCACTAGCAGAGATAAAGGAGAGATATGGTGACTAAATCATAGAGAAAAATACGTATTAAAGTATATCTTTGTGAAAATCTTATATCAATATAAAACCTGACGCACCAAGCCCCCTCAGGTTTTAGAATATAGGGATAGCAAGTTGAGTGAAAGACACGAAATGGACACCACTCAGCTAGCTAATGCACACACAGATAGTCACAGTTTGTATAATGCAGAGGTCATTACTAACAATTATACTGCACTGGACTAGCTTACATATATAGCTATGTAGTCAATAGATATAACACTGCACAGTAAGAACTGGATGTATATCACAGGGTAATTGTACTATAAAATCCTGACTAAATGCACTCTTTCTTAACTAGCACTGTCTAAAAAAGGCAGGTAGAATACTTAAGTGTCATGTAAAGTCACAGCACTGACAACCAGGCGGCTTTACACAGGAGGATTTGCCCAAGCAGTCCCAGGAACAGTGAAGCTGAGAGATAATGGCGCCCAGACACTGACAGGGAGTGAGGGAGAGACAGATATGCAGCTCCAGGGCGGGAACATTTGCGGGAAATGGCGCCCTGGGGCTGGGGGAGGGGCTTCAGGTCTAAGCCTTATCCCCCTGCTGGCAAAACTACCGGGTACTGTGGGCTAATGAAAATGGTTTAGAGAGAAAACCTGACCTGCACCCATGCCCTGGTGATCTAGTGGGATCGCCTGTACTGCCACAGTGTCCACCGCCAGCGCGCGCGGCCTGCCTCCCACTGACCGCGCCGGATCGCGATAAAGACCGGGTCCCGCAAGCGGGACCCACTTACCACCTCCCGAAGCGCAGCCACGCGATCCCGGAGAGCCCCCGTCGTGTGTGCCTGACTGTGAAGAAAACAGGAGCCTCCTGCTGTAGTTACCCAGCAACCAGCGCTCGGGAGTGTACAGCGCCGCTGGGGAGAGCTGGAGCTGCAGCAGTGAATGTCTTCTGACATTTACCACCGCTGCTGCCCTTGAAGTCTTCACTTTTTTTCTGCAAAAAAAGCTCTTCTTAGGGCTGCCTGGAGTATGGTATGGAATGTATGGGAAATACATACTTTCATAAGTATATATATAATCACAAGATGGGTATGTAAGGATACATACCATATATGGGTATATATATACCCATATATAAGTGATTATTATACTTTCATACTTTTATAAGTATATGTGGTATGGTATGGTATGGTATGGTATGGAGTACACCTCTGAGTCCACCTCCCCCTCCTCCATGTCTGACCCCTCATCACCAGTCAGGCTGCAGGCTATGGGCCAAAGTACGTTTTTTGCGGACAAATGGCAGGGGACTGAGACGCGGGTTTGGGTACGGAGTCTCTTTTCATAAACTCACTCAGAGATTGTCTTATGTATTGGGACTCTCATTGAGGGACAATTTAGTAGAAATATTGGAAATCATTCCCCTAATGGAGTCCAGCCATGCTGGTTCTGCCCTACTAGCCTGGGAAGGGATACTACACTGAGTACACACTAGTGAACCCCCTGGAGAAGAGAAACACTGTGCCTTACATGAAACACACACTTTGCCTGACATACTGTAACAGTGACAGCACACACACACTGGAAAAGGTTAAATGCACAATTAGCCCACAAAGAGCCCTTCCAGAGAGACACAGAGAGAGCCTGGAGCCAGCACACGGCACCCTTACCGCTAATGCCAAGCTTAGCCGGGTCGCAGACTAAGTACCTAAATTAGGGACTTAGTACACTAATTACCGCTCCCCCCCTGCTATGACCCCCTGGTACCGCTGAGGTAATGTGGAGTCTCTCCGAAGGAGCTGTGCCTCCCTGTCAGTCAGCGTCTGTGTCAGCTGCGGAGGGAAAATGGCACTGGTGAGCTGGTGGATTCCCTCATAGTTAAACCCCACTCCTTCAATGGCGCGCGGTCTTCCCGCTCTTTTTTATACTAGCTGTTTTGTGTCTGAGTGCGTAAAATGGACAAACTCCTTTGACGGCTTTGTTGCCAGTCTGGGTACTGTGTCTGCTGTTCAGCGTCTGTGTCCTTACACAGAGGGCGATGCAGTCCGCCCCGTTCAGAAGCCGTGCGTCTCCGTACCCTCATGCCGCCATAATGGTCGGCGACCCGCTAACCAGGACGCCGGCTTAGTACTCACCACTCTTTTTTTCTTCTGGCTCTGTTAGGGGTGGTGGCATGCTGCGGGAATGTACGCTTGCAGTGCTGGGGCTTGTAGTGTTCATTCTAGCACCCTGCACCTTTCAAAATCCGTGCAGTTCCTCTTTCCTGCCTGGGGTGTCGCTCTCTGCTGTGATGCTTCTCAGAACACTCTGATCTCTTACTCAGTGCTGTGATACAGGCCTGTGTGTGCTGAGAAGCACCCGAGCAGAGAGCGACACCTCAGGCAGGAAAGAGGAACTGCACAAGATTTGAAAGGTGCAGGGTGCTAGAATGAACACTAGGCTTGCGAATAGTTCTCTCAGG
Source organism: Pseudophryne corroboree (assembly GCF_028390025.1). Taxonomy (NCBI): domain Eukaryota; kingdom Metazoa; phylum Chordata; class Amphibia; order Anura; family Myobatrachidae; genus Pseudophryne; species Pseudophryne corroboree. The sequence goes on along the minus strand of NC_086445.1, from coordinate 591,426,030 downwards.
AGCCAGTGTACTGTCAGCGGGGAACGGGACCATTAACCCTGAGAGAGGTTGGGCCGTCCCCCCCCCTCCCTAAGTCGCACGAAGCAGGCAGGCTGGTGCCATCCAGTCCTGCCTGAAAACAACAAACAGAAAATAAATGCAGAAAACTCTTCAAGGAGCTTTCAGAGACGTGAACGGCTCCTCCGGGCACATTTTCTAAACTGAGTCTGGTAGGAGGGGCATAGAGGAAGGAGACAATGCACACTATCAAATTCTTAAAGTGCCCATGGCTCCTAGTGGACCAGTCTATACCCCATGGTACTAAATGGATTCCCAGTATCCCCTAGGACGTAAGAGAAATATGCCCCAATTTAAAGATAGGGCACTTCAATTTGTTGCGCCTGTCCAGTGGCCGCCAGATGGGGGTGAACTCAGAGTAGCTTCCCTTGGGTGCACTAACATGGCCGACTTTCCCCACATAATTTTTATTTTGTACAATGGAGGTGAACTACGTATGTCTCAGTTGTACAGTGAGGCAGGGGGGTGTTATGGGGCTGGTGGGCACAATGTGATATTAATTAGCCCTGGCACCGCTAACATTAATGAGTTTTCATCGTCCAGATCGAGCGGTGCCAGAGGCTGCTGTTAGACCATGTGAACAAGGCATAGCCCTCCCTCCATAGTCTACGTCTGTGTTGTCAGCAGCCTCTCCCCCCTCCCTGCATCAGCCACCATCAGCTGTCTATCCACTGCTCAAAGCACCAGGAACACAGGCTGTCTTTCCCCCGCCTTCGGATAGTCTCCGGATAGTGGTCAAAGCCTGCTGCTGCCTCACTTCTTCCTGCATCAGCCGCCGGCTTTCTCTCCCCCCTCCCTGCATCAGCCGCCGTCGGCTTTCTATCTGCTGCTCCCAGCACCATGAACGCAGGCTGTTTTCCCCCCACCTCCGGATAGTGTCGGGAAAGTGGTCACAGCCTGCTAACACCCCCCACCCCTTTCCTGCATCAACCTCCGGCTTTTCCTTCCCCCACTCCTCAGTCACAGGCTGCTGCTGTCTCCCCCCCTTCCTGCATCAGCCGCCGCTGGATTTCTTTCTTCCGCTCCCAGCACCAGGTTCTCTCCCCTCCTCCGGCCTCAGTCACAGGCTGCTGCCGCCTATCCGCTCCCTGCATTATGCAGTTAAAAGTAATTCTGTTTGGTAAATAAAAATATTTTGGCATTTTTCACAGAACAGTGATGTTATATGAACATTTTCATTAAATATTAAAAAAAGAAATGTTTATTCTTACAGTGAAATATTACTTTTCTGAATTAAAAAAATAATTTGAAAAAAAAAAAAAAAAAGCTATGAAATGCCATAGACAAAAACCTTACAGTTTCACATATCCCATTAAGGCTTCTTACACACGATCTGGCATTTCAGAAACCTGTTCTAACTCTTCCACTTAAACTCCAAAAAGCAATGAAATTCCAATCATTAAAACTGACGCCTTAATGGACGTGTTCCTTGCGCAATACAGATATGGTATGCCATCACAGCCTGTGGGTAAGTGCAGATTCAGCACTCTCACAGAGTGAGATTGCAGTCACTCACACAATGGTGGAGCTGCTAATTCACAGATTTGTGTGCTCATTGGAATACACACATGCAGTCTATGCAACTGAAGGTCTGAGCAGTTATGTGGTGCACCCATCCCACTCAGTGTCCACAACCATCCCATTCGGTCACCACAACAATCCCACCTTGCTCCAACATCCTTCTCACTCCATACATCCATCTCATTTAGTATACACATTTAGCTCCCTCAAACATCTTGGTTAATTGCAAAAACTATAATACCCCATCTACGGTCTATGCATCTACACTTACTTCCCCTATACGCCTCTATGCTGCTCTGTCTTCCCCAATCCCTACTGCTGTGTTCTCCCATCTGTGCTAGTCTGTATTCACTTATCTGCACCATCTGTCTTTCCCCATCTGTGCCTTGTCCGTACCACCATTTCCTTCTCCCTGTGCTGCTCAGTGTTTCCCTCTTCCACCTCACTCTGCCTCCTCCCATACATGCCACACTGTCTTATCTCCCATCTGTACCAGTTTTCTACCCATCCGTGTCAGTGTTTTCAACCCATCTGCACCCCTCTGCCTCCCTTCCCATACGTGCTGCATAATCGCCTCCCTATCCACACCACTCTTACCCCATTCATGTAGCGGACATCGCCGACATACTGAAGGTAAGTATCGGGGTCACTGTTAGTGTTATGGTCCGGGGGATGGGTTAGCTCTAGCCACTCCTCCCCCGAGGATTAGGCCTTGCTCCCACCCACCAAGGGTAGGTAAAAATACTTAACCTCTCCAATGTTGGGACTGTCCTTCCCTCATCCATGCTGTTCTGCCCCCTCACCGTGCCACTGTTTTTTTCCATCTGTACTGTTCTCACCCCTCTCCATCTGTGCTGCTCTGTCCCCCTCATCCACACGGCACTGTACACCCATCCACACCACTCTGTCTTCCCACCATCTGTACCACTGTCTTTCCCCATCTGCACCATTCTCTTTCCCACATCTGTGCCAATCATTTTCTGCTGCACTCTGTCTTTCCCCCAACTGCATCACTTACATCCTCCCATCTGCACCACTGTTTTCCACCTGTCTGCGTTGCTTTGTCCCCCCATCAGTGCTGCTTTGTCTTCCCCCTATCCACACATTTCTGTCCCCCATCAACAATGCTCTATCTCCTCCTTCCAATCAACCACTCTTACCTCATCCGAGGTGCTTTGTCTTCCACTCAGACCTTCAATTGCATAGACTGCATGTGTGTATTCCAGTGAGCACACAAATCTGTGAATTAGCAGCTCCACCATTGTGTGAGTGACAGCAATCTCACTCTGTGAGTGCCGAATCTGCACTTATCCACAGGCTGTGATGGCATACCATATCTGTATTGTGCAAGGAACACGTCCATTAAGGCGCCGGCTTTAATGATCGGAATTTCATTGTTTTTTGGAGTCTGAGTGAAAGAGTTACAAAAGGTTTCGGTTTCTGAAATGCCAGATCATGTGTAAGAAGCCTTTATATATATATATATATATATACACACACACACACACACACACACACACACACACACACACACACATATACACGTACATAAATACACCGTCAAAACTATATATATAGTTATATCTATCATATAAAGTTGCATCTGTGTGACTAGTGCAGGCGTGCTTGTTCTCCTAAATCAATGTACTCAACAAAAAGATTAAGTACATTTGTAATCTCTTATATAGAACCCGTGATTGTTCACTGTACCTTGAGTTGGTTCTTTGGCCCATTTGTGGAGAGTTGCACATTTTCGTACTTTCGCTGTTAACTCTTTGAGACAATAAGTCTAGGATGTAAAAAAACAGTGGCAAAGTTGTAATGCTTTTGCTAACAGTCAAACATGTAAAATTCTCCAATCGATTTGGTGCCAACAAACAAGTTAGATATTGCACTATTACTCAAATATTAGCGCTAGATAATGCAGTACAGCAAATTTAAAAACAAAAAAACAACCCAGACAGAAATGCTCTATCCCCGATTTCAATATATCTAACAAAATGGCAAAAAAAGTAACTGCAAATGACTTTTGATTTTACCACCACCTTTTAGACAAACTCTCATTTCATACTTTAAAATTGACAATGCTACATTGGTGTGTTAAACACCACAATGGGGTTTATTCAGATCCTGAAGCAACTGCTACGGGATGCGCAAAGTACAGATTATCGGTACGCTGCACATGTGTAAGATGCGTTCTGAGTGTGTGCGAATGGGTCCTGTGACGTAGAATGCAGTCCGGCATCAGATTGTCAGTCAAGCTACTTAATGGTGAGTGACTGATCCGATGCTGCATCCTAGGACGCAGGTCAGATCACTACTGCAGCAAAACATGCTGCCTCCTGCTGAAGCAGTGATAGCAGCTCCAACCACATCAGAATCAGGCCCAATGTACATAAGAAATGGAGATAACACAATGGCATAGCTAAAAAAAACAAAACAGATAAAAAAACAGATAAAAAACAACAAATGATTTTACTTACTGGGTGAAACAGGAGAGTTAAACGATAAACGACTTTGTAGAACTGAATTAACATCCTAAAAATTAAAACAATTAAAGGCTTTTTAAAAACAAGCATAAAAGTCACCATTATTACAAATAAAACCATGAATAATACAGCATGAATATACATTTGTACTCATCATAACAACTTGTTATGCCCCCACAGTATTTGAGCTTGCCCTAAACCAGGAAATCTGCTCTGGGCAACATCTACCTCACTTCAATAGGACAGAAACTTCTAAAACACATAGCAAAACAAGTGCTGCAACGTCTCCCTATTCAGTCTCTAAGGCTACCAATCAGATTTGCAACTGCTTGCAAAAAGGAGATTTATGGTAAGAACTTACCCTTAGTACTAGATAACCTAAAGTTGCCTCAAGAAAAAAAAATGCAACAATGCTACTAAAATGTCTGAAAGTAAAGAGGTACCCTGGGGGTCAATCTTGCCAAAAACTGTTTGACAATTGCCCTAGATCTACCAATTTCAGGTTCCGCATATTTTATTATTCCTAAACTGGGGAAAAGCATAACAAAATAAGATTTATGGTAAGAACTTACCGTTGTTAAATCTCTTTCTGCTAGGTACACTGGGCTCCACAGGGAATAACATCAGGGTGTAGAGTAGAATTTTGATCCGAGGTACCAACAAGCTAAAAGCTTTGACTGTTCCCAGAATGCATAGAACCACCTCCTCTATAACCCCGCCTCCGAGCACGGGTGCTCAGTTTTGTTAACCAGACCAATGAAGTAGCAGGTAAAAAGACGACAACCGTTAGTAGCCACATAGACCACATTCTCACGACAGTAGAAGGTGTCAGCGGCTAATGCCATACAAACCCAAAGAAGCTAAGTGCGTCAGGGTGGGCGGGCTATGGAGCCCAGTGTACCTCACAGAAACATTTAACAACGGTACGTTCTTGCCATAAATCTCGTTTTCTGCAGCGGGGTAAACTGGGTTCCACAGGGAATAACATCGGGGATGTCCTAAAGCAGTTTCTCATGGGAGGGGATGCAATGTAGCGAGCACAAGAACCCGGCATCCAAAGGAAGCATCCTGGGAGGCGGATGTATCAAAGGCATAGAACCTTATGAACGTGTTCACTGAGGACCACGTAGCCGCCTTGCACAATTGTTCAAGGGTCGCACCACGGTGGGCCACCCAAGAAGGTCCAACAGACCGAGTAGAATGGGCTTTGATGGTAGGAGCTGGAATGCCAACCTGTTCATAAGCATGTGCAATCACCATTCTAATCCATATGGCCAAGGTCTGCTTGTTAGCAGGTCAGTCACATTTGTGAAAATCAAACAGTACAAAGAGACCACCTTAGGTAGGTACCCGGGATGTGCCCTAAGAACCACCCGGTCACGGTGAAAAATCAGATAGGGGGACCTATAAGACAAGGTACCCAAATCAGACACCCGTCTAGCAAAGGCAATAGCCAGTAGAAACAATACCTTAAAGAAAAGCCACTTAAGGTCTGCAGATTCAAGAGGCTCAAACGAAGACTCCTGTAATGCCTATAGAACCACCGACAGATCCCAAGGAGCCACAGGCGGGATGTAAGGAAGTTGAATCTGTAAAAGACCCTAAGTGAATGTATGAACATCAGGCAGAGTGACAATTTTTCTCTGAAACCAAACCGACAAGGCAGAAATATGAACCTTGATGGAGGCCAGACGAAGGCCCAAGTCCAGGTCCTGCTGTAGAAAGGCCAAAAGTTTGGCCGTACTAAACTTGTAAGAGTCATGATTGTAAGATGCGCACCAAGCAAAGTATGAATTCCAGATCCTATGGTAAATCCGAGCAGAAGCTGGCTTACGGGCCTTCAACATAGTCTGAATGACCACCTCAGAAAAACCCTTGGCCCTTAGTACGGAAGCTTCAAGAGCCACGCCATCAAAGCCAGACAGGCCAAATCCTGGTAAACACAAGGGCCCTGAACGAGGAGGTCTGGTCGTTGTGGAAGCAGAAGAGGACGCTCTAACGAGAGACCCTGAAGGTCTGAGAACCAATGCCGTCTGGGCCACGCTGGAGCGATCAGAAGTAGGTTTCCTCCTTCTTGCTTGAACTTCCTTATTACTCTGGGCAGGAGTGATACCAGAGGGAACACGTATGGCAGCCGAAAATTCCATGGAATTGCCAGAGCGTCCACGAACGCTGCTTGAGGATCCCTTGTCCTTGCTCCGAAGACCGGAACCTTGTGATTGTGTCGAGACGCCATCAGGTCCACATCTGGGAGGCCCCACTTGTCCACTAGGAGTTGAAATACTTCTGGATGGAGGCTCCACTCTCCGGTGTGTACGTCCTGACGACTGAGGAAGTCAGCTTCCCAGTTTAGGAACCCCGGAATGAACACTGCCGATATGGCTGGCAGATGACGTTCTGCCCACTGAAGAATTCTTGATACTTCCCTCATTGCCATGCGGCTTCGAGTGCCGCTTTGATGATTGATGTACTCCACCGTGGTGGCGTTATCAGACTGTACTTGAACAGGTCTGTTCTGTATTAAATGTTGGGCCAAGTTCAGAGCATTGAACACCGCCCGCAGTTCCAGAATGTTTATCGGGAGGAGAGACTTCTCCCTGGTCCACCGACCCTGAAGGCAGTGTTGCTCCAACACCGCGCCCCAACCATTCAGACTATCATATGTCGTCAGAAGGACCCAGTTGGATACCCAGAAGGAACAACCCCTGCTCAATCGTTGGTCCTGCAGCCACCAACTGAGTGACAGACGAACTTTTGGAGACAAGGAGATCATGTGAGTTCTGATCCGGTGAGGCAGGCCATCCCACTTGGCCAGAATCAATTTCTGTAGAGGGCGGGAATGGAATTGAACATACTCCACCATGCCAAAAGCTGACACCATGAGACCTAGCACTTACATCGCCGAATGTATCGACACTTGCAGACCAGATAGGAAGCATCGAATCCTGTCCTGAAGTTTCAGGACCTTCTCCTGAGACAAGAACAACCGCTGGTTGTGAGTGTCCAACAGCGCCCCCAGGTGCACCATGCTCTGAGAAGGGACCAGGGAAGATTTCTTCCAGTTGATGAGCCACCCATGGGCTTGCAGAAACTGGAGCGACATTTCTAGATGGCGTAGGAGATTTTCTGGGGAATTCGCCAGGATCAACAAATCGTCCAGATACGGGAGGATCCTGACCCCTTGACGGCGGAGTACAGCCGTCATTACCACCATAACCTCGGTGAAGACTTGCGGAGCCGTGGTCAAACCAAAAAGTAAAGCCCGAAATTGGTAATGGAGGTTGCCCACAGCAAACTTCAGGTACTGTTGATGCGACATTGCAATAGGAATATGCAGGTAAGCATCCTGAATGTCCAAGAAGACCATACAGTCCCCGGGCTCCAACGCCAGAACAATAGAGCAAAGAGTTTCCATACGAAACTTGGAGACTGTCACAAATTTGTTCAAGGACTTGAGGTTGAGAATGGGCCGAGAGGATCCATTCGGTTTCGGGACTAGGAACAGCGGTGAATAGTACCCCTTGCCTCTCTGAGCCAGAGGCCCCTGTTCCACCACTCCTATGTTCAGGAAAGACTGTATCACTGAATTAAGAGTTTTTGCCTTCACCTGATCCGAAGGGACGTCTGTCAGGTAAAATTGATGAGGGGGGACGATTCTTGAAGGATATGGTGTAACAGTGAGTGACGACTTCCCGTACCCAGGCGTCGGAAGTGGTCTTCAACCATTCCTGGGTAAACCCTAGAAGTCGGCCTCCCACCCTGGGACCCCCCAGAGGGAGGCCCGCCTCGTCATGCAGCAGGCTTGTCAGTTTTGGAAGCAGGCTGACGGGCAGCCCAGGTACGTTTAGGTTTGGGCTTAGAGGTTTTGTAAGTGCAAGCCTGTTTCGGGTACGCCTGACCTTTTGCTTTACCTGAAGGACGAAAGGAGCGAAAGGAAGTACTCTTAACCTTTGGCACCGAAGGAGCAGTACTAGCAAGACATGCTGTTTTAGCAGAAGCTAAGTCAGCCACTATCTTGTTGAGGTCCTCTCCAAAAAGAATGTCTCCCTTAAAAGGGAGCACCTCCAGGGTTTTCTTTGAATCCAGATCCACAGACCAGGGTCGCAACCATAAAATCCAGCGAGCCAAAATGGACGTAGTAGAAGCCTTGGCCGCCAGAACACCGGCATCAGAAGCCGCCTCCTTAATGTAATGAGTGGCTGTGACAATATACGAAAGGCATTGTCTAGCATTATCTGAACAGTTGGAAGGCAGCTTTGCTTGCACCTCCTGAGCCCACGCTTCAATAGCCTCTGCAGCCCATGTCGCTGCAATAGTGGGCCGATGCACAGCACCCACTAGGGTGTAAATCGCTTTTAAACAAACCTCCACAGGTTTATCCGTCGGTTCTTTTAGAGAAGTGACGGTAGTGACAGGCAGAGCTGAGGACACTACCAGCCGCGCCACTTGCAAATCCACTGGCGGGGGTGTTTCCCAAATTTTACTTAGCTCTGCAGCGAGAGGATAGTAAACCACCATCTTCTTGTGAGGTGTGAATTTCTTTTTTGGATTCTCCCAGGATTCCCGACGTATGTCAACTAAATGGTCAGAATGAGGTAAAACTTGTTTAATAACCTTCTGACGTTTAAATCTGTCCGGTTTCTTAGAGGTAGTTTCAGTCTCAGGGTCATCAGTAATTTGAAGAATTAACCTGATAGCCTCCAATAAGTCAGGAACATCCACCTGTGAGGCAGATTCCCCATCAGAAGTATCTGGATCAGTGTCTGTGGGGTCAGTGACGTGACTGAGGTGTCTGGGACGTGCGTGGATTGTGAGGAAGTAATGGCCCGCTTAGAGGACCCCTTGGTCTTAGGCGGGCGAGGGTTAGATTTCTGTATGGTCAGTGAGCGGTTCAATTGCTGTAACTGAGTGGACAGGGGATTTGCCCATGGCGGATTAACCACAGGGACCATAAGCAATTGTACCGGCATTTGAGGTCCCATAGGGGGCGTAATTGTAGTTACCAGCATACTTAATAACGTGGAGAAAGTAGTCCAAGGTGGGTCGTTATGCACCCCCGTTGCTACTCGGGGGGTAGGGAACCCCCAGAACCTGAACCCTCTGCTGCTATGTTTTCCTCTAATGTGTCAGCAGCGTCACCACCACGCATTGTGGGATCAGCCGCAGCACCATCGCCCCTTGTAGCCGACATATCTGTAAACTCAAATCACGGGCAACACCGTACAATATCAGCAGTGTAATACCTTAACAAGAACCCCCTGTGCAGTGCATTTGCACAAACAGAGATTCAAGAGGTATATGGTGACTGAAAATCAGAGAAAAATACTCAAGTATATCCTGTGAAACACCTATATTAAACAATAACCCTGACGCACCTAGCCCCCTCAGGGTACAGAATATAGGGATAGCAATCAGAGTGAGATACAGTACACGAAATGGAAGTCACGCAGCAGCTATATACACACACACACACACACACACACACACACACACACACACACACACACAGTCACATGTACAATGCAGAAATTATGACATGCAATAAAACTGCACTGTACTAGCAATACAAAGTAATACTAAGTACAGCTATACAAACAATAGATATATCAATGCACAGTAAAGACTGGATGTATATCACAGGGTACTTGTACTAAATAACCCTGACTAAATGCACTGTTTCTTAACTAACACTGTCAGAAGACATGTAGAATACTTAAGTGTCTTGTAAAATGCACAGCGCTGATGATGCAGGCGGCTTTACAGAGGAGGATTTACCCAAACAGTCCCAGGATCAGCTCAGCTTGTGTAAATGGCGCCCAAACGCTTTCAGGGAGTGAGGGAGAGAGAGAGATGCAGCTCCGGGGCGGGAACATTTACTCTAAATGGGCCCCTGAGGCTGGGGCTACAGGTCAGAGCCTTATCCCCTTGCTGGACTTAACCACCGGGTACTGTGGGCCATATAACAAACGTTTTTTAGTAAAACCGACCTGTGCCCTTACCCTGGTGGTCTAGTGGGGTCCCTGTACTGCCAGAGTGTCCACGCCAGTGCGCGCGGCCCACCGGCCGCTGGATCGTGGTTTGCAGCGGGTCCCGCCTGGGGAACCCTCTTACCTCCTCCCAAAGTGCGGCTACGCGATCCTGGAGAGCTGCCGCGGGGTGTGTGATTGACAGAAGAAAACCTAAACCTCCGCTGTAAGTACCCAGCAACCAGGGCGCGGGAGTATACAGCGCCGCTGGAGGAGGTGATGCAGCCCTTGAAGTCTTCAATATTAACTTAAGAAAGCTCTTTTGCGGGCTGCTGGAGCAGCCCACCTGTTGTCTGCCTTCACTGCATGGCACCAACTAGAAAACTGAGCTCCTGTGCACGGAGGCGGGGTTATAGAGGAGGCGGCGCTGTGCATTCTGGGAACAGTCAAAGCTTTTAGCCTGCTGGTGCCTCGGATCAAGATCACCCCAATGTTATTCCCTGTGGAACCCAGTGTACCCCGCTGCAGAAAATCCTGGAACACCCTCTGGACATCTCATAGAGTAGTCACTTAAAAGGACCACACAAGGAATCCTTAAAGAGAATAACAGTTGAGCGTATATTTTTTACTTTCTGGTATGAGTACAACTTAACTGAAAGTCACTTTTTTCACGTAGCCATCATGCAGTACCACCAGGGAGGCGCCAGACTGCCTCCAAATGTATTCTGTAGCAGGACAATGACCCCAAACATACAGCCAATGTTATTATGAACCATCTTCAGTGTATACAAGAACAAGGAGTCCTGGAAGTGATAATATAGCCCCCACAGAGCTCTGAACTCAACATCATTGAGTCTGTCTGGGATTACATGAAGGGACAGAAAGATTTGAGCAAGCCTACATCCACTGAAGATCTGTGATAAGTTTTCCAAGATGTTTGGAACAATCTTCCTGCAGAATTCCTTAAAAAAATAAAATAAAACTGTGTGCAAATGCACCTAGAAGAATTTATGCTGTTTTGAAGACAGAGTGTGCTTACACCAAATATTGATTTGATTTAGATTTCTCTTCTGTACATTTAAATTGCATTTTATTAATTGATTAAAATCTATTAACACTATTTTTGAGTGCATCCTTACTTTGCAGCAATTTTTCCACACCTGCCTAATTTTTTGCGCAGTACACAGATATATATATATAGATATATATACACACACACACACACACACACACACACACACACACACACACACACTCACATAGCTGAGAGAACACTATTATTCAAAAAACAAGGAATTCACTTACTGTATGCGGAACTGGGGAACCAAAATTGATTTCTTTGGATGACAGAGTACTTTTTCCCCCTGAGTTAACTTTTTGATTTGAGGGACTTATTATAAAAGTTTCATCTATGCTCTTCTTCTTCTTTAACAATGAGAGTGACAGATCTTCACATGCTGGCCTTTTCACTCTCGGAGACTCTGGTGAATTAACCAGAGAAGAGACAGTTTCTGATAAACGAGTTTTAGGTTTACTGGCACCATCCAGGACTAACTTTTTATACAAACTTTCAAAATGCTCATTTGATTTAAAATGTCCCACTCCAGGGCTGTGTACCGCAGGCAATGCAGAAAATGAGTGTCTTCTATTTTCAGTGTTTGTCAGTTTAGTAATCTGGATTGGTGTTGTGGTGGTGAAGGTCTTGGTTGGGCATATGGTCCTATTATTTTTAGAAGGGGTCTTCATTATGCTCACGGATCTATTATTCATACTGCAATTTGCTTTGGAAGTACGTCCAGGGCTGGAAATGTCAGAAAATGAGGTTTTTCTTGTTAGAGGGAAAGTCAACCTAGGAGACTGTTTCACATGTTCTTTACATGAGTACCTCTCATCGCTATCTAAATCACTTTGGTCAGTCTTGCCTAAGGTTATGTTCTCATTGTTCAAGCTACAGTTTGATTTGGAATAGCTTTTTCCAGGGCTGCCTACTATAGGCAATGCTGAATAAATGGATCGTCTTCTTGTTTCAGAGGATGCCCCTTTTGTATTCTGCGCAATATATTCTTTGCAGTAGGAAAACGTTACCTCATCAATTTTCTGCTGCTGTTGGTTAGCAAATGTCTTTCCTGGAGATAGGGTCATTTTGTCCATGTTATAAACATAGGTCTCATCTAGGCTCCTACTATTATTGCTACCTTTATTATTCACACTTATTGTTCTATTACTCTCGTTGTCTAACAATGTCTTTCCTGGACTTGTACTTTTATTACCCTCAATAAGCATGCAGGGCTTGTTTAAGCTCACTTTCCTATCATTCACATTGCCCTTGAAGGTTTTCTCAGGACTTTGCATCTTATTACTTTTGTTGTTCCATGTGAATGTCTTGTCCAAGGTAGGAGTAGCTATGTGCAATGGGATACTGCCTTGTAACAAACCAGTTTCTTTGCTGGCTACAGAACTGGATTTGTTCAAGTCCCTTTTCAGCAAAAAAGTGCAGTCATATGCCTGAGGCCTGTCTACAGCTTCTGTTTCTGTATCACTAGATGAAATGTATAGTATAGGCTCGGAGGAACCAGACTTAGACTTATATGTGCTTTTCCCAGTTTTCTTGCCTAACATTAGTTTTCTGTTTGATTCAGGGTATTCCTGTGATGGAAGTTCTCTGTTGTCTGGAAGGGAAAAAATATATTTTAGCACTAAAGTATCATTCATATATGTATCTTACCAAGATGTGAAAAAATAGGATTTTAATACATACCGGTAAATCCTTTTCTCTTAGTCCGTAGAGGATGCTGGGGATGCTTCAAGAACCATGGGGTATAGACGGGATCCGCAGGAGACATGGGCACACTATAAGACTTTGAATGGGTGTGAACTGGCTCCTCCCTCTATGCCCCTCCTCCAGACTCCAGTTATAGGAACTGTGCCCAGGCAGACGGACATTTCGAGGAAAAGGATTTATTTAATTATTTTAAACTAAGGTGAGATACATACCAGCTCACAACGCTAACAAGCTGTACAACATGGCGTTCAACAACAACGCATGCAACGGCATGACCAACAACAGTCACAAATTGACTGAACTCAACGCAACATGAGCGTAACTATAACCAAACTGCAGATACAGTCCGCACTGGGACGGGCGCCCAGCATCCTCTACGGACTAAGAGAAAAGGATTTACCGGTAGGTATTAAAATCCTATTTTCTCATTCTTCCTAGAGCAGGGCTGGCCAAACCGGTCCTCGAGATCTACCAACAGTTCACATTTTCCAGACCACCTAGCTGGTGCACAGGTGTAGTCATTACTAATTAAGATGTGCTGCATTCATTCCTAACTGACAATTCTACAGATCTCCAGGAGGCCTGGAAAACATGAACTGTTGGTAGATCTCGAGGACCGGTTTGGCCAGCCCTGTCCTAGAGGATGCTGGGGATGCTTCAAGAACCATGGGGTTTATACCAAAGCTCTAGAACGGGCGGGAGAGTGCAGATAACTCTGCAGCACAGATTGACCAAACAAGAGGTCCTCCTCAGCCAGGGTAACAAACTTGTAAAACTTCGCAAAGGTGTTTGAACCAGACCAAGTAGCAGCTCGGCAAAGTTGTAATGCCGAGACTCCCTGGGCAGCCGCCCAGGATGAGCCCACCTTTCTGGTAGAATGGGCTTCCACCGAATTCTTCCGTAGGAGCCTTCTTGGTTTCACACCAAGACACATATTTTCTCCAAATACGGTGGTAATGCTTTGCCGTTAGTTCTTTTCTAGCCTGAAGAAGTGTAGGAATGACTTCACTGAGAATAACCCTTTCAAGCTAGGATTTGGCGTTGAACCGCCACGCCGTCAAACGCAGCCGCGGTAAGCCCTGATACACGCACGGCCCCTGTTGTAACAGGTCCTCCCGAAGAGGAAGAGGCCAGGGATCTTCTAATGAGCAACTCCTGAAGATCTGGATACCAGGCCCTTTTTGGCCAATCTGTAACAATGAGGATCACCTGAAGCCTTGTTCTTCTTATAATTTTTATCACCTTTGGAATGAGTGGAAATGGAGGGAACACAGACCGACTGAAACACCCACGGTGTCACTAGGGCGTCCACCGCTATCGCCTGAGGGTCCCTTGACCTGGTACAATATCTCTGAAGTTTCTTGGTGAGGCGGGACGCCATCATGTCCACTTGAGGAACTCCCCAACGACTTGTCACTTCTGCAAAGACCTCTTGATGAAGAACCCATTCTCCTGGATGGAGATCGTGTCTGCTGAAAAAGTCTGCTTCCCAGTCCACTCTTGGAATGAAGACCGCTGCCAGAGCGCTGGCATGTCTTTCCGCCCAGCGAAGAATCTTCGTGGCATCGGCCATCGCCGCTCTGTTCTTTGTTCCGCCTTGGTGGTTTATGTACGCCACTGCTGTCACGCTGTCTGACTGAATCAAGATCGGCAGACCTCGAAGAAGATGTTCTGCTTGCAGCATGCCGTTGTGGATGGCTCTTAATTCCAGAATGTTTATGTGTAGACAAGCTTCCTGGCTTGACCACTTTCCCTGAAAGTTTCTTCCCTGTGTGACTGCTCCCCAGCCTTGGAGGCTTGCATCCGTGGTCACCAGGATCCAATCCTGAATCTCGAACCGGCGTCCCTCCAGAAGGTGAGAACTGTGCAGCCACCACAGAAGGGAAATTCTGGTCCTGGGAGATATAATTATTTTCCGGTGCATGTCCAGGTGAGACCCGGACCAATGGTCCAGCAGGTTCCACTGAAACACCCTGGCATGGAACCTGCCATACGGAATGGCCTCATAGGCCGCCACTATCTTCCCCAGCAACCGAGTGCAGCGAAGAACTGACACCTTTGCCGATTTCAGAATATGTTTTACCATGTTCTGTATTTCTAGAGCTTTTTACACTGGAAGAAAAACTCTCGGCAATTCTGTATCCAGAATCATACCCAGGAACGACAGCCGTGTCGCTGGATTCAACTGCGATTTTGGCAAATTTAGGAGCCAACCGTGTTGTTGCAGAATAGTCAGTGAAAGAGCAACATTCTTCAACAATTGCTCCTTGGACCTCGCCTTTATGAGGAGATTGTCCAAGTACGGGATAATTGTGATTCCCTGCTTGCGCAGGAGAACCATCATTTCCGCCATTACTTTGGTGAAAATCCTCGGAGCCGTGGACAGACCAAACGGCAACGTTTTAAATTGGTAATGACAATCCTGCACAGCAAACCTCAGGTAAGCCTGATGTGGAGGATATATGGGGACATGTAAGTAGGCATCTTTTATGTCGACCGACACCATAAAATCCCCCTCTCCAGACTGGAGATCACTGCTCGGAGAGACTCCATCTTGAACTTGAATTTTTTCAGAAAGAAATTGAGGGATTTTAGGTTTAGAATCGGTCTGACTGAGCCATCCGGCTTCGGGACCACGAACAGGCTCGAATAAAAACCTTCCCCCTGTTGAGACGGGGGTACCGTGACAATCACTTGATTTTGACACAACTTTAGTATCGCAGCGCTTACTATCTCCCTTTCTGGAAGAGAAGCTGGCAAGGCCGATTTGAAAAATCGGTGAGGGGGCACGTCTTGAAACTCTAACTTGTACCCTTGGGTTACTATGTCTACTATCCAAGGATCCAGGTCCGAGTGCACCCAGGTCCGAGTGAAGAGTTTGAGACGTGCCCCCACTTTGTGGACTCCCGCAGAGGAGCCCCAGCGTCATGCAGTGGATTTGGTAGAAGCCAGAGAGGACTTCTGCTCCTGGGAACTTGCCACACCCTGTGCCCTTTGTCCTCTTCCTCTCCCCCTTGCAGCAAGGAAGGAGGACCCACGTCCTTTTTTTAATTTATTGGGCCGAAAGGACTGCATCTGATAGTGAGGCGATTTCTTCTGCTGTGCAGAAACATAAGGTAAAAATGAAGACTTACCCGCGGTAGCCATAGACACCAGGTCAGTGAGGCCGTCGACAAACAAGACCCTACCGTTAAACGGAAGAGACTCCATCGCCTTCTTAGAGTCAGCATCAGCATTCCATTGATGTATCCACAACGCTCTTCTTGCTGAGACTGCCATGGCATTGGCCCTTGAACCCAAAAGGCCAATATCCCTTACAGCTTCTTTTAAATATGCTGCAGCATCCCTGATCTACCTCAGATGACAAGTTATCTGCCCACCTTTCAATAGCGCTACTCACCCATGCCACAGCAACGGCAGGCCTGAGTAGCGACCCTGAAGTGACATAAATGGATTTTACTGTATTTTCCTGCTTACGATCTGCAGGATCCTTTAGGGCTGCCGTGTCAGGGGACGGAAGCGCCACCTTTTTGGATACACGCGATAAAGCTTTGTCTACCGTAGGGATTTACTCCCACCTTTCCCTGTCCCCAGAGGGGAACGGATATGCCACTGGAATTCTTTTGGGAACCTTTATATTTTTGTCAGGATTTTCCCAAGCCTTTTCAAAAAGAGCGTTCAGTTCATGAGAGGGAGGAAACGTTACCTCAGGTTTCTTTCCTTTAAACATACAGACCCTAGTATCAGGAACAGCAGGGTCCTCAGTGATATGTAGTACGTCTTTCATTGCCATAATCATGTACTGAATACTCTTAGCCAGCTTTGGATGTAATCTGGCATCACTACAGTCGACACTGGAATCAGAGTCCGTGTCGGTATCTGTATCTACTATCTGGGCAAATGCACGTTTCTGTGACCCGGAAGGGGTCTGGGTCTGTGACAAAGCATCTTCCATGGATTTCCTCCATGTTCGGTTCTTAGATTTAGATTTCTCAAATCTCTTAGTCAACTTAGTCACGTTTGCGTTTAAAACACTCAACATATTCACCCAATCATCTGTCGGCTGTGCCGACACGGTTACTCTCACAGTATTTTCTGTCCCCACACCAGCCTCCTCCTGAGAAGAGAATTCAGCCTCAGACATGTCGACACACACGTACTGACACCTACAAACACACTGGGGCTATAGGAGACAGACCAACAATAAAGCCTGCAAGAGGGACACAGAGAGAGTTCTGCCAGCTCACACCCAGCGCCTCTCTCGGTACTGAGGCCAGTAAAATTACTGCCCAGACCTGTTAGCGCTTTATATATAAACAAATCAGCACCAAATTATTTGTGCCCCCCCTCCCTTTTTTTACTTGTACAGCAGTGCGGAAGACAGGACCAGCGTCTCTGCAGCTTCTGAGGAGAGAAAATGGCGCTGGTCAGAGCTGTGTGGGCTAAGCCACGCCCACTACATGGCGCGCTTCAGTACCGCTTAAATCTATGTTTATACTGGCGAGTAACGCTGCACGTTACCTCTTCTGCTGTCACTAAAGTCTTCTGATCTTCTCATACTCATCTGGCTTCTATCTTCTTTTGTGAGGGGGTTGACGGCGCGGCTCCGGGAACAAGCAGCTAGGCGTACCGTAGTGATCGAACCCTCTGGAGCTAATGGTATCCAGTAGCCTAAGAAGCAGAGCCCTTGAACTCTTAAGAAGTAGGTCTGCTTCTCTCCCCTCACTCCCATGATGCAGGGAGCCTGTAGCCAGCAGGTCTCCCTGAAAATAATAAACCTAAATAAAGTATTTTTCTGAGAAACTCTGGAGAGCTCCTCGGTGTGCATCCAGTCTCACTGGGCACAGAATCTAACTGGAGGAGGAGGGGCATAGAGGGAGGAGCCAGTTCACACCCATTCAAAGTCTTATAGTGTGCCCATGTCTCCTGCGGATCCCGTCTATACCCCATGGTTCTTGAAGCATCCCAAGCATCCTCTAGGACGTATGAGAAATGTAAATGAAATAATAAAAAAGGAGCAGCAGTAATACATACTACATACATAAATGATAAAATAAGAATTTACTCACCGGTAATTCTATTTCTCGTAGTCCGTAGTGGATGCTGGGTACTCCGTAAGGACCATGGGGAATAGCGGGCTCCGCAGGAGACTGGGCACTCTAAAAGAAAGATTAGGTACTATCTGGTGTGCACTGGCTCCTCCCTCTATGCCCCTCCTCCAGACCTCAGTTAGGGAAACTGTGCCCGGAAGAGCTGACATTACTAGGAAAGGATTTGGAATCCAGGGTAAGACTCATACCAGCCACACCAATCACACCGTACAACTTGTGATAACTATACCCAGTTAACAGTATGAAAATAATAATGAGCCTCATTAACAGATGGCTCATAACAAAACCCTTTAGTTACGCAATAACTATATACATGTATTGCAGAGAGTCCGCACTTGGGACGGGCTCCCAGCATCCACTACGGACTACGAGAAATAGAATTACCGGTGAGTAAATCCTTATTTTCTCTGACGTCCTAGTGGATGCTGGGTACTCCGTAAGGACCATGGGGATTATACCAAAGCTCCCAAACGGGCGGGAGAGTGCGGATGACTCTGCAGCACCGAATGAGCAAACTCAAGGTCCTCCTCAGCCAGGGTATCAAACTTGTAGAATTTTGCAAATGCGTTTGAACCCGACCAAGTAGCAGCTCGGCAAAGTTGTAAAGCCGAGACCCCTCGGGCAGCCTCCCAAGAAGAACCCACCTTCCTCGTGGAATGGGCTTTTACAGATTTAGGATGCGGCAGTCCAGTTGCAGAATGTGCAAGTTGAATCGCGCTACAGATCCAGCGAGCAATAGTCTGCTTTGAAGCAGGAGCACCCAGCTTGTTGGGTGCATACAGGATAAATAGCGAGTCAGTTTTCCTGACTCTAGCCGTCCTGGAAACATAGATTTTCAGGGCCCTGACTATGTCCAGTAACTTGGAATCCTCCAAGTCCCAAGTAGACGCAGGCACCACAATAGGTTGGTTCAAATGAAACGCTGATACCACCTTAGGAAGAAATTGGGGACGAGTCCTCAATTCCGCCCTATCCATACGGAAAATCAGATAAGGGCTTTTACATGACAAAGCCGCCAATTCTGACACACGCCTGGCCGAAGCCAAGGCCAACAGCATGACCACTTTCCACGTGAGATATTTTAACTCCACGGTTTTAAGTGGCTCAAACCAACGCGACTTTAGGAAATCCAACACCGCGTTGAGATCCCAAGGTGTCACTGGAGGCACAAAAGGGGGCTGAATATGCAGCACTCCTTTAACAAACGTCTGAACTTCAGGCAGTGATGCCAGTTCTTTCTGGATGAAAATCGACAGAGCCGAAATCTGGACCTTAATGGAACCCAATTTGAGGCCCATAGTCACCCCCTGACTGTAGGAAGTGCAGAAATCGACCCAGCTGAAATTCCTCTGTTGGGGCCTTCCTGGCCTCACACCAAGCAACATATTTCCGCCATATGCTGTGATAATGTTTTGCGGTCACATCCTTCCTAGCTTTAATCAGCGTAGGAATGACTTCCTCCGGAATGCCCTTTTCCTTTAGGATCCGGTGTTCAACCGCCATGCCGTCAAACGCAGCCACGGTAAGTCTTGGAACAGACAGGTCCCTGCTGCAGCAGGTCCTGTCTGAGCGGCAGAGGCCATGGGTCCTCTGAGATCATTTCTTGAAGTTCTGGGTACCAAGCTCTTCTTGGCCAATCCGGAACAATGAGTATAGTTCTTACTCCTCTCCTTCTTATTAGCCTCAGTACCTTGGGTATGAGAGGAAGAGGAGGGAACACATAAACCGACTGGTACACCCACGGTGTCACTAGAGCGTCCACAGCTATCGCCTGAGGGTCCCTTGACCTGGCGCAATATCTTTTTAGCTTTTTGTTGAGGCGGGACGCCATCATGTCCACCTGTGGCCGTTCCCAACGGTTTACAATCAATTGGAAGACTTCTGGATGAAGTCCCCACTCTCCCGGGTGGAGGTCGTGCCTGCTGAGGAAGTCTGCTTCCCAGTTGTCCACTCCCGGAATGAACACTGCTGACAGTGCTATCACGTGATTCTCCGCCCATCGAAGAATTCTTGTGGCTTCTGCCATTGCCACCCTGCTTCTTGTGCCGCCCTGGCGGTTTACATGGGTGACCGCTGTGATGTTGTCTGACTGAATTAGAACCGGTTGGTTTTGAAGCAGGGATTCTGCTTGACTCAGGGCGTTGTAAATGGCCCTTAGTTCCAGAATATTTGTGTGTAGGGAAGTTTCCTGACTCGACCATTGTCCTTGGAAGTTTCTTCCCTGGGTGACTGCCCCCCAACCTCGGAGGCTTGCATCCGTGGTCACCATGACCCAGTCCTGTATGCCGAATCTGCGGCCTTCGAGCAGATGAGCACTCTGCAGCCACCACAGCAGAGACACCCTGGCCCTCGGGGACAGGGTGATTAGCCGATGCATCTGGAGATGTGATCCGGACCACTTGTCCAACAGATCCCACTGGAAGATCCTTGCATGGAACCTGCCGAAGTGAATTTCTTCGTAAGAAGCTACCATCTTTCCCAGGACTCGCGTGCAGTGATGCACCGACACCTGCCTTGGTTTCAGGAGGTCCCTGACCAGAGATGATAATTCCTGGGCCTTCTCCTCCGGGATAAAGATCTTCTTCTGTTCTGTGTCCAGAATCATGCCCAAGAACAGCAGACGCGTCGCAGGAATCAGCTGCGACTTTGGGATATTCAGAATCCAGCCGTGCTGATTCACCACTTCCTGAGATAGTGCTACGCTGACTAGCAACTGTTCTTTGGACCTCACCTTTATAAAGAGATCGTCCAAGTACGGAATAATCATGACTCCCTTCTTTCGGAGGAGCATCATAATTTCGGCCATTACCTTGGTAAATACCCGCGGTGCCGTGGACAGACCAAACGGCAACGTCTGGAATTGGTAATGACAGTCCTGTACCACAAACCTGAGGTACTCCTGGTGGGGTGGATAAATGGGGACATGCAGGTAAGCATCCTTGATGTCCAATGACACCATAAAATCCCCCTCTTCCAGGCTTGCAATAACCGCCCTCAGCGATTCCATCTTGATCTTGAACTTTTTTATATAAATGTTCAAGGATTTCAAATTTAGAATGGGTCTCACCGAACCGTCTGGTTTCGGTACCACAAACATTGTGGAATAGTAACCCGGTCCCTGTTGAAGGAGGGGTACCTTGATTATCACTTGCTGAAGATACAGCTTGTGAATTGCCTCCAGTACTACCTCCCTTTCTTTGAGGGCAGCAGGCAAGGCTGATTTGAGGTAACGGCGAGGGGGAGTCGCCTCGAACTCCAGCTTGTATCCCTGTGATACTACTTGCAGAACCCAGGGATCCACCTGTGAGCGGGCCCACTGGTTGCTGAAGTTCCGGAGACGCGCCCCCACCGCACCTGGCTCCGCCTGTGGAGCCCCAGCGTCATGCGGTGGACTTAGAGGAAGCAGGGGAAGATTTTTGATCCTGGGAACTGGCTGTCTGATGCAGCTTTTTCCCTCTTCCCTTGCCTCTGGGCAGAAAGGAAGCGCCTTTGACCCACTTGCTTTTCTGAGGCCGAAAGGACTGTACCTGATAATACGGTGCTTTCTTAGGCTGTGAGGGAACCTGAGGTAAAAATGTCGACTTCCCAGCTGTTGCTGTGGATACGAGTTCCGAGAGACCATCCCCAAACAATTCCTCACCCTTATAAGGCAGAACCTCCATGTGCCTTTTAGAATCAGCATCACCTGTCCACTGCCGGGTCCATAATACCCTCCTGGCAGAAATGGACATTGCATTAATTCTGGATGCCAGCCGGCAAATATCCCTCTGTGCATCCCTCATATATAAGACGACGTCTTTAATATGCTCTATGGTTAGCAAAATAGTATCCCTGTCGAGGGTATCAATATTATCTGACAGGGTATCAGACCACGCTGCAGCAGCACTACACATCCATGCTGAGGCAATTGCAGGTCTCAGTATAGTACCTGAGTGTGTATACACAGACTTCAGGATCGCCTCCTGATTTCTATCAGCAGGCTCCTTCAAGGCGGCCATATCCTGAGACGGCAGTGCAACCTTTTTTGATAAACGTGTGAGCGCTTTATCCACCCTAGGGGATATCTCCCAACGTGACCTATCCTCTGGCGGGAAAGGGTACGCCATCAGTAACTTTTTAGAAATTACCAGTTTCTTATCGGGGGAAGCCCACGCTTCTTCACACACTTCATTCAACTCATCTGATGGGGGAAAAAACACTGGCTGCTTTTTCTCCCCAAACATAATACCCTTTTTAGTGGTACTTGGGTTAATGTCAGAAATGTGTAACACATTTTTCATTGCCGTAATCATGCAACGGATGCCCCTAGTGGATTGTGTATATGTCTCATCCTCGTCGACACTGGAGTCAGACTCCGTGTCGACATCTGTGTCTGCCATCTGAGGTAGCGGGCGTTTTTGAGCCCCTGATTGCCTTTGAGACGCCTGGGCAGGTGCGGGCTGAGAAGCCGGCTGTCCCACGGCTGTTACGTCATCCAGCCTTTTATGTAAGGAGTTGACACTGTCCGTTAATACCTTCCACATATCCACCCACTCTGGTGTCGGCCCCGCAGGGGGTGACATCACATTTATTGGCACCTGCTCCGCCTCCACATAAGCCTCCTCATCAAACATGTCGACACAGCCGTACTGACACACCGCACACACACAGGGAATGCTCTGACTGAGGACAGGACCCCACAAAGTCCTTTGGGGAGACAGAGAGAGAGTATACCATCACACACCACAGCGCTATTTAATCAGGGATTTACACTAACAGAAAGTGACTTATCCCTAAAGCTGCTTTACATATACAGTTTGCGCCTAAATTTAGTGCCCCCCCTCTCTTTTTTACCCTTTGAGCCTGGAAACTGCAGGGAAGAGCCTGGGGAGCTGTCTTCCAGCGGAGCTGTGAAGAGGAAATGGCGCCAATGTGCTGAGGGAGATAGCCCCGCCCCTTTTTCGGTGGACTTCTCCCGCTCTTATATTTATATTATGGCAGGGGATTTTTGCACATATATAGCTTATTAGGCTATATTATGTGCCATTTGCCAATGTAAGGTACTCTAATTGCAGCCCAGGGCGCCCCCCCAGCGCCCTGCACCCATCAGTGACCGGAGTATGTGGTGTGCATAGGGAGCAATGGCGCACAGCTGCAGTGCTGTGCGCTACCTTAATGAAGACCGAAGTCTTCAGCCGCCGATTTTCAAGATGTTCTTCTTGCTTCTGGCTCTGTAAGGGGGACGGCGGCGCGGCTCCGGGACCAGACGACCGAGGCTGGGCCTGTGTTCGATCCCTCTGGAGCTAATGGTGTCCAGTAGCCTAAGAAGCCCAAGCTAGCTGCAAGCAGGTAGGTTCGCTTCTCTCCCCTTAGTCCCTCGTAGCAGTGAGTCTGTTGCCAGCAGATCTCACTGAAAATAAAAACCTAACAAATACTTTCTTTACTAGAAGCTCAGGAGAGCCCCTAGTGTGCAACCAGCTCGGGCCGGGCACAGATTCTAACTGAGGTCTTGAGGAGGGGCATAGAGGGAGGAGCCAGTGCACACCAGATAGTACCTAATCTTTCTTTTAGAGTGCCCAGTCTCCTGCGGAGCCCGCTATTCCCCATGGTCCTTACGGAGTACCCAGCATCCACTAGGAAGTCAGAGAAATAGGGTTAATATATCCATCTAGGGTACACACAAATACTAACAGGGACTATAGGGATACTACTAGAATCCATGTGTTGCATTCATTTATCATATTAACCATATGTGGTGACAATAGATTGCAGAGAATTTCAGTGACATCTTGTAATAGGTGTACATGAACTTTAATTACAAGCCTATTGACTCTTTATAATGTAATGTAATGCAAAGTGTGCAAGCATGTCCATGATACTGAGGTGGCAGACTACAGATGCAAGTTAGTCTGGTAAGCAATAACCTGGTGCTGGAGTCATTGGCAGCTGCTTAGGGCAAAATCTCACCTGGCTGACCATAGCAAAACAGATGCCGAGTGTTCCAGTATTGGGGCAGATCTGGGGAGAGCTGTTTGGGGGGGGGGAGAGGGGATTTGGCGCTTATTTCACCCAGCGGGTGAAATGAGCGATCTGCTAGATTGAGCCAATTGAGGCCACTCTAGCACCAGCGATAGCGATGCGGGGGGCTCCGCATTGCTATCGCTGTGGGGGGTACGCACGGAGCGATCATGCATAGGTTATCGCTCCGTGAGTACCCCCCTTAACTGTAGGACAAAAATATCTTAATAATGGCAACCATATTTCAGATGTGACAGGTTCTCTGTTCTAGAGTAGCGTAAGAAACTATCTTATCTGATACTTTTTTTGTTTTGTTTTCTAATGACCTGTCAGATGTCCAAGGCTGGCAAATGGAGCACTCATTACTTCCATTTTCAGCACTGGCTCCTCAGACATGAGATTACCATTGACTGGCGGAAACAGTTCTTGCTATGCTAGCTGGAATGAAATAGCAAAGCATGCTCTCCTGGCCAAAATAGCAGTATGAGCCTTACCTAATCTTATTTTCTTCAGCACTCTTGGGATAGGTGTGGAGGAAAGACATTCACCAGTAAATCATTCAGCATTCCCACTAGGGGGGGGGGGGTCATTCCGACGTGATCGAACGATAGGATTTTTCGCTGCGATCAGGTCAGGTCAGAACGCGTCATACGGATACAAAGCGGATCGATGCTGAGCGAAGGATTTTACGAAAAGTCTATTTGCACAGCTGAACGCAAGGAGATTGACAAAAAGAAGGTGTTTGTGGGTGTCAACTGACCGTTTTCTGGGAGTGGGTGGAAAAACGCAGGCGTGTCCAAGTGTTTGCCGGGCGGTTGTATGACGTCAGTTCCGGACAACAACAGGCTGAAGTGAAGTGATCGCAGTGGTTGAGTAAGTTCTGAGCTGCTTAGAAACTGCACAAAACTTTTTAGTACCGCTCGGCTGCACATGCGTTCGCACACTTGCAGAGCAATCATACACTCCCCTAAAGGCGGCGACTATCTGTTCGCAGCGCTGCAAAAAATAGCTAGCAAGCGATCAACTCGGAATGACTCCCTAGGTCACTACATCAATGGCATTGCCGGGGGTTAAGTAAGTAGAATATGAGAATCAGTTTTCGCTTGTGGCAAACATATCTATTTCTGGACTGTCATAGCAAGCCTTATGAGACACCATTCCTCTTTGGCTTAGCTGTTGATGGTTCAGAGAATCTGCAATATTATGCGTCTATCCTTTTTGACTGCAGATAAAGACAAAAATATTTTTTGCTGCCCACTTTGGTATTAAGCCATTCTATCAAAGAAGGGATAATTTAACTCACTAACTTCTCGGTGTGCTTTTGAAACTGCTTGATGTAAATCTTTGAAGGACTTTAAGAGGTAGTCTACACTATGGCTTGTGCGAGAACCTGAGTTTATCTTAAGGCCCATATACACAGTGAGATTCGGGCTATGCCAGGGGCCAAGTCGGCACATAGTCAGTATCGCAAGCACATAATGAGTGTGCTTGCGATACTGACTATGGGGGTAATTCCAAGTTGATCGCAGCAGGAATATTTTTTAGCTGTTGGGCAAAACCATGTGCACTGCAGGGGAGGCAGATTTAACATGTGCAGAGAGAGTTAGATTTGGGTGTGGTGTGTTCAATCTGCAATCTAATTTGCAGTGTAAATATAAAGCAGCCAGTATTTACCCTGCACAGAAATAAAACAGCCCACCCAAATCTAACTCTCTCTGCACATGTTATATCTGCCTCCCCTGCAGTGCACATGGTTTTGCCCAACTGCTAAAAAAAATCCTGCTGCGATCAACTTGGAATTACCCCCTATGTGCGATTTTGGCTAAGTGTCAATTTTGACTATCTCTTCTATAGAGATAGTCAAAATTGACTTGCCTACACACATCTATTCTTGCGATGCCGACCGCGTGGGACCGCGCATCGGCATCGAATCGGGATTGCTAAGTGACTTTCACCTTGAGATCTGCACTAACTTTTCTTATGATTTTGACTATATAGTCAACATCGTAAGAAAAAACTCACCGTGTGTACACACCATTAGTTTTGTATTAAAAAAACAAAAACAAACACAAAACAACCTCCATAACACAACGGCAATCAGTTTTGGATTACATTAGGCTGACCATAATATCCCTTTAAACTGGGACACTCATAAATTACACAGGTACCGGGGCTCAATAAAACCAGGTGACATACAGACTTGAAAGCCGCCACAGAACGTGTAATTTATGAGTGTTTCAGTTTAAAGGGATATTATGGTCAGCCTAATAATATAGTAATGTTTGCTCTAGGTAGCTTGTCTTAGTTTAGGAGACAATAAATGAGGACTAATCACTTCATATTCAAAGCTCCCTTTCATGACGGACCAATTTTTCGGTTTTGGCGACCGACCCAGAAAACACAACTTTTTCTAAGTGGAAGGGGTGATACATATGATAAAGAAAGTAAACAAAAATTTATGAAATTAACCCTTTATGACCCCTTGTACTTTTAAATGGACATTAAAAAATGTATTGCGTAGAGTAGACTGTATCATGAGGACAGTTGACAATCAAATCCCAAAGTCCATTTAAATGTACGAAAATACTGCAAATATTTTCAGACAGATGGCAGCACCAGCCATAGCGAGTTCACGAAAAAGATCGCCATGAGGAGTGTATACCACTTTGCAAGTAAATTAACACACTTCGGGGGTAATTCTGAGTTGATCGCAGCAGGAACTTTGTTAGCAGTTGGGCAAAACCATGTGCAGTGCAGGGGAGGCAGATATAACATGTGCAGAGAGAGTTAGATTTGGGTGTGGTGTGTTCAATCTGCAATCTAATTTGCAGTGTAAATATAAAGCAGCCAGTATTTACCCTGCACAGAAATAAAACAGCCCACCCAAATCTAACTCTCTCTGCACATGTTATATTTGCCTCCCCTGCAGTGCACATGGTTTTGCCCAACTGCTAACACAATTCCTGCTGCAATCAACTCAGAATTACCCCCTTTATCAATTGAATTTCTGCAAAATCGTTATGCAAACAGTAAATAGGATTTTAACTACCTACTGGTAAATCCTTTTCTCGTAGTCCACAGGGGATACTGGGAATCTATTTAGTACCATGGGGTATAGACAGGTCCACTTGGAGCCATGGGCACTATAGAAGATTGATTAGGTGTGCTGGCTCCTCCCTCTATGCCCCTCCTACCAGACTCAGTCTAGGTAACTGTGCCCGAGGAGACAGACATACTTTGTGAGAAGGATATAGAAAAAGGAAAGTGGTGAGAATTCGAACCAGCACAACCAAAACAAGAGGAAAGCCATGCTAACCAAATTTGCAAACAGGGATAGCAACAGCTGAACCAAACAACATTGCTTAACCAAGTAACAGTGTAGGAAGAACGAAGCACTGGGTGGACGCCCAGTATCCCCTACGGACTACGAGAAAAGGATTTACTAGTAGGTAATTAAAAATAAGATTTTACTTACCGATAAATCTATTTCTCGTAGTCCGTAGTGGATGCTGGGGCTCCGTAAGGACCATGGGGAATAGCGGCTCCGCAGGAGACAGGGCACAAGAATAAAAGCTTTAGGATCAGGTGGTGTGCACTGGCTCCTCCCCCTATGACCCTCCTCCAAGCCTCAGTTAGAATACTGTGCCCGGACGAGCGTACATAATAAGGAAGGATATTGAATCCCGGGTAAGACTCATACCAGCCACACCAATCACACCGTACAACTCGTGATCAGAACCCAGTTAACAGTATGATAGAACGAAAAGGAGCCTCTGAAAAGATGGCTCACAACAATAATAACCCGAATTTTTGTAACAATAACTATATACAAGTATTGCAGACAATACGCACTTGGGATGGGCGCCCAGCATCCACTACGGACTACGAGAAATAGATTTATCGGTAAGTAAAATCTTATTTTCTCTGACGTCCTAGTGGATGCTGGGACTCCGTAAGGACCATGGGGATTATACCAAAGCTCCCAAACGGGCGGGAGAGTGCGGATGACTCTGCAGCACCGAATGAGAGAACTCCAGGTCCTCCTCAGCCAGGGTATCAAATTTGTAGAATTTAGCAAACGTGTTTGCCCCTGACCACGTAGCTGCTCGGCAAAGTTGTAAAGCCGAGACCCCTCGGGCAGACGCCCAAGATGAACCCACTTTCCTTGTGGAATGGGCTTTTACCGATTTTGGCTGTGGCAGGCCTGCCACAGAATGTGCAAGCTGAATTGTACTACAAATCCAACGAGCAATCGTCTGCTTAGAAGCAGGAGCACCCAGTTTGTTGGGTGCATACAGGATAAACAGCGAGTCAGATTTTCTGACTCCAGCCGTCCTGGAAACATATATTTTCAGGGCCCTGACCACGTCAAGCAACTTGGAGTCCTCCAAGTCCTTAGTAGCCGCAGGTACCACAATAGGTTGGTTCATGTGAAATGCAGAAACCACCTTAGGTAGAAATTGAGGACGAGTCCTCAATTCTGCCCTGTCAGAATGAAATATTAAGTAAGGGCTTTTATATGATAAAGCCGCCAATTCTGACACACGCCTGGCTGAAGCCAGGGCTAACAGCATCGTCACCTTCCATGTGAGATATTTTAAGTCCACAGTGGTGAGTGGTTCAAACCAATGTGACTTTAGGAAACTCAACACAACATTGAGATCCCAAGGTGCCACTGGGGGCACAAAAGGAGGCTGTATATGCAGTACCCCTTTTACAAATGTCTGAACTTCAGGTACTGAAGCCAGTTCTTTTTGGAAGAAAATCGACAGGGCCGAAATTTGAACCTTAATGGACCCTAATTTTAGGCCCATAGACAGTCCTGTTTGCAGGAAATGGAGGAAACGACCCAGTTGAAATTCCTCTGTAGGGGCCTTCTTGGCCTCACACCACGCAACATATTTTCGCCAAATGCGGTGATAATGTTTTGCGGTTACGTCCTTCCTGGCCTTGACCAGGGTAGGGATGACTTCATCTGGAATGCCTTTTTCCTTCAGGATCCGGCGTTCAACCGCCATGCCGTCAAACGCAGCCGCGGTAAGTCTTGGAACAGACAAGGCCCCTGCTGGAGCAGGTCCTTTCTTAGAGGTAGAGGCCATGGTTCGTCCGTGAGCATCTCCTGAAGTTCCGGATACCAAGTCCTTCTCGGCCAATCCGGAACCACGAGTATAGTTCTTACTCCTCTCCTTCTTATGATTCTCAGTACTTTTGGTATGAGAGGCAGAGGAGGGAACACATACACTGACTGGTACACCCACGGTGTTACCAAAGCGTCCACCGCTATTGCCTGAGGGTCCCTTGACCTGGCGCAATATCTGTCTAGTTTTTTGTTTAGACGGGACGCCATCATGTCCACCTTTGGTTTTTCCCAACGGTTTACAATCAGGTGGAAGACTTCTGGGTGAAGTCCCCACTCTCCCGGGTGAAGGTCGTGTCTGCTGAGGAAGTCTGCTTCCCAGTTGTCCACTCCCGGAATGAACACTGCTGACAGTGCTATCACATGATTTTCCGCCCAGCGAAGAATCCTTGCAGCTTCTGCCATTGCCCTCCTGCTTCTCGTGCCGCCCTGTCTGTTTACGTGGGCGACTGACGTGATGTTGTCCGATTGGATCAATGCCGCCTGACCTTGAAGCAGGGGTTTCGCTTGACTTAGGGCATTGTAAATGGCCCTTAGTTCCAGAATGTTTATATGAAGAGATGTTTCCATGCTTGACCACAAGCCCTGGAAATTTCTTCCCTGTGTGACTGCTCCCCAGCCTCTCAGGCTTGCATCCGTGGTCACCAGGATCCAATCCTGAATGCCAAATCTGCGGCCCTCTAGTAGATGAGCACTCTGCAGCCACCACAGAAGAGACACCCTTGTCCTTGGCGACAGGGTTATCCGCTGATGCATCTGAAGATGCGATCCGGACCATTTGTCCAGTAGATCCCACTGAAACGTTCTTGCATGGAATCTTCCGAATGGAATCGCTTCGTAAGAAGCCACCATTTTTCCCAGGACCCTCGTGCACTGATGCACTGACACCTGGCCTGGTTTTAGGAGGTTCCTGACTAGCTCGGATAACTCCTTGGCCTTCTCCTCCGGGAGAAACACCTTCTTCTGGACTGTGTCCAGAATCATTCCTAGGAACAGAAGACGTGTCGTTGGAATCAGCTGCGATTTTGGAATATTTAGGATCCACCCGTGCTGACGTAACACTACCTGAGATAGTGCTACTCCGACTTCTAACTGTTCCCTGGACCTTGCCCTTATCAGGAGATCGTCCAAGTAAGGGATAATTAAGATGCCTTTTCTTCGAAGAAGAATCATCATTTCGGCCATTACCTTGGTAAAGACCCGAGGTGCCATGGACAACCCAAACGGCAGCGTCTGAAACTGATGACAGTTTTGTACTACAAACCTGAGATACCCTTGGTGAGAAGGGTAGATTGGGACGTGGAGATAAGCATCTTTGATGTCCAGAGACACCATATAGTCCCCTTCTTCCAGGTTCGCTATCACCGCTCTGAGTGACTCCATCTTGAATTTGAACCTTTTTATGTAAGTGTTCAAGGATTTCAGATTTAAAATTGGTCTCACCGAGCCGTCCGGCTTCGGTACCACAAACAGCGTGGAATAATACCCCTTTCCCTGTTGTAGGAGGGGTACCTTGATTATCACCTGCTGGGAATACAGCTTGTGAATGGCTTCCAGAACTGCCTCCCTGTCGGAGGGAGACTTTGGCAGAGCAGACTTCAGGAACCGGCGAGGGGGAAACGCCTCGAATTCCAGTTTGTACCCCTGCGATACTACCTGTAGAATCCAGGGATCCACTTGCGAGTGAGCCCACTGCGCGTTGAAATTCTTGAGACGGGCCCCCACCAAGTCTGAGTCTGCTTGTAAAGCCCCAGCGTCATGCTGAAGACTTGGCAGAAGCAGGGGAAGGCTTCTGCTCCTGGGAAGCGGCTGCATGGTGCAGTCTTTTTCCCCTTCCTCTGCCCCGGGGCAGAAAAGAGTGGCCTTTTGCTCGCTTGTATTTATGGGAACGAAAGGACTGAGTTTGAAAAGACGGTGTCTTTTTCTGCTGATGTGGTGACCTGGGGTAAAAAGGTGGACTTTCCAGCCGTTGCCACCAGGTCCGAAAGACCGACCCCAAATAACTCCTCCCTTTTATACGGCAATACTTCCATATGTCGTTTGGAATCCGCATCCCCTGACCACTGTCGCGTCCATAACCCTCTTCTGGCAGAGATGGACATAGCACTTACTCTTGATGCCAGGGTGCAAATATCCCTCTGTGCATCACGCATATATAGTAATGCATCCTTCAAATGCTCTATAGTTAACAATATATTGTCCCTATCCAGGGTATCAATATTTTCAGTCAGGGAATCCGACCACGCGACTCCAGCACTGCACATCCAGGCTGAAGCGATTGCTGGTCGCAGTATAACACCAGTATGTGTGTATATACTTTTTAGGATATTTTCCAGCCTTCTATCAGCTGGTTCTTTGAGGGTGGCCGTATCAGGAGACTGTAACGCTACTTGTTTAGATAAACGTGTGAGCACCTTATCTACCCTAGGGGGTGTTTCCCAACGTGTCCTAACCTCTGATGGGAAAGCATATAGTGCCAATAATTTATTAGAAATTAGCAGTTTTTTGTCGGGAGAAACCCACGCTTTATCACACACCTCATTCAATTCATCTGACTCAGGAAAAACTATTGGTAGTTTTTTCACACCCCACATAATACCCTTCTTAGTGGTACTTGTAGTGTCAGAAATGTTCAATGCCTCCTTCATTGTCGTGATCATGTAACGTGTGGCCCTACTGGACATTACGTTCGACTCATCACCGTCGACACTAGACTCAGTATCTGTGTCTGGGTCTGTGTCGACCCACTGAGGTAACGGGCGTTTTAGGGCCCCTGACGGTGTCTGAGACGCCTGGACAGGCACTAATTGATTTGCCGGCTGTCTCATGTCGTCAACAGTTTTTTGCAAAGTGCTGACATTATCACTTAATTGTTTAAATACGATCATCCAGTCAGGTGTCGACTCCCTAGGGGGTGACATCACTAACGCAGGCAATTGCTCCGCCTCCACATCATTTTCCTCCTCATACATGTCGACACACACGTACCGACACACAGCACACACACCGGGAATGCTCTGATAGAGGACAGGACCCCATGAGCCCTTTGGAGAGACAGAGGGAGAGTCTGCCAGCACACACCCAGCGCTATATATATATATATACAGGGATAACCTTATATAAGTGTTATTCCCTTATAGCTGCTGTTTATATTGTCATTTGCTGCCAATAGTGCCCCCCCTTCTCTTTTTTACCCTGATTCTGAAGCAGGACTGCAGGGGAGAGTCAGGGAGCCGTCCTTCAAGCGGAGCTGTGAGGGAAAATGGCGCTTGTGTGCTGAGGAGATAGGCTCCGCCCCTTCACGACGTCCTTATCTCCAGCTCTTTTGTGTAAAAATGGCAGGGGTTAAAATACATCCATATAGCCCAGGAGCTATATGTGATGTATTCTTTTGCCACCTAAGGTATTATCTTTTATATTGCGTCTCAGGGCGCTCCCCCCCCAGCGCCCTGCACTCTCATTGACCGGAGTGTGAAGTGTGCTGAGAGCAATGGCGCACAGCTGCGGTGCTGTGCGCTACCTTAGTCTGAAGACAGGATTGTCTTCTGCCGCCGATTTCACCGGACCTCTTCGTCTCTTCTGGCTCTGTAAGGGGGACGGCGGCGCGGCTCCGGTGACCCATCCAGGCTGTACCTGTGATCGTCCCTCTGGAGCTAATGTCCAGTAGCCTAAGAAGCCCAATCCACTCTGCACGCAGGTGAGTTCGCTTCTTCTCCCCTTAGTCCCACGATGCAGTGAGCCTGTTGCCAGCAGGACTCACTGAAAATTAAAAACCTAAATTAAACTTTTATTCTAAGCAGCTCAGGAGAGCCACCTAGCCTGCACCCTTCTCGTTCGGGCACAAAAATCTAACTGAGGCTTGGAGGAGGGTCATAGGGGGAGGAGCCAGTGCACACCACCTGATCCTAAAGGTTTTATTCTTGTGCCCTGTCTCCTGCGGAGCCGCTATTCCCCATGGTCCTTACGGAGTCCCAGCATCCACTAGGACGTCAGAGAAATCCTATTTTTTTCTTACATCCTAGGGGATACTGGGAATACATTTAGTACCATGGGAAAGTACCAAAGCTCCCAAACTGGATGGGAGAGTGCAGAGGTTCCTGCAGAACTGACTGACCAAATTGAAGGTCTTCAGAGGCCAAAGTATCGAACTTGTAGAACTTAGCAAGCGTGTACGACCTCGACCAAAGTAGCTGCTCGGCAGAGCTGTAAAGCTGAGACACCCCAAGCAGCTGCACCAGAGGAACCCACCATCCTAGTTGAGTGGGCTTGTACAGAGTTTGCCGCGGAATAAGCATGCTGGATAGTAAGCCTGATCAGGCGTGCAATTGACTGCTTTGAAGCAGGACACCCAATCTTATTGGGATCAAAAAGAACGAACAGCGCGTCCGATTTCCTGTGACGAGCGGAGTTCAGCTCTGTCCTCATGGAAAATCAAGTAGGGGCACTTGTAAGACAACACCCCCAGCTCCGACACACGTCTTGCTGAAGCCAAGGCCAACAGTGTGACGGTCTTCCACGTAAGATACTTTACGTCTACCTCCTGTAACAGTTCAAACCAGTCTGATTGGAGGAACTGCAGCACCAAATTGAGAACCCAAGGTGCCGTGGGAGGCACAAAGGGAGGTTGGATGTGCAGAACACCTTTCAAGAACATCTGGACCTCAGGGAGAGAAGCCAATTATTTCTGAAAGAAAATAGACAAGGTCGAAATCTGAAGTTTTATGGAGCCTAGGCGTAGACCCACATCCACTCCTGACTGCAGAAAAAGTCCCAGATGAAATTTCACCGTAGAATATTGTCTGATCTCATACCAAATTACATATTTCTTCCAGATACGGTGGTAATGTTTAGACATTACACCCTTTCTGGCTTGGATCATAGTCGGGATGACCTTCTCAGGAAACCCTTTCCTGGCTAGAATCAGCCATTCAACCTTCATGCCATTAAACGTAGCTATGGTAAGTCTTGAAAGACGAATGGGCCCTGTTGCAGAAGATCCTCTTGAAGAGGCAGAGGCCACGGATCTTTTATCAGCATCACGAGCAGATCCGCATACCAGGCCCTTCGTGGCCAGTCCGGAGCAATGAGGATTGCATGAACCTTTTCTTTTTAGAATTCTTGGGATCAGAGGAATGGGAGGAAACAGGTACACCAGCTGGAAGACCCATGGAGTTGTCAGGGAATCTACCGCTACTGCTTGTGGGTCACTCGACCTGGAACAATACTGCTTGAGCTTCTTGTTGAGCCAAGAGGCCATCATGTCGATCTGTGAATACCCCCACCGACGTGTTAACCACCAGAACACCTAGAGCTGGAGGTCCCATACCCCCGGGTGCAGGTCGTGTCTACTGAGGAAGTCTACTTCCCAGTTGTCTACTCCCGGAATGAAGATCGCTGACAATGCCACGGCGTGCTTTTCCGCCCAGAGGAGAATTCTTAACACCTCTGACATTGTGGCTCTGCTTTTCGTTTCTCCCTGTCGGTTTATGTATGTTACCACTGTCACATTGTCCTACTGGACCTGAATGGCCTGATCCTGAAGAAGAGATGAGGCCTGCAGAAGGGCGTTGTAGATAGCCCTGAGTTCCAGGAGGTTTATTGGAAGTACGACTTCCTTAATTGATAATCTTCCCCGAAACTGTACCCCCTGGGTGACTGCGCCCCAACCTCTGAGGCTTGCGTCTGTGTTTAGCAGAATCCAATTCTGAATTCCGAACCTCCAACACTCGACTAGGTGAGACGTTTTGTCACAACTGAGGGCCTGAGCTGACGGGAGGCAGCCTCAGTTGTATGGGCTGAGGTGTAGTGGAACCTGGGAGGTTGTATCAGACCCCTAGACATGTAAGTTACATGTAAAAAGATTGCCCGAAGGCGTGACCACGACAACCAAAATAAAAGTCAATGTTGTTTATTTGACAAACTCCATGTATCACAGCAGCAACAAAAGAGAAACATAAAATCAGCAGTTTAAATGACACAGTTCCTGGGTACTACAGGAGGGCAATAGCCACAGGGCTCTGGTGGTACGAGACACTTCTTATTATCCTCTAGGTGGAAAGTCCTTACCAGGCCCGTCTGTAGTAATGGAGATAGCCCAGGATCGTACCAGCTGGTGTTCCAGGAAAAGCTGGGCTGCTGTAGATAAAATAGCTGCTGTGGGTACTGGTTGGAACCAGGCAGATGAATGCACGGAGTGGGTTGCTGGATGGAACCAGCCAAATAATAAATGAAGCTTGAGAGCGATGAAATATGATTGATATGTGGAGCTTGAGAGCGGTGAAATAATAGTACCGGTGGTGAGTGGTAATCTGCAGAAATGGTACCGGCACTTTAAGAAGAGCTGATCTCTGCTGGAAGCTAAGGCTGGAAGCAGGTAAATCTGTAGCTGGAAACAGATGAGTCCCAGAGGACTGGAGAGTCAGGCTGCACCGCAGGTGGTAGACTGGGGCGGGTCTCTTTAGTGAAGGTTTGGAGATGGAAACTGGAACCTGGAAAACAACCACAGGAGAGAGACAAACTGGAACTAGGTTTGATTACCATAGCACTGACGCCTTCCTTGCTCAGGCACAGTATACTTATACCTGCAGCAAGGAAGGGATTGGCTAGGCAATTATGCAGATTACAATGGAAACAGTGGATTGGTGGAAATGAACAGGTGACAGAGTCCAACATGGCTGCGCCCATGCAGACACTTGGAGGGAAGATTGGTTTGGTAATCCATGTGGGAACTTTAGCAGCAATGGCGGCGCCGGCCACAGAAGACGTCAGACTGATGAGTGCACATTAGAACCACGCGGGCACAGCGGAGGCCGCGGCTGACGTAAGCGCCACTCTGACATCCTGCATGCAGAAACTCAGGGACGACGGCGGAGGCCGCGGGAGACGCCATTCCGGATGTAAACATGGCGCCGCTGTGACAGCGTCTCAGAGTGACAGGAGAGGAGGCAGGAATGTAGAGATCAGTATAACAGATGAGATCCGGTCCTGGAGCGCTGAGCCAGCCTTAGGAGGCATCTGAAAGGTAAGTCATGGCGTCCAGATACCCAGGTCGTGACAACACCCCCCCTTTAGGAGTGGCCCCAGGACACTTCTTTGGCTTTTGAGGAAACTTGGAATGGAAATTCCGGACCAAGGCAGGAGCATGGACATCAGAAGCATTGGTCCATGAGCGTTCCTCAGGACCGTAACCCTTCCAGTCAATAAGATACTGTAATTGACCGTAACGATGACGTGAATCCAGAATCTTGGCCACTTCGTACTCAACTCCTCGTTGAGTTTGGACTTTCGGAGCTGGAGGAAGTGTAGAATGAAACCGATTCAGGATCAGCGGTTTCAACAAGGAAACATGGAATGTCCTGGGTATTTTAAAGAAAGGAGGTAACTGGAGTCTGTAGGCAACAGGATTGATGACTTGATCAATTTTGAAAGGACCGATGTAACGAGGTGCAAACTGCATGCTGGGAACTCTTAACCTCAAATTCTTTGTAGACAACCACACACGATCACCCACCTTGAGAGCAGGAACCGCTCTACGCTTTTTATCAGCAAACTTTTTGTACCTGAACGATGCTTTGAGCAGAGCCGCTCGGACATTCTTCCAGTTATTTGCAAACTGACGCAAGGTGATATCCACTGCTGGAACAGAAGTTGCTGGAAGCGGTTGGAATTCAGGAACTTTAGGGTGGAATCCATAGTTAGTGAAGAATGGTGTTGAAGAAGATGAGGAATGATATTGGTTGTTATGACAGAACTCGGCCCAGGGAAGTAGTTGAACCCAGTCATCTTCAGAGGAGGACACATAGATGCGGAGGAAGGCCTTCAAGTCCTGATTCACCCTCTCAGTTTGACCATTGTTCTGAGGATGGTAAGCTGTGGAAAACTTTAGCTTGACTTGGAGGACTTGACACAAACTTTGCCAGAATTTGGCTGTGAATTGGGCTCCTCGATCTGAGATAATTTCTTCAGGAAGACCGGAGTCGGAAGATCTCTTGTATGAACACTTGAGCCAACTTGGAAGCTGACGGAAGACCGGTAAGAGGAATGAAGTGTGCCATCTTGGTGAACCGGTCAACTACCACCCAGATGGTATTGAACTTGTTGCACATAGGCAAGTCCGTAACAAAGTCCATTGATAAATGGGTCCATGGTCGACGGGGAACGGATAATGGAACCAGTTGCCCCGCAGGCGACTGGCGGGATACTTTGTGTTGGGCACACTTTGGGCAAAATGCAATGAACTCCATGACGTCCTTCTTCAGAGTTGGCCACCAATAGGACCTAGAGATAAACTCAAGGGTTTTTTGGATACCTGTATGTCCGGCAAATGGGAAGCATGGGCCCAATGCATGAGCTTCTTCCTCAACACCGGCTTCACAAAACTTTTCCCTGGTGGGGGCGTAGAGTTCATCCCTACCGTGGAGAATGCCAACGGATTAATAATAGGATGCTTGTCTGAAGACTCGGACTCATTTTCTTGCTCCCATGAGCGGGAAAGGGCATCGGCCTTGCGATTCTGAGAGCCCGGACAGAACTGGAGTTTAAAGTCAAACCTGGAAAAGAAAAGTGCCCATCTGGCCTGACGAGGGTTAAGACATTGTGCGCTTTTCAAATATAAAAGATTCTTGTGGTCGGTAAGTATAGTGATTGAATGAGAAGCTCCCTCCAACAGATATCTCCACTCCTCTAGAGCGAGCTTGATAGCTAGCAACTCCTGGTCGCCAATGGCATAGTTGCGCTCAGCTGGGGAGAACTTCCGGGAGAAGAAACTGCAAGGATGTAGATGGCCATCTTTAGCCCTCTGGGATAACACCGCTCCTACTCCAACGGAGGAGGCATCCACCTCTAAGATGAAAGGAGAGCCGATGTCGGGCTGTTTCAGAACTGGTGCAGAGATGAACCGTTGTTTTAATAGATGAAACGCTTGCGTAGCTTCTTCAGACCACTTAGACGGATTAGCACCCTTCTTAGTTATCGCAGTGATAGGCGCCACAATGGTGGAAAAGTCTTGTATAAACTTTCTGTAGTAATTGGCGAACCCTAAGAACCTCTGGACCCCTTTGAGGGTTAAGGGTATCGGCCAATTCTGGATTGCTTGTAGTTTCTCAGGATCCATCTCTAGTCCGGAACCGGACACAATGTAACCTAGAAACGGAATGGATTTGACTTCAAAGACACATTTCTCTAATTTGCAATAGAGATGATTGACACGGAGACGGGACAGAACCTCCTTTACCCAGAAACGATGTTCCTCTAGATTATTGGCAAAGATGAGGATATCATCTAGATAGACCACGACATGGCGGTATAAGATGTCTCTGAAGATCTCATTCACGAAATGCTGGAAGACAGCTGGAGCATTGCTCAATCCGAAGGGCATGACGAGGTACTCATAATGTCCGTCACGGGTGTTAAAGGCGGTCTTCCACTCGTCACCCTCACGGATCCGGATGAGATTGTATGCACCTCTCAAGTCCAACTTTGTAAAGATGGTGGCTTCACTAACTCTATCAAAGAGCTCAGTAATCAGGGGTAAAGGATAGCGGTTCTTGATGGTAATGTCGTTCAAACCTCTGTAGTCTATGCACGGCCGCAGACCACCATCTTTTTTCTTAACGAAAAAGAAG
Source organism: Pseudophryne corroboree (assembly GCF_028390025.1). Taxonomy (NCBI): domain Eukaryota; kingdom Metazoa; phylum Chordata; class Amphibia; order Anura; family Myobatrachidae; genus Pseudophryne; species Pseudophryne corroboree. The sequence continues at coordinate 591,387,347 of NC_086445.1, read as the reverse complement.
CCTGCGCCGGCTGGAGAAGAGGAAGGTCGGATGAACCCCTTCGCTAGGTTCTCTTTAATGTATTCCTCCGTGGAATGCGTCTCAGGCAGAGACAACGGATAAGTTCGGCCTCGAGGTGGAACCTTCCCTGGAACGAGATCAATCGGGCAGTCCCATTCTCTATGAGGAGGAAGGATATCAGCAGAAGCTTTACTGAACACATCCGTGAAATCTTGATATGGAGGAGGTGGAACATCAGACGACCTGGATGAGGAAGAACAAACAGGCAATACTTTAAACAAACATGTCTCAGCACAGGAGGGACCCCATGCCAAAATGTGCGTAGTCGTCCAGTCAATTGATGGATTGTGGAGACAGAGCCATGGAAGGCCCAGAACCACTGGATGTGTGGCGCTTGGAATCACTAGAAAAGAGATAAATTCAGAAAGAAGAACTCCCACTCTCAGACGAACTGGTAGAGTCCTTAGAGCAATAACTGCGTCAAAAATCTTGCTGCCATCCACGGAAGTTAAGGAGATGGACGAAGGAAGTCTCTCGGTGGGTAGGGACCACCGTTTAACATAGGCTTCGGTTATGAAATTCCCAGCTGCTCCGGAATCAAGGAGGGCAATGACGTTCCTGTAACGTTGAGCAATTTGGAGCGAGACTGGGAGATTACAATCATGAGGAGATGGAGAGGAGATCATTACTCCTAGCCGGCCCTCTCCTTGGCGAGCTAGGATTTGGAGTTTCCCGGACGTTTGGGACAGGCATTGATGGTGTGAGACGGAGCTGCACAGTAAAGACAAAGACTCAGAGAGACGTCTTCGGTGCTCAGCAGGAGTTAGACGGGAACGGCCAATTTGCATGGGCTCATCTTTGGATGGTGACCGTTGGCGAGGAGGAGCAGAAGATTTTGGAGCAGATGATCTTCCACGCTCAGTTGCTCTTTCTCTGAAACGTAAACCAACTTTCGTGCAGAGTGAGATTAGCTCATCTAACTTAGAAGGCAAGTCTCGGGGGCGTGGTCTGGATGCTGAAGGAGGCAGAAGTGTCTGGTGGGAGCTCCCGAGTCCCTCAGCCCAAACTGATTATTTTCCTCCCTTCTGTGCCTCCTTAATCACCCCACCTTCTCTGCTACCCTCCTTGTGCCCCCCGGCTAGGACCCCTGAAGTGCCGCGGAATCGGGGAGCAGTTTTAACTGCTCCCGCGGATTGCGGCCTACGGGGCTAGGGGAAGCCGGGGCCTCGAGTTGAGCTTTAGGCCGGGGACGGCTCCGGGACCCGCTGCTCGGGCCGTAGACGTCACCAGGAACTCTGTCCTTTCCGCTGCCGCTGGCCGCCAGCCGCGGCTAGACGCGTCTCCCTGTCCCCGGCTCCAACTTATACATACCCGCCCGGCGGGGACCCGGCAACCCGACAAGCGAGACGGAGCTGGAGGACGCTCGGCGGCCATCTTGAAAATATCAGAAGGTACTGGGGATCTCTTTGCTGCGGGGCCGCTGAACGGGACTGCGGTCCCTAGACTAATACCCTGAGGCGCCTGAGTGAAGGGAAGGGGAGGAGGACCCATAAGGCTGGGCCACACAGGCCTTGGTGCACTATAAAATCTGTCACAGTGCCCCCCTCACCCACCCATCCACCCACCAATTTAGGCGTTTACGTCGGCTGATACCCTGCTTAGTGGCCTGGGGTCCCGCAGTTACACCCCCATCGGGCCATATCGGATATACTGCCACTGCAAGTGGACGAATGGGTCCCTAGCCTTATGTTTGCCTGCCTGATGCCACCCTAAGACCACGTGGGGGCTTTTGCACGGCGACGACCTTCATGCTTTACAGTGCCGAGGATATGTGAAAGAGCAATTCTAAACCGCTTTATTTAAAGACCGATCTCATGGTGAGAGGGATAAAGAAAAAAAAGGCCAAGACCAAGCCGGACGCGATCCCCCGCGAACCGACACTCATCAGACTTGCGTCAGTTCCTAACTTCTCCAACCTCAACCCCCGCTGCTTCTTCTACTGTCCCGACCTCCCCGAGTTTACACGACCCGGTGGACGACATGGCATCCCCTGGGACTCCGGTGCCCCCACAGGCCCTCTCTCTGTCTGCGGAGATAAGCGAGATATTGTCTCATGTAAGGACACTTCCTACGAAACAAGATTTCTCAGCCTTGGAGACTCGTCTACTTTCCACCATCACTCAGGAAGTGACTGCGCTCCGACAAGACATGTCTCAAATCGCGACTCGAGTTGATGTCCTGGAGCGCCATGAATCATCTACTGTGGATTCTCTGACTACATTTCGGGAAGTGCTATCTCACCAACGGGACGATATTTCCTTCCTTAAATCACGTATGGAGGATATGGATAACCGCGGCCGGCGAAATAATATTAGAGTCAGGGGCCTACCTGAGAGTGTCCAGCAGGCGGACCTGGTAGCCGCCTTATCTAAGATATTTGGAGAACTTATTGACCTGGATCCGAACAAGGACATTATATTCGATAGAGCTCACAGAGCCCTCCGTCCTCGGGGCTTGCCCTCCGACAGACCACGAGATGTGATTTGTAGGCTCCATTATTATGTCCAAAAAGAGGAAATAATGAGGTCGGCCCGTCAACTAGACAGCATTGACTTTCAAGGCGACAAGATTCAGATATTTCCTGACCTTGCCTGGTCGACCTTACAACAACGTCGTGCCTTGAAACCTCTTACAGACTCTCTCAGGAAACTCGAGTTGAAATACAGATGGGGCTTCCCTTTCTCCCTCCAGGTCTCTCATGGCGGTAAAGTCGCAAGTCTCTCTAGACCTTCGGATTTACAGGCCTTTTTTAAGATCCTGGGAATCCCTCCAGTTCCGGTGCCAGACTGGGACGCTTTTCACCACCTGCCGGACTTGCCTGTTGTGCTCCCTCCAGATGACGCGTGGCAGCAAGTTCGTTCCCCACGGATGCGGGGAGCCACTCCTGGTCCACGTCTTTCGAAGCCTCCCTGAATGAGAAGTCTCGTCCCGAGTGGACGTAAATTTATTTGTTACCTATGTTATACATTGAGTCTTTTTCTCTCTTAATAATGTTATGTGTTGCTCACACGTGAGATCGGGTTTCGTAATTGGGTAATAGTGTGCAGATGCTATGGTTTCATGAAACCTGAGTCGATAATTTAAGGATAATCTGTACACTCTTATACAAACATGTACACATATTTTTATACTTTTTTTTTTTCTTGTTTCACTTGTGCCTAGTGCACACCTCGGTAATACCATACATTTATCTAGATTCTATCTTGGGGGTGGTCGCTGTCCTGAGCCCCCCGCAGGACCCCACTGTGCTGCATCCCCTGTCTCTTTGGATCGGGAGTCGGCAGGATTCCGCTCCTGTCCTTTTTGCAGCTGTCCTTTTTGTAGTAGTACCACTTCTGTTTAATGTTAAAGTACTTTTTGGCGTGGTTTCCCACGCCGCATCTTTTTCTTTCCCTTTCCTTGCTTTCTCTTTTTTCCTATCCCCCCCCCCCCCCCCCTTGCTGTTCTCCCCTCACCTTCCCCAGGGTCTGCTAAGACTAATGTGAAGCGATTAGATCCGTCTGATAATGGGGGTGAATGATCTACACGTAACTACCCTTACTGTCAAAGGGCTGAATGTTCCTGAAAAAAGGTCTAAACTTCTCAAATGGCTTAGAGATGAGAAAATTGACGTTGCTTTTATTCAGGAAACACACTTCAAGATAGGACACGTGCCGTCCCTAAAATGTCACTATTATCCGCATGTTTTCCTGTCTAATAATTCTGCTGGTAAGACACTAGGCGTGGCCATATTATTGGCTCGCCATCTGCCTGTCCTCAATGTTGCCTCCCACAGAATAGCTGAAGGTAGGGGGTTGCTGGTGAAATGCGACATACATGGCCAACGTTTCTCTTTCTTGAATATATATGCTCCTAACGCTAAACAACCTTCCTTTATATCCTCAGTCCTAGAAGACGCGGAAGGGGTGGTCGTGATGGGAGGTGATCTGAATTGGACCCTGGATCCCCGCCAGGACAATTCTAAACAGATTTCCTGCAGGCCAGAGAAGGAGTATAGGGGAATGAGACGTGCCCTGCTCGACCACCAGCTGATCGATACATGGAGACTGACACACCCTACTGATATAGATTACTCCTTTTTCTCACACCCGCACCAGACATATTCCAGAATTGATTACTTATTTTTGAGGCACCGACATTTACATCTTCTGTCTGATGCCTCTATAGGACAGATTGTATGGTCAGATCATGCCCCAGTTAACCTCACCCTACGCTTACCTCCCAATACACATCGCCAATGGTCCTGGCGTTTTAACGACACTTTCCTGCAAGACGCAGACTGTAAGTCCCGAATCGATAACGCTCTAGACTCTTACATTTGTACTAACGACTTAAATGACATTTCCAAAGTCTCAGTCTGGGAAGCTCACAAATGTGTCATCAGGGGGGTTTGTGTTCAAATAGGATCCTTCCGCAAAAAGCAGAGAGAGAAATTTCGAGGTGATTTACTGTCTAAGATACAATCTCTCGAGCTTCTACACAAAAAATCCCAAACCCCACAACACTATGCTGATCTCGAAACTGCTAGGGCAGATCTGAATAAGTTACTCTCTGACGGAGTCAAGTTTTCCTATAGGAAGTGTCGTAGCAGATACTATCAATGGGGCAATAAGCCTAGAAAACTACTAGCCAAAGCACTTAGAGAACAACGTGCTCTTACTTTTATTCATACAATTAAGAATAATCATGGCCAATCCCAACACCAGACACCCCACATAGCCAGGGCCTTCAGAACATATTATTCCACTCTGTATAACCTCTCTGGCCCAACCGGAAGAATTGACAGGTCGTCCCATCAAACAGCCATAGCTGACTACTTACGGGCCTTACATTTCCCCACGCTAACCACAAAAGAAGTAGAAGATCTTGATGCCCCGTTTTCTACTGAGGAGGTTCAGAAAGTTATTGAATCCTCTCCCAATGGCAAGAGTCCCGGCCCTGATGGATATACTATTGCCTATTACAAAGCTTTTAAAGAGAAATTAGTCCCTATACTCACAAGAGCCTTTAACACCATATCAGATCAATCGCCTTTCTCCCCACAATCTCCCGAAGCCCATATTGCAGTTCTACCCAAGGAGGGTAAAGACCCCAGCCTTTGCTCCAGTTACCGGCCAATCTCACTATTAAATATAGATATAAAACTTTTCGCCAAATTGATTGCAAACCGCCTTAAACTATTATTACCTGGCTTGATACATGGAGATCAAGCTGGATTTGTTTTAGGCCGAGAAGCTAGGGACAATACCTCTAAAGTGCTCAACATGATTTACTATGCCGGCCAGCTTTCATCCCCATCAATCCTACTGTCGACCGATGCCGAAAAAGCATTTGACAGAGTGGACTGGGACTTTCTGACTGGTATACTGAAACATCTGGGACTTGGTAACGTCTGTCTTCACAGAATCCTATCCCTCTATACCTCCCCGTCCGCCAAAATTAGGATTAATGGCTCCCTTTCTGACTCCTTTCCAATTTCCAACGGCACACGACAGGGATGCCCACTATCCCCATTGCTCTTTGTCCTTTGCATGGAAACATTAGCCCGAAGTATTAGGGCTAACCCAAGTATTTCGGGTTTGTTGGTAAGGGGGACCGAATACAAACTGGCATTATATGCCGATGATCTACTCGCCATAATCACAAATCCGGTTACCTCTTTGCCAAACTTGATGGTGGAGTTTGAGAGGTTTGGAGCCCTCTCTAACTTCAAAATAAATTATTCCAAATCTATTGCCATGAATTTAACTACTCCTCCTGCTATAGTAGAAAGCCTGAAACATGCATTCCCTTTCACCTGGCACGATCATAAACTAAAATATTTGGGGGTGTTACTGACCAACGATTTATCCAAATTGTTCTCCCTAAATTTTAAACCCTTATTGACTAGGCTTCGCCTAGACTTCCTGAAATGGAAGAAACTAAGACTATCCTGGTTCGGAAGGATTAACGTTGTCAAATTGAATGCCCTCCCTAGGATTTTATTCTTTCTCCAGACCCTTCCGATACACATCCCCCTGCTCTGGCTTCGTGACATCCAGAGTCTTATCCGCGCATTTGTATGGGGTAGTAAAACACCCAGGTTCAAACACGACATTTTGTTCAGGAGAAAACATCAAGGGGGGCAACAACTCCCACATATTTCTAACTACTACCACGCGGTGCACTTGAATAGGATTCTGGAATGGACACGTGCCAAAGACCGCAAACAATGGGTCCTCCTAGAGGAGGGCTGTCTCCCACATTATATTGAAATTGCACCTTGGCTTCCTACTCTCCCGAAGGTTTCACATCCCACGGTCTCCCCCACGCTCAAATTATGGGCCGCGCTAAGATCCCAGAGCCATATATCCTCAAAATGGTCCCCCCTAACCTCCCTTCTCTATAACTCAGAATTTGCCCCTGGCTATCGAGGGACTGCTTTCGCCCCATGGGCGGAAGCCGGGATTTTTTGAGTTGGTCAGCTGGTGAGCTCGGGCAGGGTGCGCTCCTTTTCAGATGTTCAGTCTTCTTGGAACCTACATAGTGCTGAGTTTTGGAGGTTCCTGCAGGTTCACCATTTCATATCATCTTCTAAGAACCTCTCTGACATAACTAGGGACCTCACCGGGTTTGAAAAACTATGCACCTCTCCCAGTTCTCCCACGCATACTATCTCACAAATCTATACGATGATTATGGAAAACTTTTTCCCACAACCTCCTACCTTTCTGGCTTCCTGGGAGAAGGAATTGTCGGGGCTACCTACGCAGATTAACTGGGATTCCGTATTTAAGAACGCCCAGGCGAGTTCTCTATGCATATCGACATTAGAGACCCTCTATAAACTTATATATAGGTGGTATAGGACTCCTCGTATTCTCAATAAAATGTTCCCCTCTCTCTCGAATCTGTGTTGGAGATGCAAGTTTTATACATATTTGGTGGGATTGCCCTCTTATAACTCCATTCTGGGCAGAGGTATTTAAATGCACCGAACAGATAGTGGGAGATGAGATCCCGAAAGACCCAGGTTTCTGGCTCCTCAATCACACCCCCGCAGGAACACACTCCTACAAACATTCCCTGTTAAGACACCTTAGCAACGCAGCTAAAGCGGTGGTTCCAACCCTCTGGAGATCCACCTCTCCACCCTCGATTAAATTATGGTTCACAAAGGTTGATTACTTTTTAGACATGGAAGACCTTGTCTCCTTCTCATCTGGGAAAACAGTTAATTTCATAGCTATTTGGTTTCCCTGGTACGACTTTAAGGACACACCGTTGTATCGGTCCTACATGACGACATAACCCCCCTCATAATTATAAATATACTCATATTTATACCCGTATCCATGCTCATATCCATATCCATATTCCGACGATGTCGTCTCTATAATATGGCTTAGACTCATAACTGGTGGGAGACGCCCCTCCGTCCCCCAAATAGACTGCCCCTACTGCGCAGACTCTCACACCTGACTCTGCCCACCCTAATTTTCCCTTGCTTCTCCTCTCTCCCTCTTTTCTTCTCTCTCTTGTTCCTCTTTCCCATTTATCCATGCTGTTTTGTTAATATGTTCCTCTTTTATAAGTTTTAATGTTGTCAGTAATGCAGACAGATTATTTTTCTACTAAGGGCACTCTATGTGTAGCGTACGGACGTATATATGTAATGTGATGTTTTTGTTCTCCCTCCTTTTGTTTTTGAAAAGCATTGCTGTAATGTTTTGTCTGCTGCTTTAACTAATAAAAACAGTTTACACAAAAAAAAAAGAAGGCAAGTCTCTGGTAGCTAACTCATCCTTTATACGTTCAGATAAGCCATGCCAGAATGCAGCATACAGGGCCTCGTCGTTCCATGCCAGTTCGGATGCCAGGATCTTGAACTGTATAAGATACTGTCCTACAGTACGTGATCCCTGGCGTAAACGGAGAATCTCAGATGAAGCTGAAGTTACCCGGCCTGGCTCGTCGAAGATACGCCTGAATGTTGACACAAATTCAGTGTAGGAGGATAGCAGGTTATCAGACCTCTCCCATAACGGTGATGCCCAGTCAAGGGCTGAGCCAATGAGAAGAGAAATAATATAGGCAATTTTAGTATGGTCACTGGGAAAATTGCCAGGTTGTAGCTCAAAATGGATTTCACACTGGTTGAGAAATCCCCTACAGAATCTTGGAGATCCGTCAAATTTTGCTGGTGTTGGAAGATGAAGACGTGGAGCAGAAATGGGTAAGGTGGGTGGGGTTACAGCTGGAGTCACTGTGGGTGACGTACCGGACGCGCCTGATCCACGGAGGGTTGTCTGAATCCCATCCAGCCGAGTAGAGAGATCCTGGAGACAGCGGATGATGTGGCCCTGTGCAGTCTCCTGATGTTCAAGTCGGGCTGCCAGTTCTTGCATCGGCCTGGCCGCTTGATCATGGTCTCCGGCTGGATTCATATGGTCAGTGCTTACTGTCACAACTGAGGGCCTGAGCTGACGGGAGGCAGCCTCAGTTGTAGGGGCTGAGGTGTAGTGGAACCTGGGAGGTTGTATCAGACCCCTAGACATGTAAGTTACATGTAAAAAGATTGCCCGAAGGCGTGACCACGACAACCAAAATAAAAGTCAATGTTGTTTATTTGACAAACTCCGTATCACAGCAGCAACAAAAGAGAAACATAAAATCAGCAGTTTAAATGACACAGTTCCTGGGTACTACAGGAGGGCAATAGCCACAGGGCTCTGGTAGTATGAGACAGTTCTTATTATCCTCTAGGTGGAAAGTCCTTACCAGTCCCGTCTGTAGTAATGGAGATAGCCCAGGATCGTACCAGCTGGTGTTCCAGGAAAAGCTGGGCTGCTGTAGATAAAATGGCTGCTGTGGGTACTGGTTGGAACCAGGCAGATGAATGCACGGAGTGGGTTGCTGGATGGAACCAGCCAAATAATAAATGAAGCTTGAGAGCGATGAAATATGATTGATATGTGGAGCTTGAGAGCGGTGAAATAATAGTACCGGTGGTGAGTGGTAATCTGCAGAAATGGTACCGGCACTTTAAGTAGAGCTGATCTCTGCTGGAAGCTAAGGCTGGAAGCAGGTAAATCTGTAGCTGGAAACAGATGAGTCCCAGAGGACTGGAGAGTCAGGCTGCACCGCAGGTGGTATACTGGGGCGGGTCTCTTTAGTGGAGGTTTGGAGATGGAAACTGGAACCTGGAAAACAACCACAGGAGAGAGAGACAAACTGGAACTAGGTTTGACAACCAAAGCACTGACGCCTTCCTTGCTCAGGCACAGAATACTTATACCTGCAGCAAGGAAGGGATTGGCTAGGCAATTATGCAGATTACAATGGAAACAGCGGATTGGTGGAAATGAACAGGTGACAGAATCCAACATGGCTGCGCCCATGCAGACACTTGGAGGGAAGATTGGTTTGGTAATCCATGTGGGAACTTTAGCAGCAATGGCGGCGCCGGCCACAGTAGACAGGAGACGTCAGACTGATGAGTGCACATTAGAACCACGCGGGCACAGCGGAGGCCGCGGCTGACGTAAGCGCCACTCTGACATCCTGCATGCAGAAACTCAGGGACGACGCCGGAGGCCGCGGGAGACGCCATTCCGGATGTAAACATGGCGCCGCTGTGACAGCGTCTCAGAGTGACAGGAGAGGAGGCAGGAATGTAGACATCAGTATAACAGATGAGATCCGGTCCTGGAGCGCTGAGCCAGCCTTAGGAGGCATCTGAAAGGTAAGTAATGCCGTCCAGATACCCGGATCGTGACACGTTTGCAGCCACCACAGGAGGGAGATCCTGGCTTTTGGTGACAGACGAATCCTCTGGTACGATCCAGACCATTTGTCCAACAGATCCAGCTGGAAGGGCCTCGCATGAAACCTTCTATACTGAATGGCTTCGTAAGAAGCCACCATTTTCCCCAGAAGATGTATGCAGAGATGTACTGAGATCCAGGTCGGCTTCAAGACGGCCCGAACCATCAACTGAATTACCATTGCCTTTTCCAAGGGAAGGACCACTTTCTGAGACTGTGTCCAATATCATTCCCAGGAAATTAAGTCTCTGCGTTGGATCTAGGTGAAATTTTGGTAGGTTCAGAATCCACCCATGATCTAGGAGTAGTTTAGTTGAGAGATCCAAAATCCTCCCAACAACTGCTCACTGGATGGTGCCTTTATCAGAAGATCGTCCAGGTACAGAATTATGTTCACTCCTTGTTTGCGGAGTAGTATCATCATCTCTGCCATCACTTTGGTGAACACCCTCGATTACGTGGAAAGACCAAATGGCAGGGCCTGGAACTAGTAGTCCTGCAGTGCAAACCGTAGATAAGCCTGATGAGGCGGCCAGATCGGAATATGAAGGTACGGCATGCTTGATATCCAGAGACAATAGGAATTCTCCCTCTTCCAGACCTGAGATCACCGCTCTCAGAGACTCCATCTTGAATTTGAACACACGTAAGTATGGGTTCATTGACTTGAGGTTCAGAATCGATCTTACCGAACAGTCCGGTTTCGGTACTACAAACAAGCTGAAATAGTAACCCTTGTTCTGTAGATGAGGTGGAACTGGAACAATGACCTGAGTCTGTAACAGTTTTTGAATGGCGTCCTGAAAAAGTTATTCTTGCCTCTTGTGAAACTGGTAAGCCTAATTTCAAGAATCTGTGTGGTTGGAGCTCCTGGAACTCCAGTCTGTAGCCCTGGGATATAAAATCTATGACCCAGGGACCATGGCATGATCTTGTCCAGATGTGACTGAAGAATTTTAGCCGGGCTCTCACCTACTTTTCTTCAGGGCATCGCTGTCTACCATCATGCGGAAGGTTTGGAGGAAGCAGAGCCTGAGACCTCTTCCTGTGTACCAGCAGTCGCTGGGTTTGCGTGGTTTACCTCTAGCACCTCTGGTCTTGCCCCTAAATTTGGCAGTCCGAAAGGACTGTATATTAGATACTGAGTAGGCCTTCCTAGCTGGCGGAGCTGCAGAAGGTAGGTATGTGGATTTATCCGCAGTAGCCCGGGAGATCTACAGTATTTGTCAAGTTAATCTTTAAATAAGGCCTCACATGTGAAAGGCAGGCCTTCCACTCCTTTCCTGGATTCCATGTCAACATAGCCATAATCCCATGCGTGCTGACACTGCCATAGCTGTAGTACGTGCATTAAGCAAACCTCTCTCTTCTATGGCTTCCACCATAAAATTCGCAGAGTCCTGAATATGTTGAAGGAGTAAAACAATCTCCTCAAGTCAAGGTGTCTAACCCCTCAATTAAATTCCCGACCATTTTGCAATGGCTCGCGTAATCCACCCACGTGCTATAGTGAGTCACTGAGCCACCCCAGAAGCTGTATACAAAGATTTGCGTATAGTCTCAATCTTGCGATCAGAGGAGTCTTTTAGGGAGGCTGCACCAGGGACAGGTAATACAATTTTACGTGAGAGCCTGGAGACTGACGCATCCACTATCGGTGGATTTTCCCATTTTTTCCTATCCTCAAGAGGAAAAGATGATAACAACCGCCTAGGAATTTGACATTTTTTATCTGGATTAACCCACGGTTCTTCAAACAGGGTATTTAGGGCCTAATTCTGAGTTGATCGCAGCAGCAAATTTGTTAGCAGTTGGGCAAAACCATGGCCCTCATTCCGAGTTGTTCGCTCGTTAGCTGCTTTTAGTAGCATTGCACACGCTAAGCCGCCGCCTACTGGGAGTGAATCTTAGCATAGCAGAATTGCGAACGAAAGATTAGCAGAATTGCGAATAGAAACTTCTTCGCAGTTTCTGAGTAGCTCGAGACTTACTCTGCCACTGCGATCAGTTCAGTCAGTTTCGTTCCTGGTGTGACGTCACAAACACACCCAGCGTTCGCCCAGACACTCCCCCGTTTCTTCAGACACTCCCGTGTTTTTCCCAGAAACGGCAGCGTTTTTTCGCACACACCCATAAAACGGCCAGTTTCCGCCCAGAAACACCCACTTCCTGTCAATCACACTCCGATCACCAGAACGATGAAAAATCCACGTTATGCCGTGAGTAAAATACCTAAACTTTTGTGTAAAATAACTAAGCGCATGCGCTCTGCGAACATTGCGCATGCGCAGTTAGCGGATAATCGCAGTACAGCGAAAATCGGCAACGAGCGAACAACTCGGAATGACCACCCATGTGCACTGCAGGGGGGACAGATATAACATGTGCAGAGAGAGTTAGATTTTGGTGGGGTGTATTCAAACGGAAATCTAAATTGCAGTGTAAAAATAAAGCAGCCAGTATTTACCCTGCACAGAAACGAAATAACCCACCCAAATCTAACTCTCTCTGCAAATGTTATATCTGCACCCCCTGCAGTGCACATGGTTTTGCCCAATTGCTAACAAACTTGTTACTGCGATCAACTCAGAAGTACCCCCTTAGTTCCTTTGACACAGGAAAATAAGAACTTACTTACCGATAATTCTATTTCTCGTAGTCCGTAGTGGATGCTGGGAACTCCGTAAGGACCATGGGGAATAGCGGCTCCGCAGGAGACTGGGCACAAAAAGAAAGCTTTAGGACTACCTGGTGTGCACTGGCTCCTCCCCCCATGACCCTCCTCCAAGCCTCAGTTAGGATACTGTGCCCGGACGAGCGTACACAATAAATAAGGATTTTGAATCCCGGGTAAGACTCATACCAGCCACACCAATCACACCGTACAACTTGTGATATGAAACCCAGTTAACAGCATGATAACAGAGGAGCCTCTGAATAGATGGCTCACAACAAGAACCCGATTAGTTAACAATAACTATGTACAAGTATTGCAGATAATCCGCACTTGGGATGGGCGCCCAGCATCCACTACGGACTACGAGAAATAGAATTATCGGTAAGTAAATTCTTATTTTCTCTGACGTCCTAGTGGATGCTGGGAACTCCGTAAGGACCATGGGGATTATACCAAAGCTCCCAAACGGGCGGAAGAGTACGGATGACTCTGCAGCACCGAATGAGAGAACTCCAGGTCCTCCTCAGCCAGGGTATCAAATTCATAGAATTTTGCAAACGTGTTTGCCCCTGACCAAGTAGCTGCTCGGCAAAGTTGTAAAGCCGAGACCCCTCGGGCAGCCGCCCAAGATGAGCCCACCTTCCTTGTGGAATGGGCTTTTATTGATTTAGGCTGCGGTCATCCTACCGCAGAATGCGCCAGCTGAATAGTGCTACAAATCCAGCGCGCAATAGACTGCTTAGAAGCAGGAGCACCCAGCTTGTTGGGTGCCATCAGGATAAACAGCGAGTCAGTTTTCCTGACTCCAGCCGTCCTGGAAAAATAAAATTTTCAGGGCCCTGACTACGTCCAGCAACTTGGAATCCTCCAAGTCCCTAGTAGCCGCAGGCACCACAATAGGTTGGTTCAAGTGAAAACCTGAGACCACCTTTGGGAGAAACTGAGGACGAGTCCTCAACTCTGCCCTATCCATATAGAAAATCAGATAAGGGCTTTTACATGACAAAAGCCGCCAATTCTGACACACGCCTGGCCAAGGCCAAGGCCAACAGCATGACCACTTTCCACGCGAGATACTTTAGCTCCATGGTTTTAAGTGGCTCAACCAATGCGACTTTAGGAAATCCAACACCACGTTGAGATCCAAAAAGTGCCACAGGAGGCACAAAAGGAGGCTGAATATGTAGTACTCCTTTAACCAAAGTCTGAACTTCAGGCAGTGAAGCCAGTACTTTCTGGAAGAAAATCGACAGAGCCGAAATCTGGACCTTGATGGACCCCAATTTGAGGCCCAAACGTCACCCCTGCTTGCAGGAAGTGCAGGAATCGACATAGTTGAAATTCCTCCGTCGGGGCCTTCATAGCCTCCCACCAAGCAACAAATTTTCGCCAAACGCGGCGATAATGTCTTGCGGTGACATCCTTCCTGGCTATGTTCAGGGTAGGGATGACTTCCTTCGGAATACCCTTTTCCTTTAGGATCCGGTGTTCTACCGCCATGCCGTCAAACGCAGCCGCGGTATGTCTTGGAACAGACAGGGTCCCTGCTGCAGCAGGTCTTGTCTAAGCGGCAGAGGCCAAGGGTCCTCTGCCAGCATCTCTTGAAGTTCCGGGTACCAAGCTCTTCATGGCCAATCCGGAACCCCGAGTATGGTTTTCACTCATCGCCTTCTTATTATTCTCAGTACCTTGGGTATGAGAGGTAGAGGAGGAGACACATAAACCGACTGGTACACCCACGGTGTCACTAGAGCGTCCCCAGCGATCGCCTGAGGGTCCCTTGACCTGGCGCAATATCTTTTCAACTTCTTGTTGAGGCGGGACGCCATCATGTCCACCCGTGGTCATTCCAAACGGTTTACCCGCATTTGGAAAACTTCTGAATGAAGACCCCATTCTCCTAGGTGTAGGTCGCCCATCGGAGAATCCTTGTGGCTTCTGCCATCGCCATCCTGCTTCTTGTGCCGCCCTGTCTGTTTACATGGGCGACCGCCGTGATGTCGTCTGATTGGATCAGTACCGGCTGGTTCTGAAGCAGGGGCCTTGCTTGGCTTAGGGCATTGTAAATGGCCCTTCGCTGCAGAATATTTATGTGAAGCGAAATCTCCTTGGAAATTTCTTCCCTGTGTGACTGCACCCCAGCCCCGAAGGCTGGCATCCGTGGTCACCAGGACCCAGTCCTGTATTCCGAATCTGCGGCCCTCTAGTAGATGAGCCCTCTGCAGCCACCACAGCAGCGACACCCTGTTTCTTGCTGACAGGGTTATCCGCTGTTGTATCTGTAGATGGGACCCGGACCATTAGTCCCACAGGTCCCACTGGAACGTCCTTGCGTGGAGTCTTCCGAATGGAATTATGCTTCGTACGAAGCTACCATTTTTCCCAGGACTCGTGTGCATTGATGTACCGACACCTGTCCTGGTTTTAGGATGTCTCTGACTAGAGATGACAACTCCTCGGCTTTTTCCACTGGAAGAAACACTCTTTTCTGGTCTGCGTTCAGAAACATTCCCAGGAACAGAAGACGTGTCGTCGGGACCAGCTGTGACTTTGGAATATTGAGAATCCAGTCGTGCTGTTGTAGCACTTCCCGAGAGAGTGCTACCCCCACTACCAACTGTTCTTTGGACCTCGCCTTTATCAGGAGATCGTCCAAGTACAGGATAATAAAAACTTCCTTCTTGCGAAGGAGTATCATCACTTCTGCCATTACCTAGGTAAAGACCTTCGGTACCGTGGACAACTCCACCGGCCGCGTCTGGAACTGATAGTGACAGTCCTGTACCACATATCTGAGGTACTCCTGGTGAGGAGGGTAAATGGGGACATGCAGGTACGCATCCTTGATGTCCAGGGAGACCCTGTAATCCCCCTCGTCCAGGCTCGTAATTTCCGCCCTGAGCGATTCCATCTTGAACTTGAATCTTCTGATATAAAAGTTCAAGTATTTTAATTTCAAGATGGGTCTCACCGAAACGTTTCGGTACCACAACCACTGTGGAATAGTAACCCCTTCCTTGCTGAAGGAGGGGTACCTTGACAATCACTTGTTGTGATTATAGTGTTGAATATCCACCAACACCGTCTCCCTGGCAGAGGGAGGTGCCGGTAAGGCAGATTTTAGGAAACGGCGGGGGGAAGAACGTCTCGAACTCCAGCCTGTACCCCTGAGATACTACTTGAAGGACCCAGGGATCCATGTGAGAGAGCCCACTGTCCGCTGAAATTTCTGAGACGGGCCCCCACCGTACCCGGGTCCGCCTGAGCAGCCCCCGCACCATGCTGTGGACCTACCGGACGCAGGGAGGACTTCTGCTCTTGGGAACTAGCTGTGTGTTGCAGCTTTTTCCTCTACCTTTGCCTCTCGGCAGAAAGGATGAGCCTCTAGCCCTCTTGCTTTTCTGGGGCCGAAAGGACTGTACTTGATGATACGGTGCTTTCTTTTGTTGTGGGGTAGCCTGTGGCAAAAAAATCGATTTCCCCACAGTAGCTGTGGAAACGAGGTCTGAAAAACCATCCCCAAACAGTTTTACCCCCTTATAGGGCAACTTCCATGTGCCGATTCGAGTCGGCATCGCCTGACCATTGCCAAGTCCATAACCCCCGTCTGGCGGCAATGGACCTAGCGCTTATTTTTGATGCCAGCCGGCAAATATCCCTCTGTGCATCACGCATGTATAAGACCACGTCTTTTATATGCTCTATTTTCAGCAAAATATTGTCCCTATCCATAGTTATTTTCCGACAGGGAATCTGACCACGCAGCGGGAGCACTGCACATCCATGCCGAAGCAACGGCTGGTCGCAATATAATGCCCTAGTGTGTGACTATATCTTATAGGGTAACCTCCTGCTTTCTATCAGCAGGTCCCTTCAGGGCGGCCGTATCCGGAGACGGTAGTGCCACCTTTTCTGATAAGCGTGTAAGCGCTGTATCTACCCTATGGGGTGTTTCCCCGCGTGACCTATCCTCTGGCGGGAAAGGGTACGCTGCCAATAACCGTTTTAGAAATTATCAATTTCTTACCGGGGGAAGACCACTCTTCCTCACACACCTCATTTAATTTCTCAGATGCAGGAAAAACTACTAATAGTTTTCTCTCACCAAACACAATACCCTTTTATGTGGTACCTGGGGTATAATTATAAATGTGTAATACATTTTTCATTGCCTCAATCCTGTAACGGGTGGACCTATTTGGAGGGTACACCAGTCTCATCGACGTCGACACTGGAGTCAGTATCCGTGTCGACATCTGTGTCTGTTATCTGAGGTAGCGGGCGATTTTAGAGCCCCCCGTGACATTTGAGACGCTGGAACAGGCACAAGCTGAGTAGCCGGCTGTTCTGTGTCGTCGACCTTTATGTAAGGAGTTGACACTTTCACGTAATCCTTCCATAAGTTCAACCACACCGGTGTCGACCCCGCAGGGGGTGACAACATATTTACAGGCATTCGCTCCGCCTCCACCTCATTATCCTCCACATACCTGTCGACACAGCCGTACCGACACACAGCACACACACAGGGAATGCTCTGATAGAGGACAGGACCCCACAAAGCCCTTTGGGGAGACAGAGGGAGAGTATGCCAGCACACACCAGGGCGCTATATATCACAGGGATAGCACCTATAAAAAGTGTTTTCCCTTATAGCTGCATATATATATGTATACTGCGCCTAAATTGTGCCCCCCCTCTCTTTTTAACCCTTTCGGTAGTGTATTAACTGCAGGGGAGAGCCAGGGAGCTTCCCTCCAACGGAGCTGTGAGGGAAAAATGGCGCCAGTGTGCTGAAGGAGATAGCTCCGCCCCTTTTTCGCAGACTTTTCTCCCGCATTTTTATGGATTCTGGCAGGGGTTAATGTACATCCATATAGCCCTGGGGGTTATATGTGATGTATTTTTGCCAGCCAAGGTGTTAATATTGCTGCTCAGGGCACACCCCCCCCCAGCGCCCTGCACCCATCAGTGACCGCAGTGTGAGGTGTGCATGAGGAGCAATGGCGCACAGCTGCAGTGCTGTGCGCTACCTTGATGAAGACTGATGTCTTCTGCCGTCGATTTTCCGGACCTCTTCTTGCTTCTGGCTCTGTAAGGGGGCCGGCGGCGCGGCTCTGGGACCGGACTCCGAGGCTGGGCCTGTGTTCGATCCCTCTGGAGCTAATGGTGTCCAGTAGCCTAAGAAGCCCAAGCTGGCTGCAAGCAGGCAGGTTCGCTTCTTCTCCCCTTAGTCCCTCGATGCAGTGAGCCTGTTGCCAGCAGGTCTCACTGAAAATAAAAAACCTAAAACTAACTTTTATCTAAGAAGCTCAGGAGAGCCCCCTAGATTGCACCCTGCTCGGTCGGGCACAAAAATCTAACTGAGGCTTGGAGGCGGGTCATGGGGGGAGGAGCCAGTGCACACCAGGTAGTCCTAAAGCTTTCTTTTTGTGCCCAGTCTCCTGCGGAGCCGCTATTCCCCATGGTCCTTACGGAGTTCCCAGCATCCACTAGGACGTCAGAGAAAATTAGCTGAGGATTTTTTCTTTATATTAAAGCAAGATTCCTCACTCTCCTCTGTCACCTTAACAGGGATAGTTAGGACTTCTCTGACAGAATACCCTCCCTTACCTCATCCTCCTCCATTTCTGATCCTTCTTTATCAGAGTCAGAATGCACGATATGAGCCAAAGATTTTGTGGACAAATGGTAGAGGACTGAGACGCTGGTCTGGGTACTGGGTCCTTTTTCATAAACTCAGCCATAGACTGTCTTAAGTATTGCGTCTCTTTCTCATTACAAGAAAATTTAGTAGAAGTGGTGAAAATCATTCCCCTAATGGGGCCAGCCCATGCTGGTTCTGCCCAACTAGCCTGGGAAGGGATACTACACTGAGTACACACTAGTGAACCCCCTGGAGAAGAGGAACACTGTGCCTTACATGAAATACATTCTTTGCCTGACATACTGCAGCAGTGACAGCACACACACAGGAGAAGGTTAAAAGCACAATCAATCCACAAAGAGTCCTTACTGAGAGACACAGAGAGATTATGGAACCAGCACACGGCGCCCTTATCGCTAATGCAAAATTTAGCCAGGTTCCAGACTAAGGGGAACATTTACTAAGCAGTGATAAGAGCGGAGAAGTGAGCCAGTGGAGAAATTTCCCCATCAACCAATCAGCAGCTCTGTATCATTTTATAGTATGCAAATGATAGATGTTACTTTAGTGCTGACTGGTTGCCATGGGCAACTTCTCCACTGGCTCACTTCTCAGCTCTTATCACTGCTTAGTAAATGTACCCCTTTGTACCTAGATTAGGGACTTCGTACACTAGGAAATCGCTCCCCTCTGCTATGACCCCCTGGTACCGCTGAGGTAAACTGGAGGCTCTCCGGAGGAGCTGTGCGTCCCTGTCAGTCAGTGTCTGTGTCAGCTGCAGAAAGGAAAAATAAGAATTTACTTACCGATAATTCTATTTCTCGTAGTCCGTAGTGGATGCTGGGAACTCCGTAAGGACCATGGGGAATAGCGGCTCCGCAGGAGACAGGGCACATCTAAAGAAAGCTTTAGGATCACCTGGTGTGCACTGGCTCCTCCCCCTATGACCCTCCTCCAAGCCTCAGTTAGGATACTGTGCCCGGACGAGCGTACACAATAAGGAAGGATTTTGAATCCCGGGTAAGACTCATACCAGCCACACCAATCACACTGTACAACTTGTGATCTGAACCCAGTTAACAGCATGATAATAGAGAAGCCTCTATAAAAGATGGCTCACTACAACAATAACCCGAATTTTTTGGTAACAATAATTATGTACCAGTATTGCAGACAATCCGCACTTGGGATGGGCGCCCAGCATCCACTACGGACTACGAGAAATAGAATTATCGGTAAGTAAATTCTTATTTTCTCTGACGTCCTAGTGGATGCTGGGAACTCCGTCAGGACCATGGGGATTATACCAAAGCTCCCAAACGGGCGGGAGAGTGCGGATGACTCTGCAGCACCGAATGAGAGAACTCCAGGTCCTCCTCAGCCAGGGTATCAAATTTTTAGAATTTTACAAACGTATTTGCTCCTGACCAAGTAACTGCTCGGCAAAGTTGTAAAGCCGAGACCCCTCGGGCAGCTGCCCAAGATGAGCCCACCTTCCTTGTGGAGTGGGCATTTTAAGATTTTTGGCTGTGGCAGGCCTGCCACAGAATGTGCAAGCTGAATTGTACTACAAATCCAACGAGCAATCGTCTGCTTAGAAGCAGGAGCACCCAGTTTGTTGGGTGCATACAGGATAAACAGCGAGTCAGATTTTCTGACTCCAGCCGTCCTGGAAACATATATTTACAGGGCCCTGACCCCGTCAAGCAACTTGGAATCCTCCAAGTCCTTAGTAGCCGCAGGTACCACAATAGGTTGCTTCATGTGAAATGCAGAAACCACCTTAGGTAGAAATAGAGGACAAGTCCTCAATTCTGCCCTGTCAGAAATGAAATATTAAATAAGGGCTTTTATATGATAAAGCCGCCAATTCTGACACACGCCTGGCTGAAGCCAGGGCTAACAGCATCGTCACCTTCCATGTGAGATATTTTAAGTCCACATTGGTGAGTGGTTCAAACCAATGTGACTTTAGGAAACTCAACACAACATTGAGATCCCAAGGTGCCACTGGAGGCACAAAAGGAGGCTGTATATGCAGTACCCCTTTTACAAATGTCTGAACTTCAGGCACTGAAGCCAGTTCCTTTTGGAAGAAAATCGACAGGGCCGAAAATTGAACCTTAATGGACCCTAATTTTAGGCCCATAGACAGTCCTGTTTGCAGGAAATGGAGGAAACGACCCAGTTGAAATTTCTCTGTAGGGGCCTTTTTGGCCTCCCACCACGCAACATATTTTCGCCAAATGCGGTGATAATGTTTTGCGGGTACGTCCTTCCTGGCCTTGACCAGGGTAGGGATGACTTCATCTGGAATGCCTTTTTCCTTCAGGATCCGGCGTTCAACCACCAAGCCGTCAAACGCAGCCGCGGTAAGTCTTGGAACAAACAAGGCCCCTGCTGGAGCAGGTCCTTTCTTAGAGGTAGAGGCCACGGTTCGTCCGTGAGCATCTCTTGAAGTTCCGGATACCAAGTTCTTCTTGGCCAATCCGGAGCCACGAGTATCGTTCTTACTCCCCTTTGCCGTATAATTCTCAGTACTTTTGGTATGAGAGGCAGAGGAGGGAACACATACACTGACTGGAACACCCACGGTGTTACCAGAGCGTCCACAGCTATTGCCTGAGGGTCTCTTGACCTGGCGCAATACCTGTCCAGTTTTTTGTTGAGGCGGGACGCCATCATATCCACCTTTGGTTTTTCCCAACGGTTCACAATCATGTGGAAGACTTCTGGATGAAGTCCCCACTCTCCCGGGTGTAGATCGTATCTGCTGAGGAAGTCTGCTTCCCAGTTGTCCACTCCCGGAATGAACACTGCTGACAGTGCTATCACATGATCTTCCGCCCAGCGAAGAATCCTTGCAGCTTCTGCCATTGCCCCCCTGCTTCCCGTGCCGCCCTGTCTGTTTACGTGGGCGACTGACGTGATGTTGTCCGATTGGATCAATACCGCCTGACCCTGAAGCAGGGGTTTCGCTTGACTAAGAGCATTGTAAATGGCCCTTAGTTCCAGAATGTTTATATGAAGAGATGTCTCCAGGCTTGACCATAAGCCCTGGAAATTACTTCCCTGTGTGACTGCTCCCCAGCCTCGCAGGCTGGCATCCGTGGCCACCAGGACCCAGTCCCGAATGCCGAATCTGCGGCCCTCTAGAAGATGAGCACTCTGCAACCACCACAGGAGGGATACCCTTGTCCCCGGTGACAGGGTTATCCGCTGAAGCATCTGAAGATGCGACCCGGACCATTTGTCCAGTAGGTTCCACTGGAAAGTCTTGCGTGGAATCTGCCGAATGGGATTGCTTCGTAGGAAGCCACCATTTTTACCCAGAACCCTTGTGCATTGATGCACTGAGACTTGGTTCGGTTTTAGGAGGTTCCTGACTAGCTCGGATAACTCCCTGGCTTTCTCCTCCGGGAGAAACACCTTCTTTCTGGACTGTGTCCAGGATCATCCCTAGGAACAGAAGACAAGTCGTCGGAACCAGCTGCGATTTTGGAATATTGAGAATCCAATCGTGCTGCCGCAACACTACCTGAGATAGTGCTACACCGACTTCCAAGTGTTCCCTGGATCTTACCCTTATCAGGGAATCGTCCAAGTAAGGGATAACTAAAATTTCCTTCCTTCGAAGGGATATCATTTCGGCCATTACCTTGGTAAAGACCCGGGGTGCCGTGGACCATCCCTACGGCAGCGTCCGAACCGATAGTGACAGTTCTGTACCATAACCTGAAATACCCTTGGTGAGAAGGGTAAATTTTGACATGAAGGTAAGCATCCTTGATGTCCCGAGACATCATGTAGTCCCCTTCTTCCAGGTTTGCAATCACTGCTCTGAGTGACTCAATTTTGAATTTGAACCTCTGTATGCAAGTGTTCAAAGATTTTAGATTTTAGATTTTAAAATCGGTCTCACCGAGCCGTCTGGCTTCGGTACCACAATAGTGTGGAATAATACCCCGTTCCCTGTTGCAGGAGGGGTATCTTGATTATCACCTGCTGGGAATACAGCTTGTGAATGGTTTCCAAAACTGCCTCCCTGTCAGCGGGAGACGTCGGTAAAACAGACCTTTGGAAACGGCGAGGGGGATACGTCTCGAATTCCAATTTGTACCCCTGAATATTACCTGAAGGATCCAGGGGTCTACTTGCGAGTGAGCCCACTGCGCACTGAAATTCATTGAGAACGGGACCCCACCGTGCCTGAACTTGTAAAGCCCTAGCGTCATACTGAGGGCTTGGCAGAGGCGGAAAAGAGTTTCTGTTCCTTGGAACTGGCTGATCTCTGCAGCCATTTTCCTCTCCCTCTGTCACGAGCAGAAAAGAGGAACCCTTTTGTCTGCTTGCCAACCAGGACTGCGCCTGATAATACGGCGTCTTATTTTGAGAGGCGACCTGGGGTACATCCCCATTTTTGTTAAGGCAATACTTCCAAATGCCGTTTGGAATCCGCATCACCTGACCACTTTACTGGTATAATTGGACAACGCACTTATACTTGATGCCAGTCGGCAAATATTCCGCTGTGCATCATGCATATATAGAAATGCATCTTTTAATTGCTCTATAGGCAATAATATACTGTCCTTATATAGGATATCAAATTTCCAGTCAGGGAATCCGACCACGCCAACCCAGCACTGCACATCCAGGCTGAGGCGATTGCTGGTCGCAGTATAACACCAGTATGTGTGTAAATACATTTTAGGATACCCTCCTGCTTTCTATCAGCAGGATCCCTAAGGGCGGCCATCTCCAGAGAGGGTAGAGCCCTTGTTCTTACAAGCGTGTGAGCGCCTTATCCCCCCTAGGGGGTGTTTCCCAACGCACCCTAACCTCTGGCGGGAATAGGTATACTGCCAATAACTTTTTAGAAATTATCAATTGTTATCGGGGGGAAACCCACGCATCATCACACACCTCATTTTATTTCTCAGATTCAGGAAAACTACAAGAAGTTTTTCCTCACCAAACATAATACCCCTTTTTTTGGTGGTATTTATATTATCAGAAGAGTGTAAACTTTTTCCATTGCCTCAATCATGCAATGTGTGGCCCTATTGGAAATCACGGTTGTCTCTTCACCGTCGACACAGGAGTCAGTATCCGTGTCGGCGTCTGTATCTGAGGTAACGGGCGCTTTAGAGCCCCTGTATGAGACGTCTGGACATGCACAAGCTGAGTAGCCGGCTGTCTCATGTCAACCACTGTCTTTTATACAAAGCTGACACTGTCACGCAATTTCAACAGTACATCCACTCAGGTGTCGACCCCCCAGGGGGTGACAACACTCTTACAGACACTCTACTCCGTCTCCTCATCATTTTTCTCCTCATACATGTCGACACAAACGTACCGACACACAGCACACACACAGGGAATGCTCTGATAGAGGACAGGACCCCACTAGCCCTTTGGGGAGACAGAGGGAGAGTTTGCCAGCACACACCCGAGCGCTATATATATACAGGGATAACCTTATATAAGTGTTTTTCCCTTTATAGCTGCTGTATTGTTTATACTGCGCCTAATTTGTGCCCCCCTCTCTTTTTTAACCCCTTTCTGTAGTGTAGTGACTGCAGGGGAGAGCCAGGGAGCTTCCCTCCAACTGAGCTGTGAGGGAAAATGGCGCCAGTGTGCTGAGGAGATAGGCTCCGCCCCTTTCTCGGCGTCCTTATCATCCGTTTTCTTGTATGTTTTGGCAGGGGTTAAATGCATCCATATAGCCCAGGAGTTATATGTGATGCATCTATTTTAGCCATAAAAGGTTTTCTATCGATTTATTGCGTCTCAGGGCGCTGCCCCCCCAGCGCCCTGCACCCTCAGTGACCGGAGTGTGAAGTGTGCTGAGAGCAATGGCGCACAGCTGCGGTGCTGTGCGCCTACCTTTATCTGAAGACAGGAAAGTCTTCTGCCGCCGATTTTTCCGGACCTCTTCGCTCTTCTGGCTCTGTAAGGGGGCCGGCGGCGCGGCTCCGGTGACCCATCCAGGCTGAACCTGTGATCGTCCCTCTGGAGCTAATGTCCAGTAGCCTAAGAAGCCCAATCCACTCTGCACGCAGGTGAGTTCGCTTCTTCTCCCCTTAGTCCCTCGATGCAGTGAGCCTGTTGCCAGCAGGTCTCACTGAAAATAATAAACCTAAACTAAAACTTTCACAAAGAGCTCAGGAGAGCCCCTAGTGTGCACCCTTCTCGTCGGGCACAGAAAATCTAACTGAGGCTTGGAGGAGGGTCATAGGGGGAGGAGCCAGTGCACACCAGGTGATCCTAAAGCTTTCTTTAGATGTGCCCTGTCTCCTGCGGAGCCGCTATTCCCCATGGTCCTTACGGAGTTCCCAGCATCCACTAGGACGTCAGAGAAATGGCGCTTGTAAGCTGCTGGATCAGCTCATAGTGAAGCCCCGCCCCTTCAATGGTGCGCGGTTTTCCCACTCTTCTTTATACAGGCATAGTGTCTAAGTGCATAAAATGGAGACATTCCCCTTTTATGGCTGAAGTGCTAGTCTGGGTACTGTGTACACTACAGTATACTTAGTCAGGAGATTCATTCCGCCCCATGTAGAAGCCGTGCGTCTCCATACCCTCATTCCTCCATAATGGCCCGTGACCCGCTAACCGGGACACCGGCTTAGAATTCACCGCTCTTAATTCTCCTGGCTCTGTTAGGGGTGACGGCGTGCTACGGGAATGTACGCTCGCCGTGGTGGGGCTTGCGAATAGTTCCCTAAGGAGCTAGCGTCCTGTCAGCGGGGAACAGGACCATTAACCCTTAGTGGGGTTGAGCCATTCCTCCCCCTAAGTCCCACGAAGCAGGTAGGCTGGTAACATCCAGTCCTGCCTAAAAATACCAACTTTAAAAATAAATGTAGAACACTCTTCAGAGACGTGACAGGCTCCACTGAGCATATTTTCTAAACTGAGTCTGGTAGGAGGGGCTTAGAGGGAGGAGTTAGCACACGTAATCAAACTTCTATAGTTTGATTACGTGGTTGTCAGGAGTCCTGAGGTGGAATTGCGGTGTGGCACTTTTCCTGAGTATTCTCCGATCTCTCTGGTGGCCGGGTCTTCACTCAATGCGACCTGGTGTTCTAGCTCCCTTCGCTGCATTGCGGCTCACTACTTACCTGACAGCTCCCTCCTTTCGCCTCGCTGAGTTTTCTGGGTGCAGTGTGGAGGACTCTTGCTGTTTGGCTGTGTTCCGGCTCCCGTTCATTTGATGTAGCGCATGCGGCATGCGGGTCGTGAACCACCGCCATCTTGCTGTTGTGGTCTCCTCTGGAAGCTGTACAGATCCTCCTGCAGATTCTGCACTCCGTGAGCAGTGAATGGATTCTTCATGCCGTATATATCTCTGTGTTCCAGCGGCTGTGTACCAGTGCTGTCTCCCATCTAAGCAGTCATCTGGTGTCCCCCCCCCCCCCCATCCGAGTTATACTTGTACACAGACTGCCTGATATCTCCTGTTGTGCTGGTAAGCACTGGCGGTGTGCTAGCCATCACCATCTTGCCGTTGGTCCTTATTTTGGCTGGTGCTCAAATGTCCTGTTTTGATATCTGCACGTTTTTAAGATGGTCAGCTCTCTGCAGTATATAATTCGAGCCACTGCTGCTTCCACTCAGAGCCTTCTCACTAAGTTGGAAGACATGATGGATATATCTCCTAGTTCTCTGGCTACTGTTAATGTGTTCCCTATGACACAATTCCTCTCCACTGCATCCTGCTCAGGGGCAGCGGTTACTTTAACACAATTTCTGCTGGTTCTGACTTTATAGTGGAGTATCAGAAGATCTAATTAACACCTCTGCTGGTTGGATTACGGTTCAGGTATTCGCCTTTCCAGTGCTTCATCTTTAATTCTGTGTGTCCTCGGATGGATGGAGTCGTCCAAGATTTTTTACTTCAGCCCTCCATGACCTCATATGCAGGTTCTTGGATATACGGAACTGGTTTTGTAACCACATCGGAGGTTGAGACTTGGCCTGATTAATATGTTGCAACTTGTCACCTTATACTAATTTTCGGTCACCCTATATGCTTAGTTCACACATTTGTTTATTTATTTTAATCCTGTCCTTTTGTTTTTATTCTGCTTGTGCTGTATGCATATCACTACGATATCTGGTGTAAATATACGTTATGGTAAGAACTTACCTTTGATAACAGTATTTATTCTAAGTCCACAGGTTGCACAGGCTACATTGGGATATGGTGGAGCGACAGCGGATCTGCACAAAACGGTCAAAGCTTTCTTGCCTCCAAGCATGCAGCAGGCCCGTCCATATATCCCTGCCTCCTGGCTCAGGCAAATCAGATTTTTTCCAAAGCTCAAGGCAGGATCATCATGTAAAGCCCTAATCAGGTGAGAAGAACACACATGCACACCCTTCCGTACAAGAGGGAAGAGGTTAGTGAGTAAACGGATCCTCAATTCAGGTGCGTCAGTGTGGGATCCCTGTGGACTTAGAAGAAATACTGTTATCAACGGTAACTTCTTACCATAACGTATATTTCTCCTGCAGGGTCCACAGGGTATCCACAGGATACATTGGGATGTCCCAAAGCAATTTAGTGGTGGAGACGCTGCTGATTGGACAGGAGAATCCTTCGACCGAATTCTGCGTCTTGAGAGGAAAAGGTATCAACAGCATAATGTCTATTGAATGTGTTAATGGAAGACCATGTGGCTGCCTTGCATATCTGTTCTGCTGAAGCACGATGTTGTGCTGCCCATGATGGACCTACCTTATGAGTAGAGTGAGCAGAGACATTATCTGGAACAGGTTGATAAGCTTGAGAATATGCTTCTGAAATCGTCATCCGAAGCCACCTTGCCAGTGTCTGCTTATCAGCAGGCCATCCTCTCTTGTGAAATCTGTAGAGAACAAAGAGAGAATCTGTCTTTCTGATAGCACTGGTACAATCTACGTAGATCCTTAAGGCACGGACTACGTCCAACAATGCATCTCCCGCAGAAAGTTCCGTTAAGGTTAAATTTAGACACCACCTTAAAAAGATACCCAGATTTAGTTCTGAGAACTGCTCTATCTGGATAAAAAAAATCAGAAATGGAGGACAACATAACAATGCCCCTAAATCTGAAACTCTTCTAGCTGAAGCCATTGCCAGCAGAAAGAGAACTTTAGATGTCAACCATTAAAAATCCACTCTCTTAACTGGTTAAAATGGGGCAACTTGAATTGCCTTTAGAACTAAATTTAAGTCCCAAGGCACTGTAGGAGGAACAAAAGGAGGTTGAATGTGTAGCATTCCCTGGAAAAAAAAGTGTGCACAGTCTGAAGGTTGCCAATTTTCTTTTGTAAGCATACAGTTAGTGCTGATACTTGCACTCTCAAGGAAGCCACCCTTAAACCTTTATCCATTCCTGCCTGAAGAAATGCTAAGATTCTGGAAACTCTGAAAGACCTGGGGTCAAATTTCCATTCACTGCACCATTAAATATAGGCTTGCCATATTCTATAATAAATGCGAGCTGTGGAGGGTTTCCTTGCTCTAAGCATTGTTTGAATTATCTGTTGTGAGAATCCTCTTGACATCAGGATGGAGATCTCAAGAGCCACGCCATCAAAGACAGTCAATCCAGATGTCTGTGATGACTAGGCCTTTGAATCAGTATATCTGGACGTTGAGGTAAGAGGAATGAAGCATCCATCGACATCCTCCGCAGATCTGTGTACCAATGTCTTCTGGGCCAAGCCGGAGCTATTAGTATCACGGCACTTTTTCCTTGTTTTACCTTTCTCACCACCCTGGGTAGCAGGACGATGGGAGGAAAGACATAGGACAGATGAAAGTCCCATCTCACTGACATGGCATCCACAAAGATCGCTTTGGGTCCTTTGTTCTTGATCCATATGCGGGCACCTTGTGGTTCTGACGAGATGCCATGAGATCTTTTCCTGGCAACCCCCATCTGTTGACCAGGGTCTGGAAGACTTCCGGGTGTAGAGTCCATTCGTTCGCATGAATGGTGTGTCGACTGTGAAAATCCGCTTCCCAGTTTAGGACTCCTGGAACGACTACTGCGGACAAGGCTGAAAGATGAAATTCTGCCCACTATAACGTGTGACTTACTTCTTTCATTGCTCTCCGGCTGCGAGTTCCTCCCTGATGGTTGAGGTACGCTACTGCCATCGCATTGTCCAAGCGGATCTGGACTGGCTTTCCCTGAAGAATGTCCTTTGCTTGATTCAATGCCATGTATATTGCTCGGAGTTCCAATATATTTATTGGCAGGCTACTTTCTTCCTTGGTCCACTGCCCCCTGGAAGCAATTTCTTCCTGACACTGCTCCCCAGCCCTGAAGGCTGAAATCCGTTGACAGAATTTCCCAATCTGATATCCAAAAGGGTCTCCCTTCGTCCAGATGGGCTGTCTGTAGCCACTTATTTTCTGAGTAAGAACCATTGTCTGTGTTTTTATCATCTCATGAAAACCATTCCATTTGGTGAGGATCAGATGCTGCAGAGGCTTTGAATGGAAGTGAGCATACTCTACCATGTCGAATGTTGACACCATCAACCCCATCACACGCATTGCTGCATGAATGGATACTTTCCAACTGTGTAGAATCTCCTGAATCCTTAACTGAATTTCGGCTTTTTTGTCCAGAGATAAAATTACTCCCTGAAGGCTCAAATCCAATACAGCCCCCAAGTGAGTCATCTGCTGTGACGGAACCAGAGACAATTTTGCCCAATTTATGACCCATGCATGCTTCTGCAGACACTCTATTGTCTGCTACAGATGACACAGAAGCAATTCCTGAGACTGTGCCAGGATTAAAAGATCGTCGAGGTATGGGAAAATTCTTATCCCCTGCTGGCAGAGATAAGCTGCCATTATTACCATAATTTTGCTAAATACTCTGGGAGCTGTGGCCAATCCGAATGGTAGAGCCTGAAACTGAAACTGATGTTGGAGGATAGCAAACCTGATATAGCGCTGATGGGACAGGGCTATAGGGATATGTAGGAAAGCATCCTGGATATCTAGGGATACCATAAAATCCTCTGGCTCCATGGCCAAATTAATGGAACGTAAAGTCTCCATATGAAAAAGAGGTACCTAAATGTACTTGTTCAGCATTTTTAGATTGAGTATGGGCCGGAACGACCCATTTGGCTTCTGGACCAGAAACAGGTAGGAATAGAAACCATGTCCTTGTTGAGCAGGAGGAACCGGAATGATTACTCCTGACTGAAGCAATTCCTGAACTGCCTCTTGCAAAGCCCTGGCCCTATTCTCTACCAAAGTCGGGCTGGTACAAATAAACCTTTGAGGAGCGCTTTTCTTGAAAGCAAATGCATAACCGTGAGTTACCGCTTCTTGCACCCAGGCATCCTTGGTAGACTGCTGCCAGATCTGTGCAAAATGAACAAGTCGGCCTCCCACCCTGGGGTCCCCCAGGTGGAGGCCCGCACCATCAGGATGATGGTTTATCTTCTGTTTTACAAGCCGGTCCTCTGGTAGTCCGATGCTTTTTAGTCTTACCAGACATGTTGTATTGGGACTGTTTGACATCATCTTTTCCTTGAGATCGAAAAGCTGGGATTTTAGGCTTAAATTTGTAAGTGGAAGGAAACTTTACTTTCATGCAGTCTGCTTCTGACTCCAAAATACTGGTTGCCAAAGCTGATGCCTGAGAGGCAATAGTACCCATATCCAAGGCTGCTTTTTCCAAGAATATTGCAGCCTGTTAGATACATGCAATATGAGATTTTTGCTCTGTAGATGACATTGAAGTATCCCCTTCCAATGCATCTGCCCAGGCAGCCACTGCATTAGCCATCCAGGCTGAAGCCATGGATGGTATAATGATTGCCCCAGATAGGGAAAAAAGTTTTTTTTTTAGCAAACCATCTACTCTCCTATCCGTGACATAATTTAATGATGTTGAAGGCAGAGATAATGTAGATTTTCACACTAGTCGAAATACATGCGTATCTACTTTAGGGGCTACCTCCCTCTTTAAACAGTCCCCAGCTGGAAGAGGATAATTGGAATTCCATTTCCTAGGAATTCTAAATTTCTTACTGGGCGTAGCCAAAGCCTTTCCATAATTTCTGTCAGCTGTTCTAAACCTGGAAACACAGTCTTAACTGTTTCGGGATGTTTAAATACAGGTGTCCTGGATTTCAACACAGGCTCTGCTGATTCACCTAAGGATAGAATGGCCTTCATTGCATTAATCAACTCAGATATGTCCACTGAACTGACGTTCCTCCTCATCTTCGTACGCAGAACCAGAGTGTAATGAGTCTTCCTCCTCTGATGAATCCTCATCTGAAACATGTGTAGACTGTGAAGATGTTGTTCCATGTCTATGTGATTTACTTACCACTGGCTTCTCAGCCTGCTTCTGTAGAGGGGCTACTGCTTTCCCTGCTGGAAATGATAAACCACAGGTGAAATGCTGCACATAAGTGTTAATAGTGTAACCTATACCTGGTACAGAAGTTGGAATTATCCGCTCAGCTATACTGGATAATGTCTGTGCAAACATAGCCCATGGGGGATCAACTTGCACCTGCGTATACCTTGAATTTTTCAAGAGACCTTGTTGAAAGCAAATACAATTTGCAAACAACCCATCCTGAACCAGATCATGAGAGGTTAGCCCAGCTTTGCATGACAAACATGATATGAGTGTTGGTGCTGCTGTGAGTGTATTTTCCTAACCATTGCCACTCTTAGACATTATAAATAATCATACACTTTCACAGTGTACTACACAATTTGTGACTGTAAATCACTTTAAAATGTTTTAAAGTACTATACAATCCGACCCTGCCCTGCTAACACTAGCATTGAGGATCGGAATAGACAAAAAAAAACTGACAGAATTATAGCAAAGTCAGCAATCAAACTAGCAGTCAGTCACAGGTTATACATTAGTATAATAAGCAATAAGAGCACATAATCAACTACAGATAAATTTCAAGTATGTAGGAGAAACATATTACTGCATTTCTTTAGAAAAGTTTTAACCGTATTCAGATGCAAAGCGAAAGAAACCACAGTAATATTATCAGACTCATATGCATTATGCACTTATCCAACTATTCGTACTCAAAAGGTAGATAAAGACTTACTGCTGTACAACCCGTACTCAGTAGAGTGGTATACAAAGAGACTTACCACCGCTTCCAGGACCGATCAATACGTTTGCGAACGCTGAGTGGATCCAGACGCTATTAGTGTACACTGCCACTCCGTGAATCTATAGTGAACACAGCCCCCTATGCTGCGACAGGGTCCCCTTAGTACACAGCGTCTCGGAGGGAAGCGGGAAATATAGGATTTTAATACCTACCGGTAAATCCTTTTCTCCTAGTCCGTAGAGGATGCTGGGGGCTCCAAAAGGACCATGGGGTATAGACGGGATCTGCAGGAGACATGGGCACACTATAAGACATTTACTGGGTGTGAACTGGCTCCTCCCTCTATGCCCCTTCTCCAGACATCAGTTATAGGAACTGTGACCAAGGGGAGATGGACATTGAGGAAAAGGATTTTTGTTAATCTAAGGGTGAGATACATATCAGCTCACACCACAAAAACACCGTACAACTGGATTAGCAGGAATACCAGATAACAGTATGAACGAAAAAACAGCAACAAGCTGAACATAACCGATACACAACCATTGTGTAACCGAAAACAACAACCAACAATACAACTGCAAGTAACAGTACGCACTGGGATGGGCGCCCAGCATCCTCTACGGACTAGGAGAATAGGATTTACCGGTAGGTATTAAAATCCTATTTTCTCTTATGTCCTAGAGGATGCTGGGGACTCCACAAGGACCATGGGGTCTATACCAAAGTTCCAGACCGGAAGGGAGAGTGCGGACGACTCTGCAGCACCGATTGAGCAAACATGAGGTCCTCCTCAGCTAGGGTATCAAACTTGTAGAACTTAGCAAAAGTGTTTGAACCCGACCACGTAGCTGCTCGGCAAAGTTGAAAGTGCCGAGACCCCTCGGGCAGCCGCCCAAGATGAGCCCACCTTCCTGGTAGATTGGGCTTTTACTGACTTCGGCAACCTAGCCGAAGAATGAGCGTGCTGAATCGTATTACAAATGCAGCGTGCAATAGTCTGCTTGGAAGCAAGATTTCCAATCTTGTTGGAAGCATACAGGACAAAAAGAGCCTCGTTTTCCTAACAGGAGCCGTTCTGGCGACATAAACATTTAAAGCTCTTACAACATCAAGAGATTTCGGGACTGCCACAGCATCCGTAGCCACAGGTACCACAATAGGTTGATTTATGTGAAACGAAGAAACCACCTTCGGCAGAAATTGTTGATGAGTCCTCAATTCCGCTCTATCCACATGAAAAATGAAATATGGGCTCTTGTGAGACAAAGCTGCCAACTCTGACACTCGTCTGGCAGACGCCAAGGCCAAAAGCATGACCACTTTTCAAGTGAGAAACTTTAACTAAACCTTTTGCAAAGGTTCAAACCAGTGAGACATAAGAAACTGAAACACCACTTCAAGATCCCACGATGCCACGGGTGGCACAAACGGAGGATGGATATGCAGCACTCCCTTCACGAAAATCTGAACCTCAGGAAGGGCGGCCAATTCTTTTTGAAAGAAAATAGATAAAGCCGAAATCTGCACTTTGATGGAACCCAATTTGAGGCCTGCATCCACGCATGCCTGGAAAAAATGGAGGAAACGACCCAAGTTAAACTCCTCCGCAGGAGCTGTTTTGGTTTCACACCACGTCACATATTTTCTCCAAATACGGTGATAATGTTTCGCCATGACCTCCTTTCTAGCCTTAAGGAGAGTGGGGATGACTTCCCCGGGAATACCTTTCCGAGCTAGGATTTGGCGTTCAACCTCCACGCCGTCAAACGCAGCAAGTCCGGAAACACGCATGGCCCCTGCAGTAACAGGTCCTCTCTGAGAGGAAGTGGCCAAGGATCTTCTATTAGCAGTTCCTGAAGATCAGGATACCAAGCCCTCCTTGGCCAATCTGGAACGACGAGTATTGCTTGAACCCTTGTTCGTCTTATGATCCTCAACACTCTTGGAATGAGTGAAACACCCACGTAGTTACCAGGGCGTCCACTGCACAGGCTTGGGGGTCCCTTGACCTGGAACAATACCTCGGAAGCTTCTTGTTGAGGCGAGACGCCATCATGTCTATTTGCGGAATCCCCAATTCCTTGTCACTTCTGCAAACACCTCTTGATGAAGGGCCCACTCTCGTGGATGGAGATCGTGTCTGCTGAGGAAGTCTGCTTCCCAGTTGTCCACGCCCGGAAGGAAGACTGCTGACAGAGCGCTCACGTGCTGTTCCGCCCAGCGGAGAACTCTTGTGGCCTCCGCCATTGCCGCCCTCCTCTTTGTTCCGCCCTGGCGGTTTATGTACGCCACCGCTGTTACGTTGTCCGACTGGATCAGGACAGGTAGACCTTGAAGAAGGTTCTTTGCTTGCAGAAGGCCGTTGTAAATAGCCCTTAATTCCAGAACATTTATGTGGAGACAAGATTCCTGGCTTGACCATTTTCCCTGGAAACTTCTTCCTTGTGTGACTGCACCCCAGCCTCGGAGACTTGCATCTGTGGTCAGCAGGACCCAATCCTGGATTCCGAACCTGCGTCCCTCTAGAAGGTGAGAACTTTGCAGCCACCATGGGAGAGAAATTTTTAGTCCTGGAAGATAGACATATTTTCCGGTGCATGTGCAGGTGAGACCCGGACCATTTGTTCAGCAGATCCCACTGAAACACCCTGGCATGAAACCTGCCAAACGGAATGGCTTCGTAAGCCGCAACCATCTTCCCTAGCACTTGAGTAAATTGATGAATCGACACTCTTGCCGGTTTCAGAATCTCCTTGACCATGGTCTGTATTTCCAGAGCTTTTCCCGCCGGAAGAAACACTCTCTGTAGTTCCGTGTCTAGGATCATGCCCAAGAAGGGCAGCCGAGTTGTCGGGATCAGCTGAGACTTTGGCAAATTTAGAATCTAACCATGATGTTGCAGAACCGTGAGGGAAAGTTCCACATTTCTTAGCAACTGCTCTTTTGATCTCGCCTTTATCAGGAGATCGTCCAAGTACGGGATAATTGTGACACTCTGCTTGCGTAGGAGTACCATCATTTCCGCAATCACCTTTGTGAAGACCCTCGGGGCCGTGGAAAGCCCAAACGGCAACTTCTGAAATTGGTAATGACAATCCCTGCACCGCAAATCTCAGGAAGGCCTGATGAGGAGGATTTATCGGGACGTGTAAGTAGGCATCTTTTATGTCAACTGACGCCATAAAATCCCCCCCTTCTAAGCTGGAGATCACAGCTCGAAGAAATTCCATCTTGAACTTGAAAGTTTTCAAGTACGGATTGAGGGATTTTAGGTTCAGAATCGGTCTGACCGAGCTGTCCGGATTCGGCACGACAAAGAGGCTCGAATAGAAACCTTCCCCCCATTGGGACGGGGGAACCGGGACAATGACCCTCTGTGGACACAGCTTTTGTATCGCAGCATTTACTACTACTCTTTCGGGAAGAGAAACTGGCAAGGCTGATTTGAAAAAGCGGCAGGGGGCATCTCCTGAAACTCCAGTTTGTACCCCTGGGACACTAAGTCTAAGACCCAAGGATCCAGGCCCGATTGAAACCAGACCTGACTGAAGATTCGGAGACGGCCCCCCACCGGCACGGACTCCCGCAGGGGAGCCCCAGCGTCATGCAGTGGACTTGGCAGAGGAGGACTTTTGGTCCTGGGCGCCAGACACAGCAGGCGACCTTTTTCCCCTTCCTCTACCCTTTGAAGCAAGGAAGGACGAGCTCTTTCCTTTTTTGTATTTATTAGGCAAAAAGGACTGCATCTGATAATGGGGCGCCTTTTTCTGTTGTGTGGGAACATAAGGAAGAAAAGATGACTTACCCGCAGTAGCTGTGGACACCAGGTCAGCAGGGCCGTCACCAAACAAGACACTACGTTTAAAAGGGAGAGCTTCCATAGCTTTCTTGGAGTCGGCATCAGCATTCCATTGATGAATCCACAGCGCCCTCCTGGCCGAGACCTCCATGGCATTGGCCCTTGATCCCAAGAGGCCAATATCACTCGCTGCATCTTTTAGGTAATCTGCAGCGTCCTGATATAACCAAGAGTCAAAAGAATGTTATCCTTATCCAGGGTATCCATGTCAGATGCCAAATTATCAGCCCACTTAGCAATCGCACTACTCACCCACGCCGACGCCACAGCAGGCCTCAGGAGTGCACCAGTAGTAACGAAAATTACCTTCAATGTCGTCTCCTGCTTGTGATCCGCAGGATCCTTGAGGGCAGCCGTGTCAGGAGACGGAAGCGCCACCTTTTTGGACAGTCGGGACAGAGCCTTGTCCACATTGGGAGACGACTCCCATTTCTCCCCGTCGTCAGAGGGGAAAGGATATGCCATAAAAATTCTCTTGGGAATCTGCCACCTTTTGTCAGGCGACTTTCAATCCTTTTCACAAAGAGCGTTCAGTTCATGAGAGGGGGGAAAAGTCACCTCAGGCTTTTTTCCCTTATACAAACAAAACCTCGTATCTGGAACAGCAGGCACTTCAGAAATATGTAAAACATCTTTAGTAGCCACAATCATGTACTGAATACTCTTAACCACTTTCGGATGTAAACTGGCCTCATTGAAGTCGACACTGGAATCAGAGTCTGTGTCGGTATCCGTATCTGCCATCTGGGTAAATGAACGTTTTTGTGACCCTGAGGTGGCCTGTACCTGAGACAAAGCGTCCTCCATGGATTTTCTCCATGTTTGTGTCTGAGAATCAGATTTATCTAGCCTCTTAGACAATAATGCCACATTTGCATTCAATGTACTCAACATATTCACCCAATCAGCAGTTGGCTGTGCCGACAGTCAATCCCAAATCCTTCTCCGTGCCCCCAGTAACTTCCTCCGGGGAGGAACACTCAGCCTCAGACATGTCGACACGCAGTACCAACACACCCACACTCGTCAAAAGGGGACAGACCCACAGGGAAGCCTGTAGAGAGAACACAGAGGGAGTATGCCAGCTCACACCCCAGCACCCATATACTACCAAATAAATAATATATGATGGCTGCGCTGTAAATATATATACACATATAGCACCAAATTGCCTGTGCCCCCCCCCCCCCCCCCGTTTTTTCTCCCTTGTACTTGTAAGGAGAGTGGAGGGCCGGGCCAGCGTCTCTTCATGCGCTGTGAAGAGATAAAATGATGCTGGTAAGCTGTGCGGCTAAGCCCCGCCCCTTCCCGGCGCGCTGTAGTCCCGCTTAAATTTGAATTTTTTTATACTGGCGGGGGTCTCGTACATAGTGCCCAGGCACCGAATATGCATTTTTTGCCAGTAAAAATAACCTCAGAAACTTTCTGCCCAGGGCACTCCCCCCCAGCGCCCTGCAACCTGTGAGTGCCGTTGGTGTGTGTGTGGGAGCATGGAGCGCAGCGCGACCACTGCGCTGTACCTCCATTACTGACATATTCTGCCGTCACTGAAGTCTTCTGCCTTCTGCATACTCACCCGGCTTCTTTCTTCTGGCTACTGTGAGGGGTGTGGCGGCGCGGCTCCGGGAACAAGCAGCTAGGCGCACCAAGTGATCGGACCCTCTGGAGCTAATGGTGTCCAGTAGCCTAAGAAACAGAGCCCTTAACTCAGAAGAAGTAGGTCTGACTTCTCTCCCCTCAGTCCCACGAAGCAGGGAGCCTGTAGCCAGCAGGTCTCCCTGAAAATAATAAAGCCTAACAAAGTCTTTCCCAGGAAACTCAGTAAAGCTCCCCTAGTGTGTGTGTCCAGTCTCTCCTGGACACAAAATCTAAATGAGGTCTGGAGGAGGGGCATAGAGGGAGGAGCCAGTTCACACCCAGTAAAATTCTTAAAATGTGCGCATGTCTCCTGCGGATCCAGTCTATACCCCATGGTCCTTTTGGAGTCCCCACCATCCTCTAGGACGTAAGAGAAACAGTTCATGGCGGGAGACTCGAAGGAAACTGGTCATGAACCGGGTGGAGGGGCGACCAAGGGAACGTCTGATTCTCCACTGCTGACATCCACCCTAGGGATTGACCCTACTACCCCAGAGCCTATAATCCCAAAGGCCTAGCGCTGGTGCACTCTCGGTGGCAGCCGCGTCAGTGACTGTTTGGTAGTTTCCTCTCAAAATAGTGCGGCTGTGTCCGCGATCCCCCTCTAAGCGAAACCGATGCCTTACCTTCTCCCATGCTCCGGCCACAGCCTGGTAATGTCTGCTGGACCTGCTAGTTTTATCCGTACTCGTGGGTAAGCATTGTCACGACCCGGCGGGGAGTTGTTGGAGCGATTCTTTCTAAGGTACGTATAAGATGTTGTTTAGAAAGATCACTCAGAAAAAATAGTAAGACTATAAAAATAAAATAACAAAAGCTTATGGCTGCTAAAAAGCAGCAGCCCTTAGACCACGGTCCAGCTCCTGCCGCACAAAAAAAACCTGATTTGCCTGAGCCAGTATGTGGGGATATATGGACGGGCCCACTGTATGCTGGGAAGCCAGAAAACTTTGACCGCTTGGTGCAGATCAGCTGTCGCTCCACCATATCCCAAAGTATCTTGTGGACCCTGCAGGAGAAAAGTGAGAACTACAATATTCTACAGTGGGAGAGCTGGGCTTCACCTAGCTCAGGTAACTAATACATTGCCCTTCATCAGTTATGTCTTATTATCCTTCATTTTGCCTTAATATCCTTCAGGGGAAGGGGTTGTTTTGGCTAGTTAGCATTGTTTAGGGAGGGATGGGGTTTTAGGGATCCAATTATACATAAGTTGGTGGTAGGCTATACAGGGTGGGAAGTTACTAGGTTGGTTTGTTTTTGAGGCTTTTGTTTTATTCTTTATGGATGTTTTGGCAGATGAATTGCATTTTCTTGGTCTATACTTGACAACAATGTGTATTTACTGACAGATATATGGGAATAGGTACTCCCCTTTTTCTTAATTAGATACGATGCACATGGCGCCTGTGGGCCTCTACGTAATATGGTATTGGGAGATACTTTATTTCTAATTAGCTGCATTATCCTGTGTCTCCTTTATCTATATCTATTGTTGTGTATTCTATAATCTGCCTCGTATACCTGCATTCATTGTTTCCAGTTTTTTTGTTTTTTTTTGTTTTATTTGTGTTTCTGCAAAATATAAAATCTCAATAAAAATTATTGAATTAAAAATTTTTTGAATTAAAATGATTTGTAATGTGCTGGTGTACGTACGTTAGCAAATTGCTGTCCATTAGGATGGACATCGGGTCTAAATGACCAAACCTTACATTTTTTGGGTTACTTAGGGCCTCATTTGTCTACACCGGTAACATACAAAGGGTCATAGAGTTAAAAGACTACTGTTTGATGCTTAGGGAAAGCAATATTCATGGTTCAAATGTATAAAATGAAAAAAAAAAGGAGCAAAAATATATAGTTATTGACAATGGGAGGAGTAGAGGTGGGTAAGCCGAACCATTCTGCATAGCATGGTACAGTATGTGGGTAGTATAAAACATTGAAAAATAAGACATAAATTGTTGATGTCTGAGTAAAGCTGCCCATACACCTAAAGATTTATTGTCCGATCTGGCTGGTTGGAACGAAAATCTGGTAATGGATGGGAGCAAATGACAATTATCCATTTGCTCCCATACATTGAAAAACAGACAAAAATGGTCAAACAAATTTGTTAAATCCATTTGATTGTCAGTCCATTTTTGTCAGTTTTCCGGTCTTTTGGAGCAAATGGACAATTGTCATTTGCTCGCATACATTAGCAGATTTTCGTTCCAACCAGCCAGATCGGACAATAAATCTTTAGGTGTATGGGCAGCTTTAGAGACTAACATCAGCCTGGTAGTAAGAAAAAATAAGAATTTACTTACCGATAATTCTATTTCTCGGAGTCCGTAGTGGATGCTGGGGTTCCTGAAAGGACCATGGGGGATAGCGGCTCCGCAGGAGACAGGGCACAAAAAAGTAAAGCTTTACTAGGTCAGGTGGTGTGCACTGGCTCCTCCCCCTATGACCCTCCTCCAGACTCCAGTTAGGTACTGTGCCCGGACGAGCATACACAATAAGGGAGGCATTTTGAATCCCGGGTAAGACTCATACCAGCCACACCAATCACACCGTACAACTTGTGATCTAAACCCAGTTAACAGTATGACAACAGAAAGGGCCTCTTAAAGATGGCTCCTTAACAATAACCCGAATTAGTTAACAATAACTATGTACAAGTATTGCAGATAATCCGCACTTGGGATGGGCGCCCAGCATCCACTACGGACTCCGAGAAATAGAATTATCGGTAAGTAAATTCTTATTTTCTCTATCGTCCTAAGTGGATGCTGGGGTTCCTGAAAGGACCATGGGGATTATACCAAAGCTCCCAAACGGGCGGGAGAGTGCGGATGACTCTGCAGCACCGAATGAGAGAACTCCAGGTCCTCCTTTGCCAGGGTATCAAATTTGTAAAATTTTACAAACGTGTTCTCCCCCGACCACGTAGCTGCTCGGCAGAGTTGTAATGCCGAGACCCCTCGGGCAGCCGCCCAAGATGAGCCCACCTTCCTTGTGGAGTGGGCTTTTACAGTTTTAGGCTGTGGCAGGCCTGCCACAGAATGTGCAAGTTGAATTGTGTTACAAATCCAACGAGCAATCGACTGCTTAGAAGCAGGTGCGCCCAACTTGTTGGGTGCATACAATATAAACAGCGAGTCAGATTTTCTGACTCCAGCCGTCCTTGCAATGTATATTTTTAAGGCTCTGACAACGTCCAACAACTTGGAGTCCTCCAAGTCGCTAGTGGCCGCAGGCACCACAATAGGTTGGTTCAGATGAAATGCTGATACCACTTTAGGGAGAAAATGCGGACGAGTCCGCAGTTCTGCCCTATCCGAATGGAAGATTAGATAAGGACTTTTATAAGATAAAGCCGCCAATTCAGATACTCTCCTGGCAGAGGCCAGGGCTAGTAACATAGTCACTTTCAATGTGAGATATTTCAAATCCACCTTTTTCAATGGTTCAAACCAATGGGATTTGAGGAAATCTAAAACTACATTTAGATCCCACGGTGCCACCGGAGGCACCACAGGAGGCTGTATATGCAGTACTCCCTTGACAAAAGTCTGGACCTCAGGGACAGAGGCCAATTCTTTTTGGAAGAATATTGACAGGGCCGAAATTTGAACCTTAATGGATCCCAATTTGAGACCCATAGATAATCCTGATTGCAGGAAATGTAGGAAACGACCCAGTTGGAATTCCTCCGTCGGAACCCTCCGATCCTCGCACCACGCTACATATTTTCGCCAAATGCGGTGATAATGTTTCACGGTGACTTCCTTCCGTGCCTTAATCAAGGTAGGAATGACTTCTTCTGGAATGCCTTTCCCTTTTAGGATCTGGCGTTCAACCGCCATGCCGTCAAACGCAGCCGCGGTAAGTCTTGAAAAAGACAGGGACCCTGCTGTAGCAGGTCCCTTCTCAGAGGTAGAGGCCACGGTTCGTCCGTGAGCATCTCTTGAAGTTCCGGATACCAAGTCCTTCTCGGCCAATCCGGAACCACTAGTATTGTTCTTACTCTTCTTTGCCGTATGATCTTCAATACCTTTGGTATGAGCGGCAGAGGAGGAAACACATACACTGACTGGTACACCCAAGGAGTTACCAGTGCGTCCACAGCTATTGCCTGTGGATCTCTTGACCTGGCGCAATATTTGTCCAGTTTCTTGTTGAGGCGAGACGCCATCATGTCTACAATTTGTCTTTCCCAACGGTCTATTAACATGTTGAAGACTTCTGGATGTAGACCCCACTCTCCCGGATGAAGATCGTGTCTGCTGAGGAAGTCTGCTTCCCAGTTGTCCACGCCCGGGATGAACACTGCTGACAGTGCTATCACGTGATTCTCCGCCCAGCGAAGAATCTTGGCAGCTTCTGCCATTGCACTCCTGCTTCTTGTGCCGCCCTGCCTGTTTACATGGGCGACCGCCGTGATGTTGTCCGACTGAATCAACACCGGCTTTCCTTGCAGGAGAAGTTCCGCCTGGCTTAGAGCATTGTAGATTGCTCTTAGTTCCAGAATGTTTATGTGAAGAGACTTTTCCAGACTCGTCCATACTCCCTGGAAGTTTCTTCCTTGTGTGACTGCTCCCCAGCCTCTCAGGCTGGCGTCCGTGGTCACCAGGATCCAATCCTGAATGCCGAATCTGCGGCCTTCTAATAGGTGAGCCTTCTGCAACCACCACAGAAGTGACACCCTTGTCTTTGGTGACAGGGTTATTCGCAGGTGCATCTGCAGATGCGACCCTGACCATTTGTCCAACAGATCCCTTTGGAATATTCTTGCATGGAATCTGCCGAATGGAATTGCTTCGTAAGAAGCCACCATTTTTCCCAGGACTCTTGTGCATTGATGTACTGACACTTTTCCTGGTTTTAGGAGGTTCCTGACCAGATCGGATAACTCCTTGGCTTTTTCCTCTGGAAGGAAAACCTTTTTCTGAACCGTGTCCAGAATCATTCCTAGGAACAGCAGACGAGTTGTCGGGATTAAATGGGATTTTGGAATATTCAGAATCCACCCGTGTTGTCTTAGCACCTCTTGAGATAGTGCTAAAGCTGTCTCCAGCTGTTCTCTGGACCTTGCCCTTATTAGGAGATCGTCCAAGTATGGGATAACTAATACGCCTTTTCTTCGAAGAAGAATCATCATCTCGGCCATTACCTTGGTAAAGACCCGAGGCGCCGTGGACAATCCGAACGGCAGCGTCTTTTTGAACAATGAACCTGAGGTACCCCTGGTGTGCGGGGTAAATCGGAACGTGTAGATACGCATCCTTGATGTCCAAGGATACCATAAAGTCCCCTTCTTCCAGGTTCGCTATCACTGCTCTGAGTGACTCCATCTTGAACTTGAACTTTTTTATGTAGAGGTTCAAGGACTTCAGATTTAGAATAGGCCTTACCGAGCCATCCGGCTTCGGTACCACAAATAGAGTGGAATAATACCCCTTTCCTTGTTGTAATAGGGGTACTTTGACTATCACCTGCTGAGCGTACAGCTTGTGAATGGCTTCCAACACCCTCTCCCTTTCGGAAGAGACGGTTGGTAAGGCAGACTTCAGGAAACGATGAGGAGGATCCGTCTCTAATTCCAACCTGTACCCCTGAGATATTATCTGCAGGATCCAGGGGTCTACCTGCGAGTGAGCCCACTGCGCGCTGTAATTTTTGAGACGGCCCCCCACTGTCCCCGAGTCCGCTTGAGAGGCCCCAGCGTCATGCTGAGGTTTTTGCAGGAGCCGGGGAGGGCTTCTGTTCCTGGGAAGGAGCTGCCTGTTGGTGTCTCTTCCCTCTTCCTCTGCCTCGTGGCAGGTACGACAAGCCCTTTGCTCTCTTATTTTTGTAGGAGCGAAAAGGCTGCGGTTGAAAGGTCGGTGCCTTTCTCTGTTGGGGAGTGACTTGAGGTAAAAAAGTGGATTTCCCGGCAGTAGCCGTGGCCACCAAGTCTGATAGACCAACTCCAAATAACTCCTCCCCTTTATACGGCAAAACCTCCATGTGACGTTTTGAATCCGCATCGCCTGTCCACTGTCGTGTCCATAAGGCTCTTCTGGCTGAAATGGACATAGCACTCACCCGAGATGCCAGTGTGCAAATATCCCTCTGTGCATCACGCATATAGATAAATGCATCCTTTATTTGTTCTAACGACAGTAAAACATTGTCCCTATCTAGGGTATCAATATTTTCAATCAGGGATTCTGACCAAACTACTCCAGCACTGCACATCCAGGCAGTTGCTATAGCTGGTCGTAGTATAACACCTGCATGTGTGTATATATTCTTTTGAATAACTTCCATCTTTCTATCTGATGGATCCTTAAGTGCGGCCGTCTCAGGAGAGGGTAACGCCACTTGTTTGGATAAGCGTGTGAGCGCCTTGTCCACCTTAGGGGGTGTTTCCCAGCGCGCCCTAACCTCTGGCGGGAAAGGGTATAATGCCAATAACTTTTTTGAAATTATCAACTTTTTATCAGGAGCAACCCACGCTTCATCACACACGTCATTTAATTCTTCTGATTCAGGAAAAACTGTTTGTAGTTTTTTCACACCATACATAATACCCTGTTTTACGGTATCTGTAGTATCAGCTAAATGTAACGTCTCCTTCATTGCCAAAATCATATAACGTGTGGCCCTACTGGAAAATACGTTTGAATTTCTACCGTCGTCACTGGAATCAGTGCCCGTGTCTGGGTCTGTGTCGACCGACTGAGGCAAAGGGCGTTTTACAGCCCCTGACGGTGTTTGAGGCGCCTGGACAGGCATTAATTGATTGTCCGGCCGCCTCATGTCCTCAACTGACTGTTTAAGGGAAGATAAACCATCACGTAATTCCACAAATAAAGGCATCCATTCTGGTGTCGACCCCCTGGGGGGTGACATCTGCATATTTGGCAATTGCTCCGCCTCCACACCAATATCGTCCTCATACATGTCGACACCACGTACCGACACACACCGCAAACTCACAGGGAATGCTCTAATGAAGACAGGACCCACTAGCCCTTTTGGGGAGACAGAGGGAGAGTCTGCCAGCACACACCACAAAGCGCTATATATACAAGGGATATCCTTATATTAAGTGCTCCCTTATAGCTGCTTTAATATATATATATATAGCCATTAATGTGCCCCCCCTCTCTGTTTTACCCTGTTTCTGTAGTGCAGTGCAGGGGAGAGACCTGGGAGCCGTTCTGACCAGCGGAGCTGTGACAGAAAATGGCGCCGTGTGCTGAGGAGATAGGCCCCGCCCCTTTTTCGGCGGGTTCTTCTCCCGCTATTTTTCCAGTCAGGCAGGGGTTAAATATCTCCATATAGCCCCTATGGGCTATATGTGAGGTATTTTTAGCCTTGTATAAGGTTTATATTTGC
The DNA here is from genome assembly GCF_028390025.1 of Pseudophryne corroboree. NCBI lineage: Eukaryota > Metazoa > Chordata > Amphibia > Anura > Myobatrachidae > Pseudophryne > Pseudophryne corroboree. Next base: position 591,343,152 of record NC_086445.1, on the reverse strand, counting down.
CTCTCAGAGCGCCCCCCCCCAGCGCTCTGCACCCTCAGTGACTGCCCAGTGAAGTGTGCTGAGAGGAAAATGGCGCACAGCTGCAGTGCTGTGCGCTACCTTATGAAGACTGAGGAGTCTTCAGCCGCCGGTTTCCGGACCTCTTCACGCTTCAGCATCTGCAAGGGGGTCGGCGGCGCGGCTCCGGGACCGGACTCCACGGCTGGGCCTGTGTTCGATCCCTCTGGAGCTAATGGTGTCCAGTAGCCAAGCAGCAAATCCACTCTGCATGCAGGTGAGTTTACTACTTTCCCCCTAAGTCCCACGTTGCAGTGATCCTGTTGCCAGCAGGACTCACTGTAAAGAAAAAAACCTAAACTAAACTTTCTCTAAGCAGCTCTTTAGGAGAGCCACCTAGATTGCACCCTTCTCGTTCGGGCACAAAATCTAACTGGAGTCTGGAGGAGGGTCATAGGGGGAGGAGCCAGTGCACACCACCTGACCTAGTAAAGCTTTACTTTTTTGTGCCCTGTCTCCTGCGGAGCCGCTATCCCCCATGGTCCTTTCAGGAACCCCAGCATCCACTTAGGACGATAGAGAAATATGCAAATAACAATGATGCAAAGCTATACCTGATTAATAACAGTACAAATAAATACAGTGAAAATGCTTTAGAAAGGCATCCTATTCATTAATTGAAAAAGAATAAGCATTGTGTAACACAGTGGTTCCCAAACTGTGTGCACAGGGGTTTGTGTGGTTCTAGATCAAATGATTTGGTCTGACAACTTTAAAAATTCAGTCGTGCACTGCCAGCAGACTTATGCAGGGTACGCACTACACAGATATCATCCCGATTCGTGGCTTCTGGGCAAAGCGGAATGACAAATCCGGCAGTGTGTAGGTCGATTTGCGCTACTGTGGTCGTTAGCAAGGTCTTCTGGTTGGCCCTGCTGCAGGGTCAACCTGAAGACATCGTTAATGATGCAAGCATCCTGTCGCCCCACTGCATCAGCAACAGTGGATGCCAGGGTCCTGTCGCCCGTCGGCTACACATCGTTTGGCTTTAGGGAGGCATACCCATTTACACAGGCTGCTACTACACTGTGTACAGCCTCAACCATAAGTCCACATCTCCCCAATTATCTGCCTTCTCTGTATGTGCAGGTTCCAGAAACAGGCTGCACTGCACATATAGATTTATGCAAGTAGTGTAGCTGTAGTTCTTTCCTACTCTCCCAAACCCGACTCCATTACTCCCCTACCCCATGTTTGTCTCATCCTTCTCCAACTCTCTACATTTCTCACCATCTTTTGTTATCTCTCCGGTCTCTGCCTCCCCATATGTGCCTCTCTACCCCCCACCCCCCTTGTGTACATGGCTACCAATGTCCTGTCTTGTTGCTCCTCCTCTTTCTCCCATCTAATCCTACAACCCACCTGCCTCATTTCTCCCATCTTCAGGCCTTTCTTTCCTCCTATTCTGTTTTAAGTGATAGGCAAAACCAGCAATGGCGGCTAGCATTCAGAAGCGTAATAACCAAACACAACATACCGGATGTCTTAAGATTCAGTTACCAGTTAAGTAATATTTTTGGATTTGAATCATGTTTGTTGAATAATCAGTAAGAACATTTTGGTAACAGATTCAGTAAAAGTGCAAGCTTCCATCTGAACACAAACAAAATGTTATTATTACACCTTATAGAAAGCAAGCAAATACAAGAATACAAGACAAGGGTGGCAGATGTATTAACCTGGAGAAGGCATAAGGAAGTGATAAACCAGTGGTATGTACAAGGTGATAAAGGCACAAGCCAATCAGATCCTAACTGTTAATTTACATATTGGAGCTGATTGGCTGGTGCCTTTATCACTTTGCACATATCACTGGTTTATCACTTCCTTATGCCTTCTCCAGGTTAATACATCTGCCCCAGGATTTGCTGCAGGATAACCTGCATTGTTGTAGCACATGAACTTCAGATGGAATCTTGCCGCCAACTGAATCTCCTCCTTGGCTTAGGGGTGCTGTGAAAAAACTTCTGAGGGCCCCATGAATGATGAAAGTTTGGAAACCACTGGTGTAAAGTGTTGAAGAACATGCAAGATGTAAAATTTGGGGTTATGAAAATCTGTGAAATAAAGATGAAAACTCGTTCTTTAAAATTCGTTGTAAAAAGTGAATACCGTTATCGGAGTACTCTCCTCTCGCTGGAGAATGTATAAGGGTGGAGCACATTTTGCGTGTAGAATGTTCATCCTAAAGAGACAACAAATTAGATACAGTCTTTTCTTTCATACTTGTGAAGTGGCCCATCCCTTATTTGTCACACTCTCAGAGAAACTACGTTGTTAGATTTTGCTAGTGTTTGGTCAGTCTCCTTCCCTGCTTACTAAGGAGATCATGTACTTGCTACATAAGGGTGGGGTGTCCAGAAGTGGGGAAAAAAAACACATTTACAAATTATATCTATGTATACATATATCCTGTATCTGCAGAGGATGGCACTTCAGGACTTAAAGCAGTAAGTATGTACTTCAAAATATATCAAAGTTAACCCACCATTTCCATGTCTAAAAACACTCATCAGGGGTAGTCATTTGAAGAAAAACATGTGCAAACTCAATTAAAGAAGACAAAACCCGCACATGAGAGAAAAAGAGAGAGAGAGAGAGAGAGAGAGAGAGAGAGAGAGAGAGAGAGACACAAAGAGTGTGTGTGTGTGTGTGTGTGTGTGTGTGTGTGTGTATATATATATATATATATATATCTATATATATATATATATATATAAAAGAGTGATTGAGAGAAATTTGCTAGCCCAGCGATCAGCAATACTTGTTCCAAAAGGACAAACACTCTTATGGCATGCACATACATATTTAACAAATACAGTCGGCACTCAGGTGCTTTTTAACATCTTGAAAATTGTAAATAAAAAGAAGCAATCTCTATACATAATTTGCGTCATGTACAACATTTCAGTGTGGCAAGTACTGTCCAAAGTATATTGTAGTAAAAAAAAAAAAAAAAAAAAAAGTTATGCCTCAGACTCATCACACACCAGTTAGAAGGAAATGATCAAACTTAAGTATGTGCTCGATCTGAACACTGGAGATGGAGAGCACATTTCGATGATATCACATCATGCTGACATTGCAAGCATGCGTGGGATTGGGCCACTCCTCTGCTCCATGATTCAAACACAAACATGCTGAGCATACTATCAAGAAGTAGATTTCTGGATAACCATAATGAATATATGTGTAAAAATGAAAAACATTCCCAAAAAATATCACAAATATATACACAATACTAAAAGCATTACCAAAACATACATAAGCATATCTGATAAGTAACCAAAAGCAAAAAAGCATCAGTAATATCATACAAGGAAATTGAATACCTAAATGTAAAAATAGGATTTTAATACTTACCGGTAAATCCTTTTCTCTTAGACCATAGAGGATGCTGGGGATGCTTCAAGAACCATGGGGTATAGACGGAATCCGCAGGAGACATGAGCACACTATAAGACTTTGCATGGGTGTGAACTGGCTCCTCCCTCTATGCCCCTCCTCCAGACTCCAGTTATAGGAACTGTGCCCAGGGAGACGGACATTTTGAGGAAAAGGATTTATTTAATTATTTTAAACTAAGGTGAGATACATACCAGCTCACATCTCCAACACGCCGTACAACATGGCATTCAACATGCAACGGCATGACCAACAACAGTCACAGATTGACTGAACTCAACGCAACATGAGCGTAACAATAACCAAACTGCAGATACAGCCAGCACTGGGATGGGCGCCCAGCATACTCTACGGACTAAGAGAAAAGGATTTACCGGTAAGTATTAAAATCCTATTTTCTCATACGTCCTAGAGGATGCTTCAAGAACCATGGGGATTTATACTAAAGCTCTAGAACGGAAGGGAGAGTGCGGATGACTCTGCAGCACCGATTGACCAAACAAGAGTTCCTCCTCAGCCAGGGTATTAAACTTGTAAAACTTCGCAAAGGTGTTTGATCCCGACCAAGTAGCAGCTCGGCACAGTTGTAATGCCGAGACTCCACGGGCAGCCGCCCAGGATGAACTCACCTTTCTGGTAGAATGGGCTTTCACCGATTTCGGTAACGGCAAACCTGCCGTAGAATGAGCATGCTGAATCGTATTACAAATCCAGCGCGCAATAGTCTGCTTAGAAGCAGGAGCCCCAATCTTGTTGGGAGCCCACAGGACAAACAGAGGCTCTGTTTTCCTGATCTGAGCCGTTCTGGCGACATAGACCTTCAAAGCTCTGACCACATCGAGAGACTTTGAATCCGCCAAGGCATCAGTAGCCACTGGCACCACAATAGGCTGGTTCACGCGAAAAGATGAAACCACGTTCGGTAGAAATTGTTGACGAGTTCTCAACTCCGCTCTATCAGCATGGAAAATTAAATAGGGGCTTTTGTGAGACAAAACCGCCAACTCAGACACTCGCCTTGCGGACGCCAAGGCCAATAACATGACTACTTTCCAAGTAAGGAATTTTAACTCAACCTTGTGCAAAGGTTCAAACCAATGCGATTGCAGGAACTGCAACACCACATTAAGATCCCACGGTGCCACAGGAGGCACAAATGGAGGTTGGATGTGTAGCACGCCTTTCACGAAGGTCTGAACTTCTGGAAGGGAGGCCAATTCTTTCTGAAAAAAGATCGACAAGGCCGAAATCTGTACTTTAATGGAGCCTAACTTTAGGCCCGCATCCACACCTGCTTGAAAAAATGGATCAAACGCCCCAAGTGAAATTCTTCAGTAGGAGCCTTCTTGGATTCACACCAAGACACATATTTTCTCCAAATACAGTGGTAATGTTTTGCCGTTACTTCTTTCCTAGCCTGAAGAAGTGTAGGAATGACTTCACTGGGAATACCCTTTCGGGCTAGGATTTGGCGTTCAATAGCCACGCAGTCAAACGCAACCGTGGTAAGTCCTGATACACGCACGGACCCTGTTGCAACAGGTCCTCCCGAAGCGGAAGAGGCCAGGGATCTTCTATGAGCACCTCCTGAAAATCCGGATACCAGGCCCTTCTTGGCCAATCCGGAACAATGAGGATCGCCTGAACCTTTGCTCTTCTTATAATTTTTTATCACCTTTGAAATGAGTGGAAGCGGAGGGAACACATATACCGACGGAAACACCCACGGTGTCACTAGGGCGTCCACCGCTATCGCTTGAGGGTCCCTTGACCTGGAACAATATCTCTGAAGTTTCTTGTTGAGGCGGGACGCCATCATGTCTACTTGAGGAACTCCCCAACAACTTGTCACTTCTGCAAAGACCTCTTCATGAAGACCCCACTATCCTGGATGGAGATCGTGTCTGCTGAGGAAGTCTGCTTCCCAGTTGTCCACTCCTGGAATGAAGACTGCTGACAGAGCGCTGGCATGTCTTTCCGCCCAGCGAAGAATCTTCGTGGCCTCGGCCATCGCCGCAATGCTCCTTGTTCCGCCCTGGCGGTTTATGTACGCCACTGCTGTCACATTGTCTGACTGAATCAAGACAGGCAGACCTCGAAGATGATGTTCCGCTTGCAGGATGCCGTTGTAAATGGCCCCTAATTCCAGAATGTTTATGTGTAGACAAGCTTCCTTGCTTGACCACTTTCCCTGAAAGTTTCTTCCCTGTGTGACTGCTCCCCAGCCTCGGAGGCTTGCATCTGTGGTCACCAGGATCCAATCCTGAATCCCGAACCTGCCTCCCTCCAGAAGGTGAGAACGGTGCAGCCACCACAGAAGGGAGATTCTGGTCCTGGGAGATATAATTATTTTCCGGTGCATGTCTAGGTGAGACCCGGACCACTGGTCCAACAGGTTCCACTGAAACACCCTGGCATGGAACCTGCCATACCGAATGGCCTCGTAGGCCGCCACCATCTTCCCCAGCAACAGAGTGCATTGAAGAACAGATACCTTTGCTGGTTTCAGAATCTGTTTTACCATGTTCTGTATTTCCAGAGCTTTTTCCACTGGAAGAAAAATCTCTGTAATTCTGTATCCAGAATCATACCCAGGAACGACAGGCGTGTCGCTGGATTCAACTGTGATTTTGGCAAATTTAGGAGCCAACCTTGTTTTTGCAGAATAGTCAGTGAAAAGGCAACATTTTTCAGCAACTGCTCCTTTGATCTCGCCTTTATGAGGAGATCGTCCATGTACGGGATAATTGTGATTCCCTGCTTGCGCAGGAGAACCATCATTTCCGCCATCACCTTGGTGAAAATCCTCGGAGCCGTGGACAGACCAAACGGCAACGTCTGAAATTGGTAATGACAATCCTGAACAGCAAACCTCAGGTAAGCCTGATGTGGAGGATAAATGGGGAATTGCAAGTAGGCATCTTTTATGTCGACCGACACCATAAAATCCCCCTCCTCCAGAGTGGAGATCACTGCACGGAGAGATTCCATCTTGAATTTTAATTTTTTAAGAAAGAAATTGAGGTATTTTTGGTTCAGAATCGGTCTGACTGAGCAATCCGGCTTCGGGACCACGAACAGGCTCGAATAAAAACTTTCCCCCTGTTGAAACGGGGGAATCTTGATAATGACTTTATTTTGACACAACTTTTGTATTGCGTCGCGTACCACCTCCCTATCCGGAAGAGAAGCTGGTAAGGCCGATTTGAAAAATCGGCGAGGGGGAACGTCTTGAAACTCTAGTTTGTACCCCTGGGACACTATTTCCAAAACCCATGGGTCCAGGGCCGAACGAACCCAGAACTGACTGAAGAGTTTGAGACGTGCCCCCACTGGTGCGGACTCCCGCAGAGGAGTCCCAGCGTCATGCGGTGGATTTGGCAGAAGCCCGGGAGGACTTCTGCTCCTGGGAACCTGCCACTGCCGGTGATCTTTTACCTTTTCCCGTTCCTCTAGTAGCAAGGAAGGAAGAACCTCGGCCTTTCTTGTATTTATTGGGCCTAAAGGACTGCATCTGATAGTGGTGTGTTTTCTTTTGTTTTGCAGGAACATAAAGTAAGAAGGATGACTTACCCGCGGTAGCCGTAGATACCAAATCAGCGAGGCCGTCACCAAACAAGACACCACCTTTATATGGTAGAGACTCCATATTTCTCTTAGAATCCGCATCAGCATTGAATGCACAATGCTCTCATAGCTGAGACTGCCATGGCATTGGCTTTCAAACCCAAAAGGCCGATATCCCTCGCAGCTTCCTTTAGGTAGGCTGCAGCGTCCCTGATATGACCTAGTGTCAAGAGAACGCTATCCCCATCCAGGGTATCTATCTCAGAAGACAAGCTATCAGCCCATTTTTCGATAGCACTTTTCCCTATCCCCCGAGGGAAACGGATACGTAACCTGAATCCTTTTGGGAATCTGAAACTTTTTGTCAGGATTTTCTCAAACCTTTTCAAATAGAGTGTTCAGTTCATAAGAGGGAGGAAACATTACCACAGGTTTCTTTCCCTTATACATACAGACCCTTTTGTCAGGAACAAGAGGGTCTTCCAAGATATGTAATACGTCTTTTATCGCCACAATCATGTACCGAATGCTCTTTGCCAATTTTAGATCTAATCTGGTATAACTGTAGTCGACACTGGAGTCGGAGTCCGTGTCGGTATCTGTGTCTGCCAACTGGGCAAACGATCGCTTTTCTGACCCCGAGGGGGTCTGGACTTGTAACAACACATCCTCCACAGATTTCTTCCATGCCTGGTTCTGAGACTCAGATTTATCCAATCTCTTATTAATAAGAGGCACATTTGCATTCAAAGCATTCAACACATTTACCCAATCAGGAGTCGGCGGTGCCGACAGGGTCACTCACACAGCCGTATGTGTCCCTAATATAGTCTCCTCCTGGGAAGAGCACTCTGCCTCAGACATGCCGACACACGTGTATTCACCACTCACAAACACACTGGGCATATAGGGGACAGACCCACCTAAAGTCTGACAGAGAGACAGAGTTTGCCAGCTCACAACCCAGCGCTTCACCAACGGTTCTGACAACACTAAACAATGCCTCAGACCTGCAGCGCTTTTATAACACACATATATTGCACCAAATTTACTGTGCCCCCACCCCATTTTTCACCCTGATACTTATGCATCAGTGTGAAAAAGGACCAGTGTCTCTGCAGCCTGTTTTAGAGAAAATGGCGCTGTTGTGAGCTGTGAGGGCTAAGCTCAGCCCCCGTAATGGCGCGCTTCAGTCCCGCTATTTTTAAATAAATATTTATACTGGCGTGGGTTAGGACAGTGCCAGGGCACTCTGTCTCCTATAGCCAGTCTTCTTTGAGGTTTATATGCTGCCCAGGGCGCGCGCTCCCACACCTTGAGTGCCGCTGTGTAGTGTGAGCATGGCAGCGTGCGATCGCTGTGTGGTACCTCAGAAGCCGTCACTGAAGTCTTCTTTGCTTCTTCTACTCACCTGTCTTCTGACTTCTGGCTCAGCAAGGGGGGTGACGGCCGGCTCTGGGAACGAGCATCTAGGCGTACCTAGCGATCAGACCCTCAGGAGCTAATGGTGTCCTGTAGCCAAGAAGCAGATCCTTTAAACTCACTAGAAGTAGGTCTGACTTCTCTCCCCTAAGTCCCACGAAGCAAGGAGACTGTTGCCAGCAGTCTCCCTGAAAATAAAAAAACCTAACAAAAGTCTTTTCCCGAAAAACTCTAGAGCTCCTCAGTGTGCATCCAGTCTGCCTGGGCACAATTCTAAAACTGGAGTCTGGAGGAGGGGCATAGAGGGAGAAGCCAGTTCACACCCATTCAAAAGTCTTAAAGTGCCCATGTCTCCTGCGGATCCTGTCTATACCCCATGGTTCTTATGGTTACCCCAGCATCCTCTAGGACGTATGAGAAATTTTATCTTGGTGGGGAAACTGGAAGATGTTGAGGTTACCCTGGATCTCCCTGTATGCCCCAAATACTAATCAAATACCTTTTTTACGTAAGCTATTTGGACCTAAACAAAAGGTCCAGAAGGACCAAATGATTGTTATGGGTGATTTCAACGTTGTCCCCGATGACAAGCTTGACAAATCCACCCCTTCTGATAGACCACTGAGAGGGTCGAGGTCTCAGCCTAATTTAGGTTGTTTGCTCAGAGTTTGATCTATATGATGCTTGGTGCAAACAATCGCCTACAGTTAGAGATTACACTTATTTCTCCCATGTCCATAACTCGTATTCCCGCATTGACCTGATATTGGTAGATAAGTGGTCTTTGCAACATTCATCTCAATCAACCATCACCCCGGTTGTTTGGTCAGACCATGCGGCGGTGACCTGGTCGTGGAAGTGCACGCGCCCGCAGTTCTCTCCTAGACCTTGGAGACTGCCGGAGTATATCTTACAGTCTCCAGAGTCGTCTTCTGCCATTACTGATGCCCTGTCTGCATATCTAGAGACTAACTCCCATCTTGATACGTCAATCCCTACACATTGGTGTGCATTAACACGAGATTTATGGTAAGAACTTACCGTTGTTAAATCTTTCTGCGAGGTACACTGGGCTCCACAAGGAATTACATCGGGGTGTAGAGAAGAATCTTGATCCGAGGCACCAACAGGCTCAAAGCTTTTGACTGTTCCCGAGATGCACAGCGATGCCTCCTCTATAACCCCGCCTCCATGCCAGGGAGCTCAGTTTTGTTAACCAGCCCAATGCAGTAGCAGGCACCAGAGACGACAACCGATCGTAGCCAAATACACCACACACTCACCGCAGGAGAGGGTGTCAGCGGCTGTGCCAATACCAACCCAAAAAAGCTAAGTGCGTCAGGGTGGGCGCCTTGTGGAGCCCAGTGTACCTCGCAGAAAGAGATTTAACAACGGTAAGTTCTTACCATAAATCTCGTTTTCTGCTGCGGGGTACACTGGGCTCCACAAGGAATTACATCGGGGATGTCCCAAAGCAGTTCCTCACGGGAGGGGGACGCACAGTAGCGGGCACAAGAACCCGGTGTCCAAAGGAAGCATCCTGGGAAGCGGCAGTATCGAAGGCATAGAACCTTATAAACGTGATCCCTGAGAAACAACGTAGCTGCCTTGCACAATTGTTCAAGGGTCGCACACCGGTGGGCCTCCCAAGAAGGTCCAACCGACCGAGTACAATGGGCTTTGATGGTAGCAGGAACCGGATGACCAGCCTGTACATGAGCATGTGCAATCACCATTCTAATCCATCTGGCCAAAGTCTGCTTGGAAGCAGGCCAGCCACGTTTGTGAAAACCAAACAACACAAAAACAGAATCGGATTTCCTAATGGAGGAAGTTCTCTTCACATAGATACGGAGAGCCCGTACCACATCCAAAGATCGCTCTTTGGAAGACAACTCAGGAGAATTAAAGGCCGGAACCACAATCTCCTAGTTAAGGTGGAAGGAAGACACCACCTTGGGTAAATAACCTGGGCGTGTTCGAAGCACCGCCCAGTCACGGTGAAAAAGCAAATAGGGAGACTTACTGTATAGGACAAGGCACCCAAGTCCGAGACCCTTCTAGCTGAAGCGTTAGCCAGCCAAAACAACACGTTAAGGGAAAGCCACTTAAGGTCAGCAGAGGTAAGAGGCTCAACCGGAGACTCTTGTAAGGCCTCCAAGACCACCGACATATCCCAAGGGGCCACAGGTGGCACATAAGGAGGCTGAATCCTCAACACACCCTGAGTGAATGTATAGCCATCAGGTAGGATAGCAATCTTTCTCTGAAGCCAAACCGACAAGGCAGAGATATGCACCTTGAGAGAGGCCAGACACAGGCCCAAATCCAGGCCCTGTTGTAGAAAGGCCAAAAGTTTGGCCGTACTAAACTTGAAAACGTCATGATTGTGAGATGCACACCAAGTAAAGTAAGCATTCCAGACCCTATGGTATATCCGAGCAAAAGCCAGCTTACGGGCCTTTAACATAGTTTGAACGACCGCCTCAGAAAAACCCTTGGCCCTCAGGACGGAAGCTTCAAGAACCATGTCGTCAAAGCCAGCCGGGCCAAATCCTGGTAAACACACGGGCCCTGAACGAGTAGGTCTGGTCGTTGTGGAAGTATAAGGGCACGATCCAGAGCGAGGACCTGTAGATAGGAGAACCAGTGCCGTCTGGGCTACGCTGGAGCGACTAGAAGAAGGTTTCTTCCTTCTTGCTCGAATTTCCGTATTACTCTGGGCAGGAGCGACACCGGAGGGAACACATACGGCAGCCGAAAGTTCCACGGGAATGACAGAGCATCCACAAACGCTGCTTGAGGATCCCTTGTCCTTGCTCTGAAGACCGAAACCTTGTGATTGTGTCGAGACGCCATCAGGCCCACATCTGGGAGGCCCCACTTGTCCATGAGAAGTTGGAACACCTCTGGATGTAGGCTCCATTCTCCGGCGTGCACGTCCTTACGACTGAAATAGTCCGCCTCCCAGTTCAGAACGCACGGGATGAAAACTGCGGATATGGCCGGCAGATGGCATTCTGCCCACTGAAGAATCCTTGATACTTCCCTCATTGCCATGCGGCTTCAAGTGCTGCCCTGATGATTGATATACGCCACAGTTGTGGCGTTGTCCGATTGTACGTCAACAGGTCTGTTCTGTATCAGATGCTGGGCAATTGTCAACGCATTGAACACTGCCCACAGTTCCAGAATGTTTATCGGGAGTAGCAACTCCTCCTCGGTCCACCGACCATGAAGAGAGTGTTGCTCCAACACCGCGCCCCAACCTCTCAGACTGGCATCCGTCGTCAGCAGAACCCAGTTGGATATCCAGAAGGGACAACTCCTGCTCAATTGTTGGTCCTGAAGCCACCAGCTCAGTGACAGGCGGACCTCCGGAAATAGGGAGATCATGTGAGATCTGATCCGGTGAAGCAGGCCGTCCCACTTGGACAAAATCAACTTCTGTAGAGGGCGAGAATGGAATGGAGCGTAATCCACCATGTTGAAAGCAGACACCATGAGACCTAGCACTTGCGTTGCCGAATGAATCGACACTTGCGGACGGGATAGGAAGCATCGGATAATGCCCTAAAGTTTCAGGACTTTTTCCTGAGACAAGAACAACCGCTGGTTGTGAGTGTCCAACAACGCTCCCAGTTGTACCACGCTCCGAGCCGGAATCAGGGAGGATTTCTTCCAGTTGATCAGCCACCCGTGGGCTGTCATGCACTGGACCTTCAGATCGAGATGACACAGGAGAATTTCTGGGGAACTCGCCAGGATCAACAAATCGTCTAGGTATGGTAGTATCCTGACCCCTTGACGGCGGAGTGTAGGCGTCATAATCGCCATTACTTTGGGGAAAACTCAGGGAGCCGTTGTCAAACCAAAGGGTAACGCCCGCAATTGGTAATGAAGGTTTCCCACCGCAAACCGCAGGTACTGCTGATGAGATACCGCAATAGGAATATATAGGTAGGCATCCTGTATGTCCAGGGAGACCATATAGTCCCCAGGCTCCAAGGCCAGAACAATAGAGCACAGCTTTTCCATACGGAACTTGGGGATCCGCACATGCTTGTTCAAGGACTTCAAATTGAGAATGGGCCGCGAGGACCTGTTCGGTTTCTGGACTAGAAACAGCGGTGAATAGAACCCCTTGCCCCTCTGAGTCAGAGGCACCTGTACCACCACTCCTGTGGACAGGAGGGAATGTACCACCGAGTGGAACGTGTTTGCTTTTGCCGGATCCAGAGGCACATCTGTCAGGCAAAATCGATAAGGGGGAAGATTCTTGAAGGGTATGGCGTAACCTCAAGCAACGACTTCCCTTACCCAGGTATCCGAAGTGGTCTTTAACTATACCTGGGTAAAACCTAGAAGTCGGCCCCCACCCTGGGATCCCCCAGAGGGAGGCCCGCCCCGTCATGCGGTCGGCTTGTCAGTTTTGGAAGCTGGCTGATGGGCGGCCCAGGCACACGTAGGTCTGGGCTTGGCAGGCCTGGAAGCACGAGCTTGCTTCGGGTACGCCTTACCTTTTGCTTTACCTGGAGTACGAAAGGGCCGAGGGAAAGTACTTTTAGCCTTCTGAGAGGAAGGAGCCGTACTAGGTAGGTAGGCCGTTTTAGCAGTAGCCAGATCTGGCCACAATCTTATTGAGGTCTTCTCCAAAGAGAATGTCTCCCTTGAAAGGAAGCACCTCTAGGGTTTTCTTGGAATCCAAGACATCCATTGTATCTCGTACATATGTGCATAAGAGTGCATCCAGTCTGCCTGGGCACAATTCTAAAACTGGAGTCTGGAGGAGGGGCATAGAGGGAGGAGCCAGTTCACACCCATTTAAAGTCTTAAAGTGCCCATGTCTCCTGCGGATCCCATCTATACCCCATGGTTCTGTGACGCCAGCATCCTCTAAGACGTATGAGAAATATGCGTTGGACCTCGTCCTGACCCACTCTACTTTATATAACTATGCCACTGAGAGTGGTTCTCTCCCAGAGGAAATGTTACAAGTCCACATTATTACGATTCACAAACAAGGACAAGATCCATTTTTACGTCAGAATTATAGACAGATAGCATTGCTTAACACTGACCTAAAAAAAAGTTTCCAAACTTATTACAAATAGGCTTTCTCCCCTTATCCGTACTTTCATTCATCCGGACCAGGTAGGTTTTGTAAAAGGGCGACAGTCTACAGACAATACCAGAAGAGTTTTTGACCTTGCTGAATATATCTTGAATATGGGTGAGGGGGCAATTTTCCTTTTCCTAGACGCTGAGAAAGCGTTCAACAGGCTGCACTGGGGCTTTCTCAATGAGACCCTGTCAAAATTTGGTTTAAAGGGTTCCATTTTGTTGTCTATCTCAGCACTATATAGTTTTCAGACAGCGGTAGTATTCAGTAACAGTTTCTCTTCTTCTACTTTTAAAATATCTAATGGAACCAGACAGGGATGCCCCCTGTCTCCCCTTATATATGTACTGGCAACAGAACCCCATGCAATAGCGATACGTTAGGATTCAGCCTTCCCAGGTATAAAAGTAAGGTCATCTCTCCATAAGATTAGTTTATTTGCCGACAACATACTCCTGTTCATTACAAAACCAGTGGCTACATTACCGGTTCTCCATGAGATTATTGGCCGCTTAAGCGCAGCGTCATATTATAAACTGAATAAGTCCAAATCGGAAGCATTACCATTTAATTTGAATTTAGATAAGCTCTCTTCATTTAAACAGAACTATCAATATAACTGGAAGAAGGACTTTCTTATATCTCTTGGTATTAATATCCCTAATTCCTTATCTAAAGTGACGGACATTAACTACAATCCAATGCTATCCCAGATAGATTCTTTATTTAAATCGTGGTTTAGCGTGGAGATTTCTTGGTTGGGCAGAATTGCTGCTTTCAAAATGTCGATTCTGCCACGACTAATATACCTTTTTTGAGCAATCCCATATATTGTTCCTCAGAAGGTTATTGGTCGAAATCACTCGTTGATATTAAAATATATCTGGAAGAAAATAGGATTTTAATATCTACCGGTAAATCCTTTTCTCCTAGTCAGTAGAGGATGTTGGGGTTCACTTCAGTACCATGGGGTATAGACTGTTCGGCAGGAGCCATGGGCACTTTAAGACTTTTTTCAGAGTGTAAACTGGCTCCTACCTCTATGCCCCTCCTCCAGACCTCAGTATAGGAACTGTGCCCAAGGAGACGGACAATTCGAGAAAAGGATTTACTTTTAAGTTAATGGTGAAATTCATACCAGCTCACACTTCAACCATGCCGCACAACATGGCATTCAACATAACACATGCCAACGAGCATGACCATTGCAGCAACGTGCTGAAAACAACACCTGTGTAAAACCATAACAAAATAACTACTGCAGGTAAGTACGCAATGGGCTGGGTGCCCAGCATCCTCTACGGACTAGGAGAAAAGGATTTACCGGTACGTATTAAAATCCTGTTTTCTCATACGTCCTAGAGGATGCTGAGGTCCACTTCAGTACCATGGGGTTATACCAAAGCTCAAGTACGGGCGGGAGAGTGCGGATGACCCTGCAGAACCGATTGACCAAACTTTAGGTCATCAGCGGCCAAGGTGTCAAACTTGTAAAACTTAGCAAACGTGTTTGTCCCTGACCAAGTAGCTGCTCGGCAAAGCTGTAATGCCGAAACCCCCTGGGCAGCCGCCCAGGACGAGCCCACCTTCTTTGTAGAATGGGCATTCACCGAATTCGGTATCGGCAATCCTGCCGTGGAATGAGCGTGCTGAATCGTACCTCTGATCCAGCGCACAATCGTCTGCTTAGAAGCAGGGCATCAAATCTTGTTGAGATCATACAGGACAAACATTGCCTCTGTTTTCCTTATCCGAGCTGTTCTCGTGACATAAATTTTCAACGCTCTGACCACATCCAGAGACTTTGAAGCAGCAAAGGTGTCAGAAGCCACTGGCACCACAATAGGTTGGCTCACATGGAAAGAAGAAACCACCTTTGGAAGAAATTGCCGACGAGTTCTTAGTTCAGCCCAATCTTCATGGAAGATCAAATAAAGCCTCTTGTGCGACAAGGCCCCCAATTCAGACAGCCTCCTTGCGGATGCAAAGGCCAACAGCATGACCACTTTCCAAGTGAGAAACTTTAACTCCACCTCCTGGAGAGGTTCAAACCAACCTGACTGAAGGAACAGCAACACCACGTTAAGATCCCACGGTGCCATAGGAGGCACAAATGGAGGTTGGATGTGCAGAACCCCTTTCCCAAACGTCTGAACTTTCGGAAGGGCGGCTAATTGTTTCTGAAAGAAAACGGACAAGGCCGAAATTTGGACCTTGATTGAACCCAATCTTAAGCCAGCATCCACACACGTCTGAAGAAAATGGAGAAAACGTCCTAACTGAAATTCTTCCATTGGAGCCTTCTTGGTTTCACACCAAGACACATATTTTCTCCAAATACGGTGGTAATGTCTAGATGTTACTCCTTTCCTGGCCTGAACAAGAGTGGGAATTACTTCTTTGGGAATACCCTTTCGGGCTAGGATCCGAAATTCAACAGCCATGCCGTCAAACGTAGACGTGGTAAATCTTGATACACACACGGCCCCTGCTGTAGTAGGTCCTCTCGAAGAGGAAGAGGCCGAGGATCTTCTATGAGCAACTCCTGAAGATCTGGAGACCAAGCACTCCTTGGCCAGTCTAGGACAATGAACATTGCTCGAACCCCTGTTCTTCTTATGATCCTTGAGAACTTTTGGTATTAGTGGAAGTGGAGGGAAGACATACACTAACCGAAACACCCACTGGGTCACTAATGCATCCACTGCTATTGCTTGAAGGTCTCTCGACCGGGAACAATATCTCTGAAGCTTCTTGTTGAAACCAGATGCCATCATGTCTACTTGAGGAACTCCCCAAAGACCTGTCACCTCTGCGAAGACTTATTGGTGGAGGCCCCATACTCTTGGGTGGAGATCGTGTCTGCTGAGGAAGTCCGCTTCCCAGTTGCCCACTCCCGGGATGAAAATTGCCGACAGAGCTCTTGCATGTCTTTCTGCCCAGAGGATGATCTTTGTCAACTCTGTCATTGCCGCTCTGCATTTTGTTCCGCCATGACGGTTTATGTACGCCACTGCTGCTACATTGTCTGACTGGATCTGTATGGGTTGATCTTGAAGAAGATGCACAGCTTGTAGAAGGCCATTGTAAATGGCTCTAAACTCCAAAACGTTTATGTGAAGACAGGTTTCTTGACTTGACCATCTTCCTTGGAAGCTTTCCCCCTGTGTGACTGCTCCCCAGCCTCGGAGACTTGCATCCGTGGTTACCAGGACCCAGTCCTGAATCCCGAACATGCGTCCCTCTAGGAGGTGAGAACTGTGTAGCCACCACAGGAGCGAAATTCTGGCTTTGGATGACAGGATTATCCTCTGATTCATGTGTAGATGGGCTCCGGACCACTTGTCCAATAGGTCCCACTGGAATACTCTGGCATGGAATCGGCCGAACTGTAGGGCCTCGTAGGCCGCTACCATCTTCCCCAACAAACATATGCATTGATGAATCAACAATTTTGTTGGTTTTAGAATTTGTTTGACCATTCTCTGGATTTCCAGAGCCTTTTCTACTGGAAGAAATACCATCTGTACTTCTGTGTCCAGTATCATCCCCAGAAACGATAATCTTGTCATCGGTTCCAACTGTGACTTTGGAAAATTTATGATCCAACCGTGATGTTGAAGTACTGTCACGGAGAGTGCAATGCTCTGCACCAACCTTTCCCTGGGCCTCGCCTTTACCAGGAGATCGTCCAGGTAAGGAATTATGTTGACTCCTTGCCTTTGAAGGAGGACCATCATCTCCGCCATCACCTTGGTAAAACACCCTCGGTACCGAAGAGAGCCCGAACGGCAACGTTTGAAATTGGTAATGACAATCCTGCACTGCGTATCTCAGATAAGCTTGATGTGGAGGATAGATAGGAACATGTAAGTAGGCATCTTTTATGTCAACTGACACAAGGAAGTCCTTCTTCTCCAGACTGGAAATCACTGCCCTCAGAGATTCCATCTTGAATTTGAACCTTTGCAGGTAGAGATTCAGTGTTTTCAGGTTTAGAATCGGTCTGACCGAGCCGTCCGGCTTCAGAACTATGAAAAAGCTTGAATAAAATCCTTCTCCTTGTTGCGACAAGGGAACCAGGACAATCACTTGATCCTGACACAATTTTTGTATTGCTGCTGATACCACTTCCCTGTCTGGAGCAGAAGCTGGTAAGGGCGATCTGAAAAATCGGCATAGGGGAATGCCTTGAAACTCCAGCTTGTATCCCAGGGACACTATTTGTAAGACCCACGGGTCAAGGCCAGATTGAAACCAAATCTGACTGAAGAGTTTTAGACGTGCCCCCACCTGAGCGGACTCCCGCAAAGGAGCCCCAGCGTCATACTGAAGATTTGGCAGAAGAAGAGGTTGATTTCTGCTCCTGCGATCCTGGAGACGCTGTGGACTTTTTACCTTTTCCCCTTCATTTACCTGCAAAGAAAGGGGAACCTTTTCCCTTTTTATATTTATTGGGCCGAAAGGACTGCATCTGAGAGTGATGCGTCTTTTTCGCCGGCGCAGGAGCATTAGGCAAAAATGTCGACTTACCTGCAGACGCCGCAGAAACTAAGGTATCCAGCCCATCTCCAAACAAGGCTTCGCCCTTATACGGGAGAGTCTCCATATTCCTTTTGGAAGCTGCGTCTGCATTCCATTGGCGAATCCACAACACCCTACGTGTTGAAATCGCCATGGTATCGGCTCTTGATCCCAAGAGACCAATATCTTTCATGGCTTCCAGCATGTACGCAGCAGCGTCCTTGATATGACCTAACGTTAGGAGTATCTCGTCTCTATCGTGTCAATGTCAGATGACAAGTTTTCTGACCACTTTTCAATAGCACTAGTCATCCATGCACAGGCAATGGTAGGCCTGAGCAGTGTCCCATTGGTTACATAAATAGATTTCAACGTAGTCTCTAACTTACGGTCTGCCGGCTCCTTTAGTGAAGCCGTCCCAGGTGCAGGGAGAATCACCTTTTTGTTAACTGTTGTCTAAAAATAAGATTTTACTCACAGGTAAATCTATTTCTCGTAGTCCGTAGTGGATACTGGGACTCCGTAAGGACCATGGGGAATAGCGGCTCCGCAGGAGACTGGGCACAACTAAAGAAAGCTTTAGGACTACCTGGTGTGCACTGGCTCCTCCCCCTATGACCCTCCTCCAGACCTCAGTTAGGATACTGTGCCCGGAAGAGCTGACACAATAAGGAAGGATTTTGAATCCCGGGTAAGACTCATACCAGCCACACCAATCACACCGTATAACTCGTGATACTATACCCAGTTAACAGTATGAAAAAATAACTGAGCCTCTCAACAGATGGCTCAACAATAACCCTTTAGTTTAACAATAACTATATACAAGCATTGCAGACAATCCGCACTTGGGATGGGCGCCCAGCATCCACTACGGACTACGAGAAATAGATTTACCGGTGAGTAAAATCTTATTTTCTCTGACGTCCTAAGTGGATGCTGGGACTCCGTAAGAACCATGGGGATTAAACCAAAGCTCCCAAACGGGCGGGAGAGTGCGGATGACTCTGCAGCACCGAATGAGCAAACTCAAGGTCCTCCTCAGCCAGGGTATCAAATTCGTAGAATTTTGCAAAAGTGTTAGACCCTGACCAAGTAGCCGCTCGGCAAAGTTGTAAAGCCGAGACCCCTCGGGCAGCCGCCCAAGAAGAGCCCACCTTCCTCGTGGAATGGGCTTTTACAGATTTAGGATGCGGCAGTCCAGCCGCAGAATGCGCAAGCTGAATTGTGCTACAGATCCAGCGAGCAATAGTCTGCTTCGAAGCAGGAGCACCCATCTTGTTGGGTGCATCCAGGATAAATAGCGAGTCAGTTTTCCTGACTCCAGCCGTCCTGGAAACATATATTTTCAAGGCCCTGACTACATCCAGTAACTTGGAAACCTCCAAGTCCCTAGTAGCCGCAGGCACCACAATAGGTTGGTTCAAGTGAAAGGCTGATACCACCTTAGGGAGAAACTGGGGACGAGTCCTCAATTCCGCCCTATCCATATGGAAAATCAGATAAGGGCTTTTACATGACAAAGCCGCCAATTCTGACACACGCCTGGCCGAAGCCAAGGCCAACAGCATGACCACTTTCCACGTGAGATATTTCAAATCCACGGTTTTAAGTGGCTCAAACCAATGTGACTTTAGGAAACCCAACACCACGTTGAGATCCCAAGGTGCCACTGGAGGCACAAAAGGGGGCTGAATATGCAGCACTTCCTTAACAAATGTCTGAACTTCAGGCAGTGAAGCCAGTTCTTTCTGGAAGAAAATCGACAGAGCCGAAATCTGGACCTTAATGGAACCCAATTTTAGGCCCATAGTCACCCCTGACTGTAGGAAGTGCAGAAATCGACCCAGCTGAAATTCCTCCGTTGGGGCCTTCCTGGCCTCACACCACGCAACATATTTTCGCCATATAAGGTGATAATGATTTGCAGTTACATCTTTCCTGGCTTTAATCAGCGCAGGAATGACTTCCTCCGGAATGCCCTTTTCTTTTAGGATCCGGTGTTCAACAGCCATACCGTCAAACGCAGCCGCGGTAAGTCTTTGAACAGACAGGGCCCATGCTGCAGCAGGTCCTGTCTGAGCGGCAGAGGCTATGGGTCCTCTGAGACCATCTCTTGAAGTTCTGGGTACCAAGCTCTTCTTGGCCAATCCGGAACCACGAGTATAGTTTTTACTCCTCTTCTTCGTATTATTCTCAGTACCTTGGGTATGAGAGGCAGAGGAGGGAACACATAAACCGACTGGTAAACCCACGGTGTCACTAGTGCGTCCACAGCTATCGCCTGAGGGTCCCTTGACCTGGCGCAGTATCTTTTTAGCTTTTTGTTGAGGCGGGACGCCATCATGTCCACCTGTGGCTTTTCCCAACGATTTACAATCATTTGGAAGACTTCTGGATGAAGTCCCCACTCTCCCGGGTGGAGGTCGTGCCTGCTGAGGAAGTCTGCTTCCCAGTTGTCCACTCCCGGAATGAACACTGCTGACAGTGCTAACACGTGATTTTCCGCCCATCGGAGAATCCTTGTGGCTTCTGCCATCGCCATCCTGCTTCTTGTGCCGCCCTGTCGGTTTACATGGGCGACCGCCGTGATGTTGTCTGATTGAATCAGTACCGGCTGGTTTAGAAGCAGGGGTCTTGCTTGACTTAGGGCATTGTAAATGGCCCTTAGTTCCAGAATATTTATGTGTAGTGAAATCTCCTGGTTTGACCATAGTCCCTGGAAATTTCTTCTCTGTGTGACTGCCCCCCAGCCTCGCAGGCTGGCATCCGTGGTCACCAGGACCCAGTCCTGAATGCCGAATCTGCGGCCCTCTTGAAGATGAGCACTCTGCAGCCACCACAGCAGAGACACCCTGGTCCTTGGAGACAGGGTTATCCGCCGATGCATCTGAAGATGCGATCCGGACCACTTGTCCAACAGGTCCCACTGAAAAGTTCTTGCATGGAACCTGCCGAATGGAATTGCTTCGTATGAAGCTACCATCTTTCCCAGGACTCGCGTGCACTGATGCACTGACACCTGTCTTGGTTTCAGGAGGCCTCTGACTAGAGATGACAGCTCCTTTGCTTTCTCCTCCGGGAGAAACACTTTTTTCTGTTCTGTGTCCAGAATCATCCCCAGGAACAGTAGACGTGTCGTAGGGACCAGCTGTGACTTTGGAATATTTAGAATCCAACCGTGCTGTTGTAGCACCTCCTGAGATAGTGCTACCCCGACCAACAACTGCTCCCTGGACCTCGCCTTTATCAGGAGATTGTCCAAGTACGGGATAATTAAAAAAAACTTTTTTCGAAGGAGTATCATCATTTCGGCCATTACCTTGGTAAATACCCTCTGTGCCGTGGACAGACCGAACGGCAACGTCTGGAATTGGTAATGACAATCCTGTACCACAAATCTGAGGTACTCCTGGTGAGGATGGTAAATGGGGACATGCAGGTAAGCATCCTTGATGTCCAGTGATACTATGTAATCCCCCTCGTCCAGGCTTGCAATAACCGCCTTGAGCGATTCCATCTTGAACTTGAATTTTTTTATATATGTGTTCAAGGATTTCAGATTTAAAATGGGTCTCACCGAACAGTCCGGTTTCGGTACCACAAACATTGTGGAATAGTAACCCCGTTCTTGTTGAAGGAGGGGCACTTTGACTATCACCTGCTGGGAATACAGCTTGTGTATTGCCTCTAACACAGCCTCCCTGCCTGAGGGAGTTGTTGGCAAGGCAGATTTGAGGAAACGGCGGGGGGGGGGGGGGCGTCTCGAATTCCAGCTTGTACCCCTGAGATACTACTTGAAGGATCCAGGAATCCACCCGTGAGCGAACCCACTGATTGCTGAAGTTTCTGAGACGGGCCCCCACCGTACCTGGCTCCGCCTGTGGAGCCCCAGCGTCATGCGGTGGACTTAGAGGAAGCGGGGGAGGGCTTTTGCTCCTGGGAACTGGCCGTCTGCTGCAGCTTTTTCACTCTGCCTCTGGGCAGAAAGGACGCGCCTTTAACCCGCTTGCCCTTATGGGGTGGAAAGGACTGTACCTGATAATACGGTGCTTTCTTTGGCTGTGAGGGAACATGGGGTAAAAATGCTGACTTCCCAGCTGTTGCTGTGGAAACGAGGTCCGAGAGACCATCCCCAAACAACTCCTCACCTTTATTTGGCAAAACTTCCATGTGCCTTTTAGAATCTGCATCACCTGTCCACTGCCGAGTCCATAACCCTCTCCTGGCAGAAATGGACATTGCACTTATTTTAGATGCCAGCCGGCAAATATCCCTCTGTGCATCTCTCATGTATAAGACTGCGTCTTTTATATGCTCTATGGTTAGCAATATAGTGTCCCTGTCTAGGGTATCAATATTTTCCGACAGGGAATCTGACCACGCAGCTGCAGCACTGCACATCCATGCTGAAGCAATAGCTGGTCTCAGTATAATACCTGTGTGTGTATATATAGACTTCAGGATAGCCTCCTGTTTCCTATCAGCAGGCTCCTTTAGTGCGGCCGTATCCGGAGACGGTAGTGCCACCTTCTTTGACAAGCGTGAGCTCTTTATCCACCCTAGGGGATGTTTCCCAACGTGACCTATCCTCTGGCGGGAAAGGGTACGTCATTAGTAACCTTTTAGAAATTACCAGTTTCTTATCGGGGGAAACCCACGCTTCTTCACACACTTCATTTAATTCCTCAGATGGGGGAAAAACCACTGGTAGTTTTTTCTCCCCAAACATAATACCCTTTTTTGTGGTAGCTGGGGTAATATCAGAAATGTGCAACACATTTTTCATAGCCTCAATCATGTAACGTGTGGCCCTATTGGAAGTTACATTAGTCTCATCGTCGTCGACACTGAAGTCAGTATCCGTGTCGACATCTGTGTCTGCCATCTGAGGTAGCGGGCGTTTTAGAGCCCCTGATGGCTTTTGAGACGTCTGGGCAGGCACGGGCTGAGAAGCCGGCTGTTCCATATTTGGTATGTCGTCAAACCTTTTATGTAAGGAGTTGACACTTTCACGTAATTCCTTCCATAAATCCATCCACTCAGGTGTCGGCCCCGCAGGGGGTGACATCACATTTATTGGCACCTGCTCCGCCTCCACATAAGCCTCCTCATCAAACATGTCGACACAGCCATACCGACACACCGCACACACACAGGGAATGCTCTGACAGAGGACAGGACCCCACAAAGCCCTTTGGGGAGACAGAGAGAGAGTATGCCAGCACACACCAGAGCGCTATATAACACAGGGATGAACACTATAACTGAGTGTTTTTCCCTTATAGCTGCTTATATATCTACTACTGCGCCTAAATTTAGTGCCCCCCCTCTCTTTTTTACCCTTTTGTAGCTTGAAACTGCAGGGGAGAGCCTGGGAGCGATCCTTCCAGCGGAGCTGTGAGGGAAAAATGGCGCCAGTGTGCTGAGGGAGATAGCCCCGCCCCTTTTTCGGCGGGCTTCTCCCGCTTTTTTCTGGATCTCTGGCAGGGGTAATTTTCACATATATAGCCTCTGGGACTATATATTGTGATTTTTTATGCCAGCCAAGGTGTTAATATTGCTGCTCAGGGCGCCCCCCCCCCGAAGCCCTGCACCCATCAGTGACCGGAGTGTGAGGTGTGCATGAGGAGCAATGGCGCACAGCTGCAGTGCTGTGCGCTACCTTGTTGAAGACCGAAGTCTTCTGCCGCCGATTTTCAGGATCTCTTCTTGCTTCTGGCTCTGTAAGGGGGACGGCGGCGCGGCTCCGGACGATCGAGGTCGGGCCCTGTGTTCGATCCCTCTGGAGCTAATGGTGTCCAGTAGCCTAAGAAGCCCAAGCTAGCTGCAAGCAGGTAGGTTCGATTCTTCTCCCCTTAGTCCCTCGCTGCAGTGAGTCTGTTGCCAGCAGATCTCACTGAAAATAAAAAACCTAAAATTATACTTTATTTTCTAGGAGCTCAGGAGAGCCCCTAGTGTGCATCCAGCTCAGCCGGGCACAAGATTCTAACTGAGGTCTGGAGAAGGGTCATAGGGGGAGGAGCCAGTGCACACCAGGTAGTCCTAAAGCTTTCTTTAGTTGTGCCCAGTCTCCTGCGGAGCCGCTATTCCCCATGGTCCTTACGGAGTCCCAGCATCCACTTAGAACGTCAGAGAAAATAAGATTTTACTTACCGATAAATCTATTTCTCGTAGTCCGTAGTGGATGCTGGGGACTCCGTCAGGACCATGGGGATTAGCGGCTCCGCAGGAGACAGGGCACAAAAATAAAGCTTTAGGATCAGGTGGTGTGCACTGGTTCCTCCCCCCATGACCCTCCTCCAAGCCTCAGTTAGGATACTGTGCCCGGACGAGCGTACACAATAAGGAAGGATTTTGAATCCCGGGTAAGACTCATACCAGCCACACCAATCACACCGTACAACTTGTGATCTGAACCCAGTTAACAGTATGACAACGTAGGAGCCTCTGAACAGACGGCTCACAACAATAACAACCCGATTTCTTTGTAACAATAACTATGTACAAGTATTGCAGACAATCCGCACTTGGGATGGGCGCCCAGCATCCACTACGGACTACGAGAAATAGATTTATCGGTAAGTAAAATCTTATTTTCTCTAACGTCCTAGTGGATGCTGGGGACTCCGTCAGGACCATGGGGATTATACCAAAGCTCCCAAACGGGCGGGAGAGTGCGGATAACTCTGCAGCACCGAATGAGAGAACTCCAGGTCCTCTTTAGCCAGGGTATCAAATTTGTAGAATTTTACAAACGTGTTCTCCCCCGACCACGTAGCTGCTCGGCAGAGTTGTAATGCCGAGACCCCTCGGGCAGCCGCCCAGGATGAGCCCACCTTCCTTGTGGAATGGGCCTTGACAGATTTAGACTGTGGCAGGCCTGCCACAGAATGTGCAAGTTGAATTGTGCTACAAATCCAACGAGCAATCGTCTGCTTAGAAGCAGGAGCACCCAGCTTGTTGGGTGCATACAGTATAAACAGCGAGTCAGATTTTCTGACTCCAGCCGTCCTTGAAATATATATTTTCAATGCCTTGACAACGTCCAGCAACTTGGAATCCTCCAAATCGCTAGTAGCCGCAGGCACCACAATAGGCTGGTTCAGGTGAAACGCTGACACCACCTTAGGCAGAAAATGAGGACGCGTCCGCAGTTCTACCCTGTCCGAATGGAAAATCAGATATGGGCTTTTATACGATAAAGCCGCCAATTCTGACACTCTCCTGGCTGAAGCCAGGGCCAGTAGCATGGTTACTTTCCATGTAAGATATTTCAAATCCGCCGATTTGAGTGGCTCAAACCAATGGGATTTGAGAAAATCCAAAACTACATTAAGGTCCCACGGAGCCACTGGGGGCACAACCGGGGGCTGTATATGTAGTACTCCTTTTACAAAAGTCTGGACTTCAGGATCTGAAGCCAATTCTTTCTGGAAGAAAATCGACAGGGCCGAAATTTGAACCTTAATGGACCCCAACTTGAGGCCCATAGACAATCCTGTTTGCAGGAAATGTAGGAATCGACCCAATTGAAATTCCTCCGTGGGGGCCTTCCTGGCCTCACACCACGCAACATATTTTCTCCAAATGCGGTGATAATGTTGTGCAGTCACCTCCTTCCTGGCTTTTACCAGTGTAGGAATGACCTCTTCCGGAATGCCTTTTTCCCTTAGAATTCGGCGTTCAAACGCCATGCCGTCAAACGCAGCCGCGGTAAGTCTTGGAATAGACACGGTCCCTGCTGAAGCAGGTCCCGTCTTAGAGGTAGAGGCCACGGATCTTCCGTGAGCATCTCCTGAAGTTCCGGGTACCAAGTTCTTCTTGGCCAATCCGGAGCCACGAGTATCGTTCTTACTCCCCTTTGCCGTATAATTCTCAGTACTTTTGGTATGAGAGGCAGAGGAGGAAACACATACACTGACTGGAACACCCACGGCGTTACCAGAGCGTCCACAGCTATTGCCTGAGGGTCTCTTGACCTGGCGCAATACCTGTCCAGTTTTTTGTTGAGGCGAGACGCCATCATGTCCACCTTTGGTTTTTCCCAACGGTTCACAATCATGTGGAAGACTTCTGGATGAAGTCCCCACTCTCCCGGGTGTAGATCGTGTCCCGGAATGAACACTGCTGACAGTGCTATCACATGATCTTCCGCCCAGCGAAGAATCCTTGCAGCTTCTGCCATTGCTCTCCTGCTTCTTGTGCCGCCCTGTCTGTTTACGTGGGCGACTGCCGTGATGTTGTCGGACTGGATCAACACCGGCTGACCCTGAAGCAGGGGTTTTGCCAGGCTTAGAGCATTGTAAATCGCTCTTAGCTCCAGTATATTTATGTGAAGAGACATCTCCAGGTTTGACCATACTCCCTGGAAGTTTCTTCCCTGTGTGACCGCTCCCCAGCCTCTCAGACTGGCATCCGTGGTCACCAGGACCCAGTCCTGTATGCCGAATCTGCGGCCCTCTAACAGATGAGCACTCTGCAACCACCACAGAAGAGACACCCTTGTCCGTGGCGACAAGGTTATCCGCTGATGCATCTGCAGATGCGATCCGGACCATTTGTCCAGCAGATCCCACTGAAAAGTTCGTGCGTGGAATCTGCCGAATGGAATCGCTTCGTAAGAAGCCACCATCTTTCCCAGGACTCTTGTGCATTGATGCACAGACACTTTCCCTGGTTTTAGGAGGTTCCTGACAAGTTCGGATAACTCCTTGGCTTTCTCCTCCGGAAGAAACACCTTTTTCTGAACCGTGTCCAGAATCATTCCCAGGAACAGCAGACGTGTCGTCGGGGTCAATTGAGATTTTGGAAAATTCAGAATCCACCCGTGCTGTTGCAGCACTATTTGGGTTAGTGCTACTACGTCCCCCAGCTGTTCCCTGGACCTTGCCCTTATCAGGAGATCGTCCAAGTAAGGGATAATTAATACGCCTTTTCTTCGTAGAAGAAACATCATTTCGGCCATTACCTTGGTAAAGGCCCGAGGTGCCGTGGACAATCCAAACGGCAGCGTCTGAAACTGATAATGACAGTTTTGCACCACGAACCTGAGGTACCCTTGATGTGAAGGGCAAATTGGGACATGCAGGTAAGCATCCTTGATGTCCAGGGACACCATAAAGTCCCCTTCTTCCAGATTCGCTATCACTGCTCTGAGTGACTCCATCTTGAACTTGAATTTTTGTATGTACAGGTTCAAAGATTTCAGATTTAGAATAGGTCTTACCGAGCCGTCCGGCTTCGGTACCACAAATAGTGTGGAATAATACCCCTTTCCCTGTTGTAGGAGGGGTACCTTGACTATCACCTGCTGAGAATACAGCTTGTGAATGGCTTCCAATACCGTCGCCCTGTCTGAGGGAGACGTTGGCAGAGCAGACTTTAGGAACCGGCGAGGGGGAGACTTCTCGAATTCCAACCTGTAACCCTGAGATATTATCTGCAGGATCCAGGGGTCCACCTGTGAGTGAGCCCACTGTGCGCTGAAATTCTTGAGTCGACCCCCCACCGCCCCTGAGTCCGCTTGTAAAGCCCCAACCTCATGCTGAGGGCTTTGCAGAAGCCGGGGGGGGCTTCTGCTCCTGGGAAGAAGCTGCTTGGTGCATTCTCTTACCCTTTCCTTTGCCTCGGGGCAAATATGACTGTCCTTTCGCCCGCTTGTTCCTATAGGAACGAAAGGACTGCGGCTGAAAAGACGGTGTCTTTTTCTGTTGGGAGGGGACCTGAGGTAAAAATAAGAATTTACTCACCGGTAATTCTATTTCTCGTAGTCCGTAGTGGATGCTGGGAACTCCGTAAGGACCATGGGAATAGCGGGCTCCGAAGGAGGCTGGGCACTCTAGAAAGATCTTAGACTACCTGGTGTGCACTGGCTCCTCCCACTATGACCCTCCTCCAAGCCTCAGTTAGGTACTGTGCCCGGACGAGCGTACACAATAAGGAAGGATTTTGAATCCCGGGTAAGACTCATACCAGCCACACCAATCACACCGTACAACTCGTGATATGAAACACAGTTAACAGTATGAAACAATAGAGCCTCTCAACAGATGGCTCAACAATAACCCGATTTAGTTAACAATAACTATGTACAAGTAATGCAGATAAACCGCACTTGGGATGGGCGCCCAGCATCCACTACGGACTACGAGAAATAGAATTACCGGTGAGTAAATTCTTATTTTCTCTAACGTCCTAGTGGATGCTGGGAACTCCGTAAGGACCATGGGGATTATACCAAAGCTCCCAAACGGGCGGGAGAGTGCGGATGACTCTGCAGCACCGAATGAGAGAACTCCAGGTCCTCCTCAGCCAGGGTATCAAATTTGTAGAATTTTGCAAACGTGTTTGCCCCTGACCAAGTAGCTGCTCGGCAAAGTTGTAAAGCCGAGACCCCTCGGGCAGCCGCCCAAGATGAGCCCACCTTCCTTGTGGAATGGGCATTGACAGATTTTGGCTGTGGCAGGCCTGCCACAGTATGTGCAAGCTGAATTGTACTACAAATCCAACGAGCAATAGTCTGCTTAGAAGCAGGAGCACCCAGCTTGTTGGGTGCATATAGGATAAACAGCGAGTCAGATTTTCTGACTCCAGCCGTCCTGGAAACATATATTTTCAGGGCCCTGACAACGTCTAGCAACTTGGAGTCCTCCAAATCCTTAGTAGCTGCAGGCACCAAATAGGCTGGTTCAGGTGAAACGCTGACACCACCTTAGGGAGAAACTGGGGACGAGTCCTCAATTCTGCCCTATCCATATGGAAAATCAAATAAGGGCTTTTACAAGACAAAGCCGCCAATTCTGATACTCGCCTGGCAGAAGCCAAGGCCAATAACATAACCACCTTCCATGTGAGATATTTCAGATCCACGGTTTTTAGTGGTTCAAACCAATGTGATTTTAAGAAAACTCAACACCACGTTGAGATCCCAAGGTGCCACAGGAGGCACAAACGGGGGCTGACTATGCAGCACTCCTTTTATAAATGTCTGAACTTCAGGTACTGAAGCGAGTTCTTTTTTGAAAGAAAATCGACAGAGCCGAGATCTGTACCTTAATGGAACCCAATTTAAGGCCCATAGTCACTCCTGCTTGCAGGAAATGCAGAAATCGACCTAGTTGAAATTCCTCTGTTGGGGCCCTTTCGGCCTCACACCATGCAACATATTTTCGCCATATGCGGTGATAATGAGTTGCTGTAACCTCTTTCCTGGCTTTAGTAAGCGTAGGAATTACTTCCTCCGGAATGCCCTTTTCCTTCAGGATCCGGCGTTCAACCGCCATGCCGTCAAACGCAGCCGCGGTAAGTCTTGGAACAGACAGGGCCCCTGCTGCCGCAGGTCCTGACTGAGTGGCAGAGGCCATGGGTCCTCTGATATAAATTCTTGAAGTTCTGGGTACCAAGCTCTTCTTGGCCATCCACGAGTATCGTTCTTACTCCTCGCCTTCTTATTATTCTCAGTACCTTTGGTATGAGAGGCAGAGGGGAGAACACCTAAACCGACTGGTACACCCACGGTGTTACCAGAGCGTCCATAGCTATCGCCTGAGGGTCCCTTGACCTGGAGCAATATCTTTTATAGCTTTTTGTTAAGGCGGGACGCCATCATGTCCACCTGTGGCCTTTCCCAATGGTGTACAATCCTATTGGAAGACTTCTGGAGGAAGTCCCCATTCTCCCGGGTGGAGGTCGTGTCTGTTGAGAAGATCTGCTTCCCAGTTGTCCACTCCGGGAATGAACACTGCTGACAGTGCTAACACATGATTTTCCGCCTATCGGAGAATCCTTGTGGCTTCTGCCATCGCCATCCTGCTTTTTGTGCCGCCCTGTTGATTACATGGGCGACTGCCGTGATGTTGTCTGATTGGATCAGTACCGGCTGGTTTTGAAGCAGAGGCCTTGCTGGCCTCAGGGCATTGTAAATGGCCCTCAGATCCAGAATATTTATGTGTAGGGAAATAACCTGACTTGACCAAAGTCCCTGGAAGTTTCTTCCCTATGTGACTGCCCCCCAGCCTCAAAGGCTGGAATCCATGGTCACTAGGACCTAGTCCTGTATGCCGAACCTGCGGCCCTCTTGAAGATGGGCACTCTGCAGCCACCACAGTAGAGATACCCTGGTCCTTGAAGACAGGGTTATCAGCCTATGCATCGGAAGATGCGATCCGGACCACTTGTCCAACAGGTCCCTCTGAAAAGTTCTTGTATGGAACCTGCCTAATGGGATTGCTTCGTAAGAAGCTACCATTTTTCCCAGGACTCGCGTGCAATGATGCACCGCTACCTATTTTGGCTTCAGGAGGTCTCTGACTAGAGATGACAACTCCTTGGCTTTCTCCTCCGGGAGAAACACTATTTCTGGTTTATGTCCAGAACCATCCCCAGGAACAGTAGACGTGTCATAGGAACCAGCTGTGACTTTGGACTGTTTAGAATCCACCTATGCTGTTGTAGCACTTTCCAAAATAGTGCTACCCCGACTACCAACTGCTCCTTGGACCTCGCCCTTATAACGAGATTGTCCAAATACGGGATAATTACAACTCCCTTTTTTTTTTTTTTTTTTGAAGGAGTATCATCATTTTGGCCATTACCTTGATAAAACACCCTCGGTGCCATGTACAGTCCAAACGGCAGTGTCTGGACTTGGTAATGGTAATCCTGTACCACAAATCTGAGGTACTCCTGGCGAGGATGTTAAATGGGGACATGCAGGTAAGCATCCTTGATGTCCCGGGATACCATGTAATCCCCCTCGTCCAGGCTTGCAATAACCGCCCTGAGCGATTCCATCTTGAATTTTTTTATGTTCAAGGATTTTAATATAAAATGGGTCACACCGAACCATGCGGTTTCGGTACCCCAACCCGTGTGGAATAGTAACCCCGTCCTTGTTGAAGTAGGGGCACCTTGAGTATTACCTGCTGGGAATACCGCTTATTAATTGCCTCTAGCACAGCCTCCCTGCCTGAGGGAGTTGTCAGCAAGGCATATTTTAGGAAACGGCTGGGGGGAGACATCTCTAATTCCAGCTTGTACCCCTGAAATACTACTTGGAAGAAACAGGGATCCACCTGTGAGCGAGCCCACTAATTGCTGAAATTTTTGAGGCGGCCCCCCACCGTACCTGGCTACACCTGTGGAGCACCCGCGTCATGGTGTGTACTCACAGGAGGCGGGGGAAGAATCTTGATTCTGGGAACAGGCTGACTGGTGCAGCTTTTTCCCTCTACCCTTGTCTCTGTACAGAAAGGAAGCGCCATTTGACCCGCTTGCTTTTCTGAAGCCGAAAGGACTGTACCTTTTTCTGTGAGGAAACCTGAGGTAAAATTATTACTTCCCAGCAGTTGCTGTGGATACGAGGTCCCAGAGACCATCCCCAAATAATTCCTCACCCTTATAAGGCTCTCTATGCGCTTTTTAAGTCAGCATCACCTGTCCAGTGACAGGTCTCTAATACCCTCCTGACAGAATGGACATTACATTTATTTTGGATGCCAGCCGGCAAAATATCCCTCTGTGCATCCCCCATATATAAGACAACGTCTTTAATATGTTTTTATGTTTGCCAACTATTATCCCTGTTTGACAGGGTCACCAACCACGCTGCAGCAGCACTATCTGCAGGTCTCAGTCTAGTACCTGAGTGTGTAAATACAGACTTCAGGATAGCCTCCTGTTTTTTATCAACAGGTACCTATTAAAGTGGCCGTATCCTAAGACGGCAGTGCCACCTTTTTTGACAAACGTGTGAGCGCCTTATCCACCCTAGGGGATATCTCCCAGCGTAACTTATCCTCCTGGCGGGAAAGGGTACGCCATCAGTAACTTTTTATAAATTACCAGTTTCTTAACGGGGGAACCCACGGTTTTCACACACTTCATTTATTCATCTGATGGGGGAACAAAACACTGCCTGTTTTTTCTCCCCAAACCTAAAACCCATTTATAGAGGTTAAAGTCAGAAATGTATAACACATTTTTTATTGCCGGGATCAAGTCACGGATTGGATTGTGTATATGTCTCCACCTTGTCGACACTGGAGTCAGACTCCGTGTCGACATCTGTGTCTGCCATCTGAGAGAGCGGGCGTTTTTGAGCCCCTGATGGCCTTTGAGACGCCTGGGCAGGCGCGGGCTGCGAAGCCGGCTGTCCCACAGCTGTTACGTCATCCACCCTTTTATGTAAGGAGTTGACACTGTCGGTTAATACCTTTTACCTCTCTATCCACTCTGGTGTCGGCCCCACAGGGGGCAACATCACATATATCGGCCTCTGTTCCGTCACCATATAAGCCTCCTCATTCAACATGTCGACACAGCCGTACCGACACACCGCAGACACACAGGGAATGCTCTAA
Organism: Pseudophryne corroboree; assembly: GCF_028390025.1. Classification (NCBI taxonomy): domain Eukaryota; kingdom Metazoa; phylum Chordata; class Amphibia; order Anura; family Myobatrachidae; genus Pseudophryne; species Pseudophryne corroboree. The sequence continues at coordinate 591,310,692 of NC_086445.1, read as the reverse complement.
ACGAGGACAGGACCCACAAAAGCCCTTTGGGGGGACAGAGTGAGAGTATGCCAGCACACACCAGAGCGCTATATACTGCAGGGACTAACTGAGTTATGTCCCCTATAGCTTTATATCTATATATATAATGTATACTGCGCCTAAATTTAGTGCCCCCTCTCTCTTTTTTTAACCCTTGTAGACTGCAGGGGAGAGCCAGGGAGCTTCCCTCCAACGGAGCTGTGAGGGAAAATGGCGCCAGTGTGCTGAGGAGATAGGCTCCGCCCCTTTTTCGCGGCCTATTCTCCCGTTTTTTATGGACTTCTGGCAGGGGTATTTACCTCATATATAGCCCCTGGGGCTATATATTGAGGTATTTTTGCCAGCCAAGGTGTTTTTATTGCTGCCTCAGAGCGCCCCCCCCCAGCGCTCTGCACCCTCAGTGACCGGAGTGTGAAGTGTGTATGAGGAGCAATGGCGCACAGCTGCAGTGCTGTGCGCTACCTTGGTGAAGACTGAGTCTTCATGCCGCCGATTTTCCGGACCATCTTCTTGCTTCTGGCTCTGTAAGGGGGACGGCGGCGCGGCTCCGGGACCGAACATCAAGGCTGGGCCTGCGGTCGATCCCTCTGGAGCTAATGGTGTCCAGTAGCCTAAGAAGCCCAATCCGGCTGCAAGCAGGCGAGTTCGCTTCTTCTCCCCTTAGTCCCTCGCTGCAGTGAGCCTGTTGCCAGCAGGTCTCACTGAAAAGAACAAATTCTAAGACTATAACTTTCTAAGAGCTCAGGAGAGCCCCTAGTGTGCATCCAACCTCGGCCGGGCACGAAATCTAACTGAGGCTTGGAGGAGGGTCATAGTGGGAGGAGCCAGTGCACACCAGGTAGTCTAAGATCTTTCTAGAGTGCCCAGCCTCCTTCGGAGCCCGCTATTCCCATGGTCCTTACGGAGTTCCCAGCATCCACTAGGACGTTAGAGAAAAGGTGGATTTCCCGGCTGTTGCCGTGGCCACCAAATCCGATAGACCGACCCCAAATAATTCCTCCCCCTTATACGGCAATACTTCCATATGCCGTTTGGAATCCGCATCACCTGACCATTGTCGCGTCCATAAACTTCTTCTGGCAGATATGGACATCGCACTTACTCTCGATGCCAGAGTGCAAATATCCCTCTGTGCATCTCGCATATATAGAAATGCATCCTTTAAATGCTCTATAGTCAGTAAAATACTGTCCCTATCCAGGGTATCAATATTTTCAGTCAGGGAATCCGACCAAACCACCCCAGCACTGCACATCCATGCAGAGGCGATGGCTGGTCGCAGTATAACACCAGTATGAGTGTATATACTTTTCAGGGTAGTTTCCAGCCTCCTATCTGCTGGATCCTTGAGGGCGGCCGTTTCAGGAGACGGTAACGCCACTTGTTTTGATAAGCGTGTGAGCGCCTTATCCACCCTAGGGGGTGCTTCCCAGCGCGCCCTAACCTCTGGCGGGAAAGGATATAATGCCAATAACTTCTTTGAAATTAGCAGTTTTCTATCGGGGTTAACCCACGCTTCATCACACACTTCATTCAATTCGTCTGATTCAGGAAAAACTACAGGTAGTTTTTTCAGATCCCACATAATACCCCTTTTTGTGGTACATGCAGTATCAGAGATATGTAAAGCCTCCTTCATTGCCGTGATCATATAACGTGTGGCCCTACTGGAAAATACGTTTGTTTCTTCACCGTCGACACTAGATTCGGTGTCCGTGTCTGGGTCTGTGTCGACCGACTGAGGTAAAGGGCGTTTTACAGCCCCTGACGGTGTCTGAGACGCCTGTACAGGTACTAACTGGTTTTCCGGCCGTCTCATGTCGTCAACTGATTTTTGTAATGTGCTGACATTATCACGTAATTCCATAAATAAAGCCATCCATTCCGGTGTCGACTCCCTAGGGGGTGACATCACCATTACCGGCAATTGCTCCGCCTCCACACCAACATCGTCCTCATACATGTCGACACACACGTACCGACACACAGCAGACACACAGGGAATGCTCTTATCGAAGACAGGACCCCACTAGCCCTTTGGGGAGACAGAGGGAGAGTTTGCCAGCACACACCCAAGCGCTATAAATATATAGGAACAACCCTATAGAAGTGTTGTCTCCCTTATAGCAGCTTAATATATATCAAAAACGCCAAAAAAAGTGCCCCCCCCTCTCTTTTTTACCCTGTTTCTGTAGTGCAGTGCAGGGGAGAGTCCTGGGAGCCTTCCTCGCAGCGGAGCTGAGCAGGAAAATGGCGCTGTGTGCTGAGGAGATAGGCCCCGCCCCCTATTTCGGCGGGCTCTTCTCCGGAGTTTGTGAGACCTGGCAGGGGTTAAATACATCCATATAGCCCCAAGGGCTATATGTGATGTATTTTTTAGCCAGAACAAGGTATTCTCATTGCTGCCCAGGGCGCCCCCTGCAGCGCCCTGCACCCTCCGTGACCGCTGGTGTGAAGTGTGTGACAACAATGGCGCACAGCTGCAGTGCTGTGCGCTACCTCAGGAAGACTGAAAAGTCTTCTGCCGCCGGTTTCTGGACCTCTTCGCTTTTCGGCATCTGTAAGGGGGTCGGCGGCGCGGCTCCGGGACCGGACTCCATGGCTGGGCCTGTGTTCGATCCCTCTGGAGCTAATGGTGTCCAGTAGCCTAAGAAGCCAATCCATCCTGCACGCAGGTGAGTTCACTTCTTCTCCCCTAAGTCCCTCGTTGCAGTGAGCCTGTTGCCAGCAGGACTCACTGAAAATAAAAAACCTAAAAACTTTTTCTAAGCAGCTCTTTAGGAGAGCCACCTAGATTGCACCCTGCTCGGACGGGCACAAAAACCTAACTGAGGCTTGGAGGAGGGTCATGGGGGGAGGAGCCAGTGCACACCACCTGATCCTAAAGCTTTATTTTTGTGCCCTGTCTCCTGCGGAGCCGCTAATCCCCATGGTCCTGACGGAGTCCCCAGCATCCACTAGGACGTTAGAGAAATGGGGGGTGTCTCCCACCATTTCCTGTCCTCTGCAGGAAAAGGGTAAGCTGCCTGAATTCTTTTGGGAATCTGACATTTATTTTCAGGGTTTGTCCAGACTCCCTCAAAGAGTCCGTTCAGTTCATGAGATGGAGGGAAAGTTACATTAGGTTTCTTCTATTATTAAAGTAAGCCTTCTCCTGTGGTAAAGGAGGGGGCTCCGTAACTTCTAACACCTCCCTTATAGCAACTATCATGTATTAAATGTATTTTTTGCTAACTTTGGATCTATTCCCCTGGAATCACTAGTGTCGACACAGGAATCAGAGTCCGTGTCAGTATCAGTCTACACTACTTGTGCAAATGACCTTTTTTGTGAACCAGAGGGGTGCCCTGTGGATGAAAAGGCAGAACTATGAAAAATCACGTCTTCCACTGATTTTCTCCAGTTTTCTGCATGAGACTCAGACTTATCCAATCTCTTACTTATATGATTCACACTATCACGTAATTCTTTCACCCATTCAGGCTCGTGGTGCGACGGCAGTGCCACCACATTACATCCTTGTGTCCCTTAAATGGCATCCTCAGGGGAAGAGCTCCCTGCCTCAGACATGTCACACACATGCAAAATCACACCACAGACACTCCGGGGCTACTGGAGACAGACCCACAGCAAAATCTATCAGAGGAACACAGAAGGGAATTGCCAGTCCACAACACAGCGCCAAAATAACAAATTCCTCTGAAACGTTGTTTACACACAGAGACTTGTAGAGCGCTTATATAATGCCAATATAGGTTATAACACCTAAATAATACACTCCCCCCCCCCCCTTTTTTTTTTGCACCCTGATACTCGGTCAGATGTGGAGAGAAAAAACAGCGTCTCTTCCCCTGCTGCTGCTGGGCGGAAATGGTGCTGAAAAGTGTGCTGGCTGCATGAGGACGAAGCTCCGCCCCCCGTAATGGCACGTTTCCCCTCAGGTATTAGACAATCTTTATACTGGCGGGGGTGTAGGACTGTGTAAAACATTGTATGCTACCTTTTGCCAGTGAGAGTAGGGTTCATGCTGCCCAGGGCACATGTAGAGCTCCACTAGAGTGCGACCAGTCTGCCTGGGCACAGTTTCTAAACTGAGGTCTGCAGGAGGGGCATAGAGGGAGGAGCCAGTTCACACTCTGAAAAAGTCTTAAACTGCCCATGGCTCCTGCGGAACCGTCTATACCCCATGGTACTGAAGTGGACTCCAGCATCCTCTAGGACGTATAAGAAAAAAACATTCAAGAATAGCTTATAAGCGTTTAACTAGACCTAGGAGATTGGGCGGGCTGGAGCTTTCAGATTTAAAAACATACCAATTTGCATGCCTAGTGGCTCAATTAAGCGACTGGTCTCTACCTACTGGCAAGAAACAATGGGTGGCCTTAGAGAAACAATTGTACACTCACACTCCCTTAATAGACCTCTTGTGGATCCCGACCCAACAGAGACCTTCATCATTCATTACGTGCTATCATAGACTCCCTCATGGCGTAGGACTCATTAGTGGTCTCCTCTAAGATTATTTCTCTCCCTTCCCGTAAACTGTCTCTGATGGCTCTCTCGAGTTTAATTCCTGACCTAAATCTCACTAGGTGGATATCCTGTGACATTGACACCATTTCTGCACTAGTGGATGGTACAGCAATTACCCTGTTTGACGTTCTATAACATCAATACAATCTCCCTACTAGAGAATTATTCTCTTATAATCGTGTTGTCCACTGGCTAACTAGCTCATTAGTTTTTAACTTCCAATTATTTTGCCCTCTCCCAATATATTACCAAAATTTGTTGTGGGAAACTGCAGAGAAGCTATAAGATTTTAGTATTCTATTACACAGGATGATGATTGGGGGGAATAATCTTCCGTGCAATTAAAATAGGAAACCGACTTAGCATGCTCCCTTTCTCGGCAACAATGGGAGGCGATTTTCCTTTCGTCCCACAAGATGACCAAATGCAATAACCACATAGAAATGCATTTTAAATTGATTCATGGTCTTTATTTTACCCCTGCTAAACTACATAAATTATAAACTGTAGGCCAAATTTTATGTCAGAGGAATTGCTCAGAGATAGGCGACACCTTTCATATATTTTGGTCCTGCTCAAAAATCCGTCAGCTATGGAGAGGTATTTGCTTTTGCTTCTAGCGTTCTCCGTGTTTCCCTTCAATCATCACCTTCCTTAGCTTTACTACATGTTTACCCGACAGACCTCACTAATGGAGATAGTTATGTTTTAAGTCATATTTTTATCGCTACTAGAGCAGCGATAGCACAGGATTGGAAGAACCTTTCCCCACCTTCACTTCTTAAAATCATTCGGAAAATCCATCACTCTTTTCAGATGGAGACCATGGGTTTACCTTATTCTTTTAAAACTAATTCCCCCTTAGTTAAATGGTTTCGTTGGCATGAGTATTCGACATCCTGTGACGGGGCTAACTGGCTATTTGAATTGGGTTAATCAGATATGCGGGAGATTTCAAGAATGTTTATGTTCTGAGATTTGGATTCAGATTTCTGCTATGTTCTACAGTTGTGTTTTCCATTTATCCTTAATATGTATATTATCTGTAACTACACGTTTTTTTTTTTTTCTTGTTTTTTTTTGTGAACACTTGGACTTGTACCCCCCTTCCCTTCCCTTTCCCCATACCCTTTTCTTTTTCTAATTCCTTCCCCCCTTCCGTGTTTGACGGAACAAATCTCTTAATAAAAAATAATTCAAATAAAAAAGATGTTTTGAACCTTTAGGCCAGTATCTTATTAGGTGTGATCCTTTTTTGGCCCATAAAAATGGTCAATGGTTATCTCGCTATCCAATTATAGGTCATTTTTATCAGCTGAAAAAGGACCCGTGATCTTGACAAGGAATCCGGGGATAAATTCCTGATCCCATGTGTTATCATGGCTCCTTAAAACAGATTACGCATAAACCCTGATAAATACCGCGTATCAGGGCAAACTGGATAGCCCTGGCTGAATCCATTAGCTGTGGTAAATTACTGCAGCTAAATAGATACCAGCAGCCATAGGGCTGAATTCAATTAGTGGTAAAATTGGCGTAATTTACCATAATTGCCATTTTCAATGCTTTTTGCCGTGAAAACTGACTTTTCCCAGGAATGCGCACTCCCGCAATTCACCAATTCAATTACAAGATTTCAAAAACTGATTTACCGTGAAAATTTATGCCAGTAGAGAAAAGTGTAGGGGAAAATGGGAAAATCTACCTGTACCCGAAAAAAGCTAAACAAACATAGGATAACAGTATAGAAGTTTATTATTGGTCATAATAAAAATATTTGGGGTACTTAAAAAATAAGAATTTACTTACCGATAATTCTATTTCTCGTAGTCCGTAGTGGATGCTGGGGACTCCGTAAGGACCATGGGGAATAGCGGCTCCGCAGGAGACTGGGCACATCTAAAGAAAGCTTTAGGACTATCTGGTGTGCACTGGCTCCTCCCCCTATGACCCTCCTCCAAGCCTCAGTTAGGATACTGTGCCCGGACGAGCGTACACAATAAGGAAGGATCTTGAATCCCGGGTAAGACTCATACCAGCCACACCAATCACACCGTACAACTTGTGATCTGAACCAAGTTAACAGCATGATAACAGAGGAGCCTCTAGAAAAGATGGCTCACTACAGCAATAACCCGATTTTTTGGTAACAATAACTATGTACCAGTATTGCAGACAATCCGCACTTGGGATGGGCGCCCAGCATCCACTACGGACTACGAGAAATAGAATTATCGGTAAGTAAATTCTTATTTTCTCTAACGTCCTAAGTGGATGCTGGGGACTCCGTAAGGACCATGGGGATTATACCAAAGCTCCCAAACGGGCGGGAGAGTGCGGATGACTCTGCAGCACCAAATGAGAGAACTCTAGGTCCTCCTCAGCCAGGGTATCAATTTTGTAGAATTTTACAAACGTATTTGCTCCTGACCAAGTAGCTGCTCGGCAAAGTTGTAAAGCCGAGATCCCTCGGGCAGCCGCCCAAGATGAGCCCACCTTCCTTGTGGAGTGGGCATTTACAGATTTTTGGCTGTGGCAGGCCTGCCACAGAATGTGCAAGCTGAATTGTACTACAAATCCAACGAGCAATAGTCTGCTTAGAAGCAGGAGCACCCAGCTTGTTGGGTGCATACAGGATAAACAGCGAGTCAGTTTTCCTGACTCCAGCCGTCCTGGAAACATATATTTTCAGGGCCCTGACAACGTCTAGCAACTTGGAGTCCTCCAAGTCCCTAGTAGCCGCAGGCACCACAATAGGTTGGTTCAGGTGAAACGCTGAAACCACCTTAGGGAGAAACTGAGGACGAGTCCTCAATTCCGCCCTGTCCGAATGGAAAATCAGATAAGGGCTTTTACAGGATAAAGCCGCCAATTCTGACACGCGCCTGGCCCAGGCCAGGGCCAACAGCATGACCACTTTCCATGTGAGATATTTTAACTCCACAGATTTAAGTGGTTCAAACCAATGTGACTTTTGGAACCCAAAAAACTACATTGAGATCCCAAAGTGCCACTGGAGGCACAAAAGGAGGCTGTATATGCAGTACCCCTTTTACAAACGTCTGAACTTCAGGGACTGAAGCTAGTTCTTTTTGGCAGAAAATTGACAGGGCCGAAATTTGAACCTTAATGGACCCCAATTTCAGGCCCATAGACACTCCTGTTTGCAGGAAATGTAGGAATCGACCCAGTTGAATTTCCTCCGTCGGGCCTTACTGGCCTCGCACCACGCAACATATTTTCGCCAAATGCGGTGATAATGTTTTGCGGTTACATCCTTCCTGGCTTTGATCAGGATAGGGATGACTTCATCCGGAATGCCTTTTTTCCTTCAGGATCCGGCGTTCAACCGCCATGCCGTCAAACGCAGCCGCGGTAAGTCTTGGAACAGACAGGGTCCTTGCTGGAGCAGGTCCCTTCTTAGAGCTAGAGGCCACGGATACTCCGTGAGCATCTCTTGAAGTTCCGGTTACCAAGTCCTTCTTGGCCAATCCGGAGCCACGAATATAGTGCTTACTCCTCTCCATCTTATCAATCTCAGTACCTTGGGTATGAGAGGCAGAGGAGGGAACACATACACTGACTGGTACACCCACGGTGTTACCAGAGCGTCTACAGCTATTGCCTGAGGGTCCCTTGACCTGGCGCAATACCTGTCGAGTTTTTCCCAACGGTTTATAATCATGTGGAAGACTTCTGGGTGAAGTCCCCACTCTCCCGGGTGGAGGTCGTGCTGAGGAAGTCTGCTTCCCAGTTGTCCACTCCCGGAATGAATACTGCTGACAGTGCTATCACATGATTTTCCGCCCAGCGAAGAATCCTTGCAGCTTCTGCCATTACCCTCCTGCTTCTTGTGCCACCCTGTCTGTTTACGTGGGTGACTGCCGTGATGTTGTCCGACTGGATCAACACCGGCTGACCTTGAAGCAGAGGTCTTGCTAAGCTTAGAGCATTGTAAATGGCCCTTAGCTTCAGGATATTTATGTGAAGTGATGTCTCCAGGCTTGACCATAAGCTCTGGATATTCCTTCCCTGTGTGACTGCTCCCCAGCCTCGCAGGCTGGCATCCGTGGTCACCAGGACCCAGTCCTGAATGCCGAATCTGCGGCCCTCTAGAAGATGAGCACTCTGCAACCACCACAGGAGGGACACCCTTGTCCTTGGTGACAGGGTTATCCGCTGATGCATCTGAAGATGCGACCCGGACCATTTGTCCAGCAGGTCCCACTGGAAAGTTCTTGCGTGGAATCTGCCGAATGGGATTGCTTCGTAGGAAGCCACCATTTTACCCAGAACCCTTGTGCATTGATGCACTGAGACTTGGCTCGGTTTTAGGAGGTTCCTGACTAGCTCGGATAACTCCCTGGCTTTCTCCTCCGGGAGAAACACCTTTTTCTGGACTGTGTCCAGGATCATCCCTAGGAACAGAAGACAAGTCGTCGGAACCAGCTGCGATTTTGGAATATTGAGAATCCAATCGTGCTGCCGCAACACTACCTGAGATAGTGCTACACCGACCTCCAACTGTTCCCTGGATCTTACCCTTATCAGGGAATCGTCCAAGTAAGGGATAACTAAAATTCCCTTCCTTCGAAGGAATATCATCATTTCGGCCATTACCTTGGTAAAGACCCGGGGTGCCGTGGACCATCCATACGGCAGCGTCTGAACTGATAGTGACAGTTCTGTACCATAAACCTGAGGTACCCTTGATGAGAAGGGTAAATTTTGACATGAAGGTAAGCATCCTTGATGTCCCGAGACATCATGTAGTCCCCTTCTTCCAGGTTCGCAATCACTGCTCTGAGTGACTCAATCTTGAATTTGAACCTCTGTATGTAAGTGTTCAAAGATGTTAGATTTAGAATCGGTCTCACCGAGCCGTCCGGCTTCGGTACCACAACAGTGTGGAATAATACCCCGTTCCTTGTTGCAGGAGGGGTACCTTGATTATCACCTGCTGGGAATACAGCTTGTGAATGGCTTTCAAAACTGTCTCCCTATCAGAAGGAGACATCGGTAAAGCCGACTTTAGGAAACGGCGAGGGGGAGACGTCTCGAATTCTAATTTGTACCCCTGAGATATCACCTGAAGGATCCAGGGGTCTACTTGCGAGTGAGCCCACTGCGCGCTGAAATTCATTGAGACGGGCCCCCCACCGTGCCTGATTCTGCTTGTAAAGCCCCAGCGTCATACTGAGGGCTTGGCAGAGGCGGGAGAGGGTTTCTGTTCCTGGGAACTGGCTGATTTCTGCAGCCTTTTTCCTCTCCCTCTGTCACGGGGCAGAAATGAGGAACCTTTTGCCCGCTTGTCCACGAAAAGACTGCGCCTGATAATACGGCGTCTTCTCATGTTGAGAGGCGACCTGGGGTACAAACGTGGATTTCCCAGCTGTTGCCGTGGCCACCAGGTCTGAAAGACCGACCCCAAATAACTCCTCCCTTTAATAAGGCAATACTTCCAAATGCCGTTTGGAATACGCATCACCTGACCACTGACGTGTCCATAACCTTCTACTGGTAGAAATGGACAACGCACTTAGACTTGATGCCAGTCGGCAAATATTCCGCTGTGCATCACGCATATATAGAAATGCATCTTTTAAATGCTCTATAGGCAAAAATATACTGTCCCTATCTAGGGTATCAATATTTTTAGTCAGGGAATCCGACCACGCCAACCCAGCACTGCACATCCAGGCTGAGGCGATTGCTGGTCGCAGTATAACACCAGTATGTGTGTAAATACATTTTAGGATACCCTCCTGCTTTCTATCAGCAGGATCCTTAAGGGCGGCCATCTCAGGAGAGGGTAGAGCCCTTACAAGCGTGTGAGTGCTTTATCCACCCTAGGGGGTGTTTCCCAACGCACCCTAACCTCTGGCGGGAAAGGATATAATGCCAATAACATTTTAGAAATTATCAGTTGTTATCGGGGGAAAACCACGCATCATCACACACCTCATTTAATTTCTCAGATTCAGGAAAACTACAGGTAGTTTTTCCTCACCGAACATAATACCCCTTTTTGGTGGTACTCGTATTATCAGAAATGTGTAAAACATTTTTCATTGCCTCAATCATGTAACGTGTGGCCCTACTGGAAGTCACATTTGTCTCTTCACCGTCGACACTGGAGTCAGTATCCGTGTCGGCGTCTATATCTGCCATCTGTGGTAACGGGCGCTTTAGAGCCCCTGACGGCCTATGAGACGTCTGGACAGGCCCAAGCTGAGTAGCCGGCTGTCTCATGTCAACCACTGTCTTTTATACAGAGCTGACACTGTCACGTAATTCCTTCCAACAGTTCATCCACTCAGGTGTCGACCCCCTAGGGGGTGACATCACTATTACAGGCAATCTGCTCCGTCTCCACATCATTTTTCTCCTCATACATGTCGACACAAACGTACCGACATACCGCACACACAGGGAATGCTCTTATCGAAGACAGGACCCCACTAGCCCTTTGGGGAGACAGAGGGAGAGTTTGCCAGCACACACCAGAGCGCTATATATATATACAGGGATAACCTTATATAAGTGTTTTTCCCCTTATAGCTGCTGTATCTTTAATACTGCGCGTAATTAGTGCCCCCCCTCTCTTTTTTAACCCTTTCTGTAGTGTAGTGACTGCAGGGGAGAGACAGGGAGCTTCCCTCCAACGGAGCTGTGAGGGAAAATGGCGCCAGTGTGCTGAGGAGATAGGCTCCGCCCCCTTATCGGCGGCCTTATCTCCCGTTTTTCTATGTATTCTGGCAGGGGTTAAATGCATCCATATAGCCCAGGAGCTATATGTGATGCATTTTTTGCCATCCAAGGTGTTTTTTATTGCGTCTCAGGGCGCCCCCCCCCAGCGCCCTGCACCCTCAGTGACCGGAGTGTGAAGTGTGCTGAGAGCAATGGCGCACAGCTGCAGTGCTGTGCGCTACCTTGTTGAAGACAGGACGTCTTCTGCCGCCGATTTTCCGGACCTCTTCTGCCTTCTGGCTCTGTAAGGGGGCCGGCGGCGCGGCTCTGGGACCCATCCAGGCTGGGCCTGTGATCGTCCCTCTGGAGCTAATGTCCAGTAGCCAAGAAGCCCAATCCACTCTGCACGCAGGTGAGTTCGCTTCTTCTCCCCTTAGTCCCTCGATGCAGTGAGCCTGTTGCCAGCAGGTCTCACTGAAAATAAAAAACCTAAACTAAAACTTTCACTAAGAAGCTCAGGAGAGCCCCTAGTGTGCACCCTTCTCGTTCGGGCACAAAGATCTAACTGAGGCTTGGAGGAGGGTCATAGGGGGAGGAGCCAGTGCACACCAGATAGTCCTAAAGCTTTCTTTAGATGTGCCCAGTCTCCTGCGGAGCCGCTATTCCCCATGGTCCTTACGGAGTCCCCAGCATCCACTTAGGACGTTAGAGAAATAGGATTTTAATTACCTACCGGTAAATCCTTTTCTCGTAGTTCGTAGAGGATGCTGGGGTCCACATTAGTAACATGGGGTATAGACGGGTCCACCAGGAGCCATTGGCACTTTAAGAGTTTGAGAGTGTGGGCTGGCTCCTCCCTCTATGCCCTTCCCACCAGAGTCAGTCTAGAAACTGTGCCCGAGAAGACAACATACTTCGAGAGAAGGATTATACACAGACAGTGGGGAGATTCATACCAGCTCACTCATACAAGGCACGTCAAGTCAACTAGCTTGAACTACTCCGCAATAGCTGAAATATTACTTAACAAGTAACAATGCAGTACTCAATTAAAACGAAGTTGTACTGAACCAAATAACATTCACAGGAGAACGAAGTGCTGGGCGGGTGCCCAGCATCCTCTATGGACTACGAGAAAAGGATTTACCGCTAGGTAACCAAAATACTATTTTCTCTTACATCCTAGAGGATGCTGGGGACCACATTATTACCATAGGGATGTACCAAAGCTCCCAGAACGGGAGAGAGAACGCCAAGGCGCCTGCAGAACTGACTGACTGAACTTCAGATCATCAGAGGCCAAAGTATCGAAATTGTAAAACTTTGCAAACGTGTTCGACCAAGACCAAGTTGCAGCTCTGCAAAGTTGCACTGCCGAGACACCCCGGGCAGTCGCCCAGGATGACCCCACCTTACGAGTAGAGTGGGCCTTAACAGGTTTTGGACACGGCAGCCCTGCCGTAGAATAAGCGTGCTGGACAGTGAACCTAATCGAGCGAGAAATAGTCTGCTTAGAAGCAGGACACCCAATTTTCTTGGGATCATAGAGGACAAACAGAGAGTCCGACTTTCTGTGACGAGAAGTTCTCTTCACATATATCTTCAGAGCCCTTACGACATCTAAGGACTTTGATGTAATTGAGGAGTCAGTAGCCACTGGCACCACAATAAGTTGCTTGATATGAAATGCCGACACAACCTTCGGAAGAAACTGCGGTCGAGTCCGGAGCTCAGCTCTATCTTCGTGGAAGATCAAGTAAGGGCTTTTACAGGTTAAAGACCCCAGCTCGGACACACATCTAGCAGAAGCCAAGGCCAACAAAGTGACCGCCTTCCATGTAAAAAATTTGACCTCTACCTCTTGTAGAAGTTCAAACCAATTCATCTGGAGGAACTGCAACACCACGTTAAAGGTCCCAAGGCGCCGTAGTCGGTACAAAGGGAGGTTGGATATGCAGAACTCCCTTCAAAAAGGTCTGAACCTCAGGGAGGGCAGCCAATTGTTTCTGAAAGAAAATTGATAGGGCTGAAATCTAGACCTTCACACAACTCTAACGTCCCAGATGAAACTCCACCGTAGGAAACTGCTTGGACTCACACCAAGAGTCATATTTCTTCCAAATACGATGGTAATGTTTAGACGTTACCCCTTTCCTAGCCTGTATGAGGGTAGGAATAACCTTCTTCGGAATGCCCTTCCGAGCAAGAATCAGGCGCTCAACTTCCATGCCGTCAAACGTAGCCACGGTAAATCTTGATAGGCGAACGGCCCCTGATGCAGCAGGTCCTCCCGAAGAGGAAGAGGCCTCGGCACTTCTTGCAGTAGATTCAGAAGGACCGCGTACCAAGCCCTTCTTGGCCAGTCTGGGGCAATGAGGATCGCTTGAACCCTTGTTCTCCTTATCAGCTTTAGGATTCTTGGGATGAGTGGGAGTGGTGGAAACACGTACACTGACTGGAACACCCACGGAGACACCAGGGCGTCCACCGCCACTGCCTATAGGTCCCTCGACCTGGAACAATAACGTTGAAGCTTCTTGTTGAGACGAGAGGCCATCATGTCTATTTGGGGTAAACCCCAAAGATCTATTATTTCCTTGGACACCTCCGGATGGAGTTCCCACTCTCCTGGATGGAGATCGTACCTGCAGAGGAAGTCTGCTTCCCAGTTGTCTACTCCCGGAATGAAGACGGCTGACAGCGCTAACGCGTGTTTTTCTGTCTAGAGGAGTATTCTTGTAACCTCTTACATTGCCGCTCTGCTCTTCGTTCCGAATTGTCGGTTTATGGAAGCCACTGTTGTTATGTTGTTCGACTGCACTTGAATGGCCCAATTTCTCAGAAGAGGGGCCGCTAGAAGAAGACCGTTGTAGACGGCTCTTAGTTCTGGGATGTTGATGGGCAGGCCGGCTTCCAGGCTTGACCACCGTCCTTGGAAGGTTACTCCTTGAGTGACTGCTCCCCAGCCCCGAAGGCTCGCATCTGTGGTTAGAAGGACCCAGCCCTGAATCACGAACCTGCATTCCTCCAGAAGGTGAGGCAATTGGAGCCACCAGAGGACTGAAATCCTGGCCTTTGGCGACAGACGAATTCTCTGGTGCATGTGGAGGTGAGATCCCGACCACTTGTCCAGGAGATCCAGTTGGTAGGTCCGAGCGTGGAACCTCCCATACTGGAGAGCCTTGTAAGAGGCCACCATCTTTCCCAATAGGCAAATGCATTGATGAACAGACACCCGGGGTGGCTTCAGTACATCCCGGACCATGGCTTGTATCACCAACGCCTTTTCCTGCGTAAGAAACACCCTCTGCCCTTCCGTATCCAGGATCATTCCCGGAAATGACAACCTCTGGGTTGGTTCCAAATGTGACTTTGGAAGGTTCAGAATCCAACCGTGACTCAGGAACAGTCACGTTGTGAGAACAATGGACTGCCGCAACCTCTCCTTGGACGATGCCTTTATCAGCAGGTCGTCCAGATATGGAATGATGTTCACACCCTGCTTGCGGAGAAGAATCATAATTTCCGCCATCACCTTGGTAAACACCCTCGGTGCTGTGGAGAGGCCGAATGGCAGTGCCTGGAACTGGAAATGACAGTCCAGCAATGCGAAGCGGAGATCAACCTGATGCGGCAGCCAGATCGGAATATCCAGGGATACCAGGAATTCCCCCTCTTCCAGACCTGATATAACCGCCCTGAGAGACTCCATCTTGAACTTGAACTCCTTTAGAAAGGGGTTCAATGATCTTAGGTTCAAAATGGGCCTGACCGAACCATCCAGTTTTGGTACCACGAAGAGGTTCGAATAGTAACCATTGTTCAGCATGTGAGGTGGTACTGGCACAATGACCTGTGCCTCTAACAGCTTTTGGACAGCGTCTTGTAGTACAGTGCTGTCCTCCAACAGAGTTGGCAAGCCTGACTTGAAAAAGCGATGAGGAGGGAGACTTTGAAATTCCAGCCTGTATCCCTGAGACACAATATCTACCACCCAGGAATCCAGGCCGGACGATACCCAGACATGACTGAAGTGTCTGAGTCTCGCTCCCACTGGCCCCACCACCGTCATGCGGAGGACTTTGGCGTACCCGAAGCAGGCTTTTGTTCCTGAGAACCTGCAGCGGCAGGTTTCTTGGACTTAACCCGACCTCCCCTAAAGAAGGTATTGGAAGTTCTGGCCTTTCTAGGCTTGTTAGGCCGAAAGGACTGCGTTGCAGATGAAGAGAAGGATTTCTTCTGAGCAGGTGCTGCTGAGGCAAGAAATAGAGACTTATCCGCTGTAGCGGTGGATATCCACACATCTAGAGCTTACTAAAAGATAGCCTTTCCTGTATAGGGTAGGGACTCCACAATTCTTCTGGATTCCGCGTCGGCCAACCACTGGCGCAGCCGCAGTCCCCGACGAGCTGAAACAGACATGGAAGATATTCACGCAGCCATGGAACCCAGGCCTTTCATGGATTCTACCATAACACCTGCAGAACCATGTGTGTTGCGTAAATACAATGCAACGCCATCCCTATCCATCGTATCCAAATCCTCAAGTAAGGTAGCCGACCACTTTACTATTGCCTTTGCAATCCATGCAGTAGCAATAGTGGAACGTAATATGGCCCCTGAAGCAGTATACATTGATTTAAGCATGTTATCAATTTTCCTATCAGCCGGGTACTTTAAGGCGGTAGTTCCTGGAACAGGTAAAACCAGCTTCTTTGAGAGTCTGGACACAGAGGCGTCAACAATCGGCGGGTTTTCCCATTTTTTTCCTATCCTCCTCGGGGAAAGGAAATGCCACCTGGTACCTTTTAGGGATCTGGAATTTTTTTCTCAGGGTTTACCCATGCCTATTCAAATAAAGCATTCAATTCCTTTGACGCAGGGAAGGTTAGCAAGGCTTTTTTATTTTCAGTTAAAAAGGCCTCCTCAACCTGCTCAGGTGTCGTATCATTAACATTTAACACATCCCTGATAGCCTCGATCAACAATTGCACCCACTTTGCAAGAGATGCGGACCCCCGCAACACATCCCCATCACCATCTGTAGTGTCAGAATCGATATCCGCGTCGTCCTGTGTGACATGCACAAGCGCACGTTATAACGGGGCGTCCTGAGGTACCAGAACCAGGCCATACTGCCATAGAGCTCTGTAACACCTGGGTTGCAGATTCATTACTTGCAACCCTGTCAGAAATCAGAGAAATCCAAGATTTGATAGAGGCAAACCACTCTGGTTCCCTTGGTGGTATCTGTGCTAAACCAGTGCTATCCTGATTACATGGAATGGGATCATCCTGGGAGGATAAATCCTCTGCAGCATATGACCCTGTGTCTCTGGACATAGCTAAAGGAGACCATCAAACACTCCGCACACACACACAGGTGGGGGCAGACAGAGTTTCCCCCACAAGAATGGCAAGAGAGACACAGAGATCGGAGCCAACCCACACACAGCGCTTTCAGCAAAGGGAGACCCCTTGTCAGCGCAGACTGTGTCCCTTAATAGGAGACACAGTCGGTTTACAGCCTCCCCTCCCCCTTCTACAGCCCGCTGGTACTGCGTACTGACAGTTGGAGCTGCTGTGGAAGGACCTGCTCTTCCATCCAGCGCTGTGCAGGCAGGAAAATGGCGCTGGAACGCTGCTGGGTCCGCTCTGAGGAGAAGCTCCGCCCCCTTAATGTTGCTGTCTTCCCGCTCTTCATAGATTATACTGGCCTGAGGTTTAACTTGCTGGCTGAGATCCGCGGACCCCGACAGACTTGGGGACCAGTGTGGGAGTAAACGCTGGCTCAGGGTGTCCTTCACAGCGCCGCACCCAGTGCCTCTGAACCTTCACAGGAGCGCAGTTAATACTGCTCTCCCTCCCCGTTGCCGCCATCTTCACACCGGCCCTCCGCTTGCTAGGGGGGTCGGTGTCTCACTCACCACTTTTCAGCACTGTAAGGGGTTGGTGGCATGCTGCTGGGGCGAGCGGTCCCCTGTGGCAAAGAACGATCCGACCCCTCTGGAGCTCAGTGTCCAGTCAGCGGAGACAGTGGCTCAGACCGCGCAGGGCGGACACTGCTCCCCCCCTTAGTCCCTCGTTGCAGGCAGGCTGTTGCCAACAGCCTCATGTAAAAAAATAAACTCTAAAAATAACTAACTAGAAAAGCTCTGTAGAGCTCCCCTAGCTGTGACCGGCTCCTCGGGCACATTTTCTAAACTGAGTCTGGTGGGAGGGGCATAGAGGGAGGAGCCAGCCCACACTCTCAAACTCTTAAAGTGCCAATGGCTCCTGGTGGACCAGTCTATAACCCATGGTACTAATGTGGACCCCAGCATCCTCTAGGACAGGCATTCCCAACCACGGTCCTCAAGGCACACCAACAGTGCAGGTTTTAGTGATATCCAGGCTGCAGCACAGATGGTTAAATCAAAATAACTGAGCTACTAATTAAGTCACCTGTGCTGATGCCAGGATATCACAAAAACCTGCACTGTTAGTGTGCCTTGAGGACCGTGGTTGGGAATGCCTGCTCTAGGACGTAAGAGAAATGTGATCGTAGAGTGCATTGTTGTGTGTTGTGCAGCAAATTGATGCTGGTGGGATCCTATGGCCCATACACACGGTGAGATTCGGGCTATGCCCGATTCTCACTATGTGACAGGGGCTAGACCGGCACATAGTCAGTATCGCAAGCACATAATGACTGTGCTTGCGATTCTGACTATGTGCGATTTTGGCTAAGTGTCAATTTTGACTCTTTATTCAACAGAGATAGTCAAAATTGACTTACCTGCACAGTCCATCTATTCTTGCGATGCCGACCGCGCATTGGCATCGGATCGGGATCGCAAGGTGACATTCACCTTGCGATCTGCACTAACTGTTCTTACAATTTTGACTATATAGTCAAAATCTTAAGAAAAATTCTCACCGTGTGTACACGTCATTAGATTTATTGAGCAGGGTAGAACAAGTAGGACACAGACACCAGGACAAACAGGTGTGACTAGGTATTGGATGCAGCCTCCAGCGTTAGGCTATTGCTTGGTGTTGCAGTGCATAGACGGTAAGTTAGTATACAACCTGGTGGTTACTGGCGCTTTGCCCATCAGTAGCAGCGGTGGTGATAGTGTAGTTGTGGTACTCTTGCATCCATTAATGAAGAATGCCAGGGAAGACAGATGCGCAAAAAGGGGTTGCACAACTGAGATTGCATATTTGTGTCTTAATTATTTAATAATAAAATCTGGGGCGTCCATGACAAGTGATGCTTTAGCAGATTATTTACCACGTTGCCCCCACCTGGATCAATGATCCATAAAGGGGTTTATGATGCAGAATGCATGCAGTCACCATGCCATGCTGCCAAGGGTGTGATTGAGGCATATGGATAGTGTCTTTAAGAAGCCAGTAACTAATATTTATTATATTACTTTATGCAACGTATGAATATTTTGCTACTCTTTGTGTATTACAGATTGCAGTGGCGCAAGGCAAGCCATCAGAAAGCAGAAAATAAGAATTTACTCACCGGTAATTCAATTTCTCGTAGTCCGTAGTGGATGCTGGGAACTCCGTAAGGACCATGGGGAATAGACAGGCTCCGCAGGAGACTGGGCACTCTAAAGAAAAGATTAGGTACTATCTGGTGTGCACTGGCTCCTCCCTCTATGCCCCTCCTCCAGACCTCAGTTAGGGAAACTGTGCCCGGAAGAGCTGACATTACAAGGAAAGGATTTGGAATCCAGGGTAAGACTCATACCAGCCACACCAATCACACCGTACAACTTGTGATAACCTTACCCAGTTAACAGTATGAACAACAACTGAGCCTCACTTAACGGATGGCTCATAACAATAACCCTTATTTAAGCAATAACTATATACACGTACTGCAGAAAGTCCGCACTTGGGACGGGGGCCCAGCATCCACTACGGACTACGAAAAATAGAATTACCGGTGAGTAAATTCTTATTTTCTCTGACGTCCTAGTGGATGCTGGGAACTCCGTAAGGACCATGGGGATTATACCAAAGCTCCCAAACGGGCGGGAGAGGGCGGATGACTCTGCAGCACCGAATGAGCAAACACAAGGTCCTCCTCAGCCAGGGTATCAAACTTGTAGAACTTTGCAAAGGTGTTTGAACCCGACCAAGTAGCCGCTCGGCAAAGCTGTAAAGCCAAGACCCCTCGGGCAGCCGCCCAAGAAGAGCCCACCTTCCTTGTGGAATGGGCTTTTACTGATTTTGGATGCGGCAATCCAGCCGCAGAATGAGCCAGCTGAATCGTGCTACAGATCCAGCGAGCAATAGTTTGCTTTGAAGCAGGAGCACCCAGCTTGTTGGGTGCATGCAGGATAAACAGCGTGTCCGTCTTCCTGACTCCAGCCGTTATGGAAACCTATATTTTCAAAGCCCTGACTACGTCCAGCAACTTGGAGTCCTCCAAGTCCCGAGTAGCCGCAGGCACCACAATAGGTTGGTTCAAATGAAACGATGATACCACCTTTGGGAGAAATTGGGGACGAGTCCTCAATTCTGCCCTGTACATATGGAAGATCAGATATGGGCTTTTACATGACAAAGCCGCCAATTCCGATACACGCCTAGCCGATGCTAAGGCCAACAGCATGACCACTTTCCACGTGAGATACTTTAGTTCCATGGTCTTAAGTGGCTCAAACCAGTGGGATTTTAGGAAATCCAACACAACGTTAAGATCCCAGGGTGCCACTGGTGGCCCAAAAGGGGGCTGAATATGCAGCACTCCCTTAACAAACGTCTGAACCTCAGGCAGTGAAGCCAGTTCTTTTTTAAAGAAAATGGATAGGGCCGAAATCTGGACCTTTATGGACCCCAATTTTAGGCCCATAGTCACCCCTGACTATAAGAAGTGCAGGAATCGACCCAACTGGAATTCCTCTGTAGGGGCCTTTCTGGCCTCATACTAAGCAACATATTTTCGCCATATACGGTGATAATGCTTTGCGGTCACGTCCTTCCTAGCCTTTATCAGCGTAGGAATAACTTCATCCGGAATGCCTTTTTCCGCTAGGATCCGGCGTTCAACCGCCATGCCGTCAAACGCAGCCGCGGTAAGTCTTGGAACAGACAGGGCCCTTGTTGCAGCAGGTCCTGTCTGAGAGGCAGAGGCCATGGGTCCTCTGTGCGCATTTCTTGCAGTTCCGGGTACCAAGTCCTTCTTGGCCAATCCGGAACAATGAGTATTGTTCTTATTCCTCTCTTTCTTACTATTCTCAGTACCTTGGGTATGAGAGAAAGAGGAGGAAACACATATACCGACTGGTACACCCACGGTGTCACTAGGGCGTCCACAGCTATCGCCTGAGGGTCCCTTGACCTGGCGCAATATCTTTTTAGCGGGACGCCATCATGTCCACCTGTGGCAGTTCCCATCGCTTTGCAATCTGTGCGAAAACTTCTTGATGAAGTCCCCACTCTCCCGGGTGGAGGTCGTGTCTGCTGAGGAAGTCTGCGTCCCACTTGTCCACTCCCGGAATGAACACTGCTGACAGTGCTTGCACGTGATTCTCCGCCCACCGAAGAATCTTTGTGGCTTCCGCCATGCCATCCTGCTTCTTGTGCCGCCCTGGCGGTTTACATGGGCGACCGCTGTGATCTTGTCTGACTGAATCAGCACTGGGCAGGGGCTCTGCTTGACTCAGGGCGTTGTAAATGGCCCTTAGTTCCAGTATATTTATGTGTAGAGAAATCTCCAGACTTGACCACAGCCCTTGGAAGTTTCTTCCCTGAGTGACTGCCCCCCATCCTCGGAGGCTTGCATCCGTGGTCACCAGGACCCAATCCTGTATGCCGAACCTGCGGCCCTCGAGAAGGTGAGCACTCTGCAGCCATCACAGAAGAGACACTCTGGCCCTTGGGGACAGGGTGATCAGATGATGCATCTGAAGATGCGATCCGGACCACTTGTCCAACAGATCCCACTGAAAGATCCTTACATGGAACCTGCCAAAGGGAATGGCTTCGTATGAAGCCACAATCTTTCCCAGGACTCGCGTGCAGTGATGCACCGATACCTGTTTTGGTTTCAGGAGGTCCCTGACCAGAGATGCTAATTCCTGGGCCTTCTCCACCGGGAGAAACACCTTCTTCTGTTCTGTGTCCAGAATCATGCCCAGGAAAAGCAGACGCGTCGTACGAATCAGCTGCGACTTTTGAACATTCAGAATCCAGCCGTGCTGTTGCAACACTTCCCGAGCGAGTGCTACGCTGATCAACAACTGCTCTCTGGACCTAGCCTTTATGAGGAGATCGTCCAAGTACGGGATAACTATGACTCCCTTCTTCCGAAGGAGTCTCATCATTTCGGCCATTACCTTGGTAAATATCCTCGGTGCCGTGGACAGGCCAAATGGCAACGTCTGGAACTGGTAATGACAGTCCTGTACCACAAACCTGAGGTACTCCTGGTGAAGTGGGTAAATGGGGACATGCAAGTAAGCATCCTTGATGTCCAGCGACACCATAAAATCCCCCTCTTCCAAGCTTGCAATAACCGCTCTGAGCGATTCCATTTTGAACTTGAATTTCTTTATATAAGTGTTCAAGGATTTTAAATTCAGAATGGGTCACACCGAACCGTCCGGTTTCGGTACCACAAACAGTGTGGAATAGTAACCCCTTCCCTGTTGAAGGAGGGGGACCCTGACAATCACTTGCTGGGGGTGCAGCTTGTGAATTGCCGCCAGTACTACCTCCCTTTCCATGGGGGAACCTGGCAAGGCTGATTTGAGGTAACGGCGGGGGGGGAGTCGCTTCGAATTCCAGCTTGTATCCCTGAGATACAATTTGTACAGCCCAGAGATCCACCTGTGAGCGAACCCACTGGTTGCTGAAGTTTCGGAGACGCGCCTCCACCGCACCTGGCTCCACCTGTGGAGCCCCAACGTCATGCGGTGGACTTAGTGGAAGCAGGGGAGGACTTTTGTTCCTGGGAACTGGCTGCATGGTGCAGCTTCTTACCTCTACCCCTGCCTCTGGCAAGAAAGGATGCGCCCCTGACCCTCTTGCCTTTCTGAGAACGAAAGGACTGCATTTGATAATACGGTGCTCTCTTAGGCTGTGAGGAAACCTGAGGCAAGAAAGTCGACTTTCCAGCTGTCGCTGTGGACATGAGGTCCGAGAGACCGTCCCCAAACAATTCCTCACCCTTATAAAGCAAAACCTCCATGTGTTTTTTAGAATCAGCATCTCCTGTCCATTGCCGAGTCCATAAGACCCTCCTGGCAGAAATGGACATAGCATTAATTCTAGAGCCCAGCAGGCAAATGTCCCTCTGAGCATCCCGCATATATAAGACGACGTCTTTTATATGGCCCAGGGTTAGCAAAACAGTATCCCTGTCGAGGGAATCTATGTCGTCTGACAGAGTAGTGCTGTAGCAGCATGGACAGATACACATCCAGGCTGAAGCAATAGCAGGTCTCAGTAGAGTACCAGAGTGTATGTACACTGACTTCAGGATAGCTTCCTGCTTTCTATCCGCAGGCTCCTTTAGGGCGGCCGTATCCTGAGACGGCAGGGCCACCTTTTTAGATAAGCGTGTCAGCGCCTTGTCCACCCTAGGGGATGTTTCCCAACGTAACCTGTCCGTTGGCGGGAAAGGGTACGCCATCAGTAACCTCTTAGAAATCACTAGTTTCTTATCAGGGGAACTCCACGCTTCTTCACATAATTCATTTAGTTCATCAGATGGGGGAAAAGTCACTGGCTGCTTTTTCTCCCCAAACATATAAACCCTCTTGGTATTAACAGGTTTAATCTCAGAAAATAAGATTTTACTCACCGGTAAATCTATTTCTCGTAGTCCGTAGTGGATGCTGGGACTCCGTAAGGACCATGGGGATTAGCGGCTCCGCAGGAGACTGGGCACAACTAAAGAAAGCTTTAGGACTACCTGGTGTGCACTGGCTCCTCCCACTAAGACCCTCCTCCAGACCTCAGTTAGGATACTGTGCTCGGAAGAGCTGACACAATAAGGAAGGATTTTTGAATCCCGGGTAAGACTCATACCAGCCACACCAATCACACCGTATAACTCGTGATACTATACCCAGTTAACAGTATGAAATATAACTGAGCCTCTCAACAGATGGCTCAACAATAACCCTTTAGTTAAGAAATAACTATAAACAAGTATTGCAGACAATCCGCACTTGGGATGGGCGCCCAGCATCCACTACGGACTACGAGAAATAGATTTACCGGTGAGTAAAATCTTATTTTCTCTGACGTCCTAAGTGGATGCTGGGACTCCGTAAGGACCATGGGGATTATACCAAAGCTCCCAAAACGGGCGGGAGAGTGCGGATGACTCTGCAGCACCGAATGAGCAACCTCTAGGTCCTCCTCAGCCAGGGTATCAAACTTGTAGACTCTTGCAAAAGTGTTTGAACCCGACCAAGTAACAGCTCGGCAGAAATTGTAAAGCCGAGACCCCTCGGGCAGCCGCCCAAGAAGAGCCCCTTTCCTCGTGGAATGGGCTTTTACAGATTTAGAGTGCGGCAGTCCAGCCGCAGCATGTGCAAGTTGAATCGTGCTACAGATCCAGCGAGCAATAGTCTGCTTAGAAGCAGGAGCACCCAGCTTGTTGGGTGCATACAGGATAAATAGCGAGTCAGTTTTCCTGACTCCAGCCGTCCTGGAAACATATACTTTTCAGGGCCCTGACTACGTCCAGTAACTTGGAACCCTCCAAGTCCCAAGTAGCCGCAGGCACCACAACAGGTTGGTTCACATGAAAAACTGATACCACCTTAGGAAGGAATTCGGAACGAGTCCTCAATTCCGCCTTAGCCATATAAAATACAGATAAGGGCTTTTGTATGACAAAGCCGCCAATTCTGATACACGCCTGGCCGACGCCAAGGCCCACAGCATGACCACTTTCCACGTGAGGTATTGTAGCTCCACGGATTTAAGTGGCTCAACTCAATGCGACTTCAGGAAATCCAACACCACGTTGAGATCCCACGGTGCTACTTGAGGCACAAACGGGGGCAGACTATGCAGCACTCCCTTGACAAAAGTCTGAACTTCAGGCAGTGAAGCCAGTTCTATTTTGGAAGAAATCGATAGAGCCGAAATCTGGACCTTAATGGAACTAAATTTTTGGCCCATAGTCACCTCTGACTGTAGGAAGTGCAGAAATCGACCTAGCCGAAATTTCTCCTTTGGGGCCTTCCTGGCCTCACAGCACGCAACATATTTCCGCCATATGCGGTGATAATGGTTTGCGTTCACTTCTGTCCTAGCTTTAAATAGCTTAGGGATAACTTCCTCCGGAATGCCCTTTTCCTTCAGGATCCGGCGTTCAACCGCCAGGCCGTCAAACGCAGCCTCGGTACGTCTTGGAACAGACAGGCCCCCTGCTGCAGCAGGTCCTGTCTGAGCGGCAGAGGCCATGGGTCCTCTGAGATCAGTTCTTGGAGTTCTGGGTACCAAGCTCTTTTTGGCCAACCCGGAACAATGAGTATAGTTCTTACTCCTCTCCTTCTTATTATTCTCATTACCCTGGGTAAGAGAGGCAGAGAAGGGAAACACATACACCACTTGGTACACCCACGGTGTTACCAGTGCGTCCACAGCTATCGCCTGAGGGTCCCTTGACCTGGCGCAATATCTTTGTAGCGGTTTGCTGAGGCGGAACGCCATTATGTCCACCTGTGGCCTTTCCCAACGGTGTACAATCATTTGGAAGACTTCTGGATGAAGTCCCCACTCTCCCGGGTGCAGGTTGTGTCTTCTGAGAAAGTCTGCTTCTCAGTTGTCCACTCCGGGAATGAACACTGCTGACAGTGCTAACATATGATTTTCCGCCCATCGGAGAATCCTTGTGGCTTCTGCCAACGCCATCCTGCTCTGACTGGATCAGCACCGGCCGGTGTTGAAGCAGGGGTCTAGCCTGACTTAGGGCATTGAAAATGGCCCTTAGTTCCAGAATATTTATGTGTAGGGAAGTCTCCTGACTTTTCCATAGCCTTGGAAGTTTCTTCCCTGTGTGACTGCCCCCCAGCCTCGAAGGCTGGCATCCGTGGTCACCAGGACCCAGTCCTGTATGCCGAATCTGCGGCCCCCTAGAAGATGAGCACTCTGGAGCCACCACAACAGCAACACCCTGGCCCTTGGAGACAGGGTTATCCGCCGATGCATCTGAAGATGCGACCCGGACCACTTGTCCCACAGATCCCACTGGAAGGTCCTTGCATGGAAACTGGCGAATGGAATTTCTTCGTAAGAAGCTACCATCTTTCCCAGGGCTCGCGTGCATTGATGCACCGACACCTGTATCTGTATTAGGAGGTCTCTGTCTAGAGACGACAACTCCCTGGACTTCTCCTCCAGGAGAAACCCTTTTTATCCTGTTCTCTGTCCAGAACCATACCCAGGAACAGTAGATGCATCGTAGGAACCAGCTGCGACTTTGGAATATTCAGAAACCAGCCGTGCTGTTGTAGCACTTCCCGAGATAGTGCTACTCCGACGAACAACTGCTCCCTGGACCTCGCCTTTATAAGGAGATCGTCCAAGTACGGGATAATTATTTCGGCCATTACCTTGGTAAATACCCTCGGTGCCGGGGACAGACCAACGGCAACGTCTGGAATTGGTAATGACAATCCTGTACCACAATTTTGAGGTACTCCTGGTGAAGAGGGTAAATAGGAACATGCAGGTAAGCATCCTTGATGTCCAGTGATACCCTGAAATTCTCCAGGCTTGCAATAATCGCCCTGAGCGATTCCATTTTGAACTTGAACCTTCGTATATAAGTGTTCAAGGCTTTCAATTTTAGAATGGGTCTCACCGAACCGTCTGGTTTCGGTACCACAACATTTTGGAATAGTAACCCCCGCCTTGTTGAAGGAGGGGTACCTTGATTTCACCTGCTGGAAGTACAGCTTGTGAATTGCCGCCAGTACTACCTTTCTCCGAGGCAGCAGGCAAGGCTGATATGAGGTAACGGCGAGGGGGAGTCGCCTCGAACTCCAGCCTGTATCCCTGTGATACTATTTGCAGAACCTAGGGATCCACCTGTGGGCAAGCCCACTGGTCCCTGAAGTTCCCGAGACGCGCCCCTACCGCACCTGTCTCCACCTGTGGAGGAAGCGGGGGAAGATTTTTGATCCTGGAAACTGGCTGCTGGTGCAGCTTTTTCCTTCTTCCCTTGTCTCTGTGCAGAAAGGGAGCGCCTTTGACCCGCTTGCTTTTCTGAAGCCGAAAGGACTGTACCTGAAAATACGGTGCTTTCTTAGGCTGTGAGGAAACCTGAGGTAAAGTTTTTTTCTTCTCAGCTGTTGCTGTGGATACGAGGTCCCAGAGACCATCCCCAAACAATTCCTCACCCTTATAAGGCACAATTTCCATGTGCCTTTTACAGGCAGCATCACCTGTCCACTGCTGGGTTTCTAATACCCTCCTGGCAGAATGGACATTACATTAATTCTGGATACAAGCCGGCAAATATCCCTCTGTGCATCCTTTATATATAAGACGACGTCTTTCATATGCTCTATGTTAGCAAAATATTATCCCTGTCTTAGAGTATTAATATCTGACAGGGTATCAGACCACGCTGCAGCAGCACTATTTATGCTGAGGCAATTGCAGGTCTCAGTATATACAGACTTCAGGATAGCCTCCTGCTTTTTATCAGCAGGCTCCTTCAAGGTGGCCGTATCCTAAGACGGCAGTGCCACCTTTTTTGACAAACGTGTGAGTGCCTTATCCACCCTAAGGGATATCTCCCAACGTGACCTATCCTCTGGCGGGAAAGGGTACGACATCAGTAACTTTTTAGAAATTACCAGTTTCTTATCGGGGGAACCCACGCTTCTTTTCATTCATTCATCTGATGGGGGAACAAAACACTGGCTGCTTATTCTCCCCAAAAATAAAACCCCTTTTATGTGGTACTTGGGTTCATGTCAGAAATGCGTAACACATTTTTCATTGCCGAGATCATGTAACGGATGTTCCTAGTGGATTGTGTATATGTCTCAACCTCGTCGACACTGGAGTCAGACTCCGTGTCGACATCTGTGTCTGCCATCTGAGGTAACGGGCGTTTTTCTGAGCCCCCGATGGCCTTTGAGACGCGTGGGCAGGCGCGGGCTGAGAAGCCGTCTGTCCCACAGCTGTTACGTCATCCAGCCTTTTATGTAAGGAGTTGACATTGTCGGTTAATACCTTCCACCTATCCATCCACTCAGGTGTCGGCCCCACAGGGGGCGACATCCCATTTATCGGCCTCTGCTCCGCCTCCACGTAACCTTCCTCATCCAACCTGTCGACACAGCCGTACCGACACACCGCACACACACAGGGAATGCTCTGACTGAGGACAAGACCCCACAAAGTCCTTTGGGGAGACAGAGAGAGAGTATGCCAGCACACACCAGAGCGCTATATAATGCAGGGATTAACACTATAGCTGAGTGATTTTTCCCCCAATAGCTGCTTGTATACATATATTGCGCCTAAATTTAGTGCCCCCCCCTCTCTTTTTAACCCTTTGAGCCTGAAAACTACAGGGGAGAGCCTGGGGAGCTATCTTCCAGCTGCACTGTGAAGAAAAAATGGCGCCAGTGTGCTGAGAGAAATGAGAAGTATAATCTGATTGGTTGCTATGGGCAACATGCCATCTTAAACAGAACTCCCCCTTTGTGCGCAGTTTCTGGAGGCTGCACTCATGTTGGGGGGATATAGCAGTTGTAGCTGGGTGAGGGATCTGGGTGCTCTATGTGATGAAGAATATGAGTCTATATTAAACACACCCCAACCCGTGATTCTAACCATCTGAAATACTTGGCACTTAATTGCACCATTTGGCATCTCCTTTGACATATGGTCCAAACTTTGTGGGGCAGGGTGCATGGATGTGTCAACATAATGGGTGTCTCAGTTCCTGTAAATATGCCTTTTGTCTTTATCTTCAGTTTATGACTGATAGCGGACAACAATACTCAGCTATATGGGTTTTTTTATTGTGTTATGTAATAACAAACAAAAATCTGCCAAAAGCAGAGACAACACACAAAAAAGGAAGTTACAGTCAGGTCCATAAATATTGGGACAACGACCCAATTCTCATATTTTGGGCTCTATACACCACCACAATGGATTTGAAATGAAACAAACAAGATGTGCTTTAACTGCAGACTTTCCGCTTTAATTTGAGGGTATTTACATCCAAACCAGGTGAACGGTGTAGGAATTACAACGGTTTCTATATGTGCCTCCCACTTTTTAAGGGACCAAAAGTAATGGGACAAACTAAACAATCCTAAATCAAACTTTCACTTTTTAATACTTTGACTGCAAAGGATTTGCAACAATTACAGCCTGAAGTTTGGAACGCATAGACATCACCAGATGCTGGGTTTCATCCCTGGTGATGCTCTGCCAGGCCTCTACTGCAAATGTCTAAAGTTCCTGCTTGTTCTTGGGGCATTTTCCCTTCAGTTTTATCTTCATCAAGTGAAATGCATGCTCAATAGGATTCAGGTCAGGTGATTGACTTGGCCATTGCATAACATTCCACTTATTTGCCTTAAAAAAATCTTTGGATGCTTTCGCAGTATGCTTCGGGTCATTGTCCATCTGCACTGTGAAGCGCCCTCCAATGAGTTCTGAAGCATTTGACTGAATATGAGCAGATACTATTGCCCGAAACACTTCAGAATTCATCATGCTGATTTTGTCAGCAATCACATTATCAACAAATACAAAGGAACCAGTTCCATGCCCACGCCATGAGACTACCACCACCATGCTTCACTGATTAGGTGGTATGTTTTGGATCATGAGCAGTTCCTTTACTTCTCCATACTCTTCTCTTCCCATTACTCTGGTACAAGTTGATCTTTGTCTCATCTGTCCATAGGATGTTGTTCCAGAAATGTAAAGGCTTTTTTAGATGTTGTTTGGCAAACTCTAATCTGGACTTCCTGTTTTTGTGGCTCACCAATGGTTTACATCTAGTGGTGAACCCTCTATATTCACTTGTGAAGTCTTCTCTTGATTGTTGACTTTGACACTTAAACACCTACCTCCTGGAGAGTGTTCTTGATCTGGGCAACTGTTGTGAAGGGGTTTTTCTTCACCATGGAAATAATTTGTCTGTCATCCACCACAGTTGTTTTCCATGGTCTTCCGGGTCTTTTGGTGTTTCTGAGCTCTCCGATGCGTTCTTTCTTTTCAAGAATGTTCCAAACAGTTAATTTGACCACCCCTAATGTTTTTGCTATCTCTCTGATGGGTTTGTTTTCATTTTCAGCTTAATGATGGCTTGCTTCACTGATAGTGGCAGCTCTTTGGATCTCATATTGAGAGTCGACAGCAACAGATTCCAAATGCAAATGTCACACCTGGAATCTGCTCAAGACCTTTTACCTTGCTTAATTAATGATGAAATAATGAGGGAATATAGGCCACTACTGTCCATGAAACAGCTTTTGAGTCGACTGTCCCATTACTTTTGGTCCCTTAAAAAGTAGGAGGTACATATAGAAACCGTTGTAAATCCTACACCGTTCACTTGATTTGGATGTAAATAACCTCAAATTAAAGCGGAAAGTCTGCAGTTAAAGCACAACTTGTTTGTTTCATTTCAAATCCATTCTGGTGGTGTATAGAGCCCAAAATATGAGAATTGCGTCGATGTCCCAATATTTATGGACCTGACTGTATATGATGTTTAGATAGCCATAGTAATGCCAAGTAGTTGGGTGCATTATACAACGTGAAAAACATGTTGTTGTGTTACAATAGTCTATATCATCTACATGTATTTTAATAGACATTTCAGTTATGTTCCCTGATGACACTGTTCAAATGTTTTGTGATTTAAATATATTTAGATATTTCCATTTTGTCATATTTTCTCTAAATAAATACATGAAGGTGGTTTTAATGTATATACTCTGTGGTGTGCCATTCTAGTGATGGTTTGTGTAGGTACAAAAGGTCTCATAACTCGACTACACCCCCCCCCCCCCCTCTTCCATATCGCTTATGAAGAATCAAATGGGGGAACTGAGCAAGATAGAATGAAATAAGTTTAGAGATGCACACACACAGCACATTCTCAAATCGCTAGAGTTTAGAGCATGAGGCATTAAATGTATCTGCAAAGGGCTATCTAGCGCCCGCCCCGCTGCCAGCATTCTGCCAGACCCGGTTCCGTCTGTTGGCATTTCATACTGGACCCCAAAACGGTACTATATTATTTGCTGTCGAGAACTCTCTATTTTCCTTTACATATTTATTGTACTTATTTACTTGTATTTCAGTTATCAATTTTTCCTGGTCTGTGTTGGACTTCACCTCTATTTGGACAGCTACAACAATTTTGACATCAGCCTTGCATTTTCTACCTATTTTTAATATACTGCTATTCAGACTGTTTCCTTCATTTCTAAGTAAATGGGAAATTTAAGCATAAGCTATATCAGAAGACTGTGACCCTTTCCTTTGTCCTATCAGAAATGGATGCTATTGTACGGTCTGAGGCATTGAGTGATTTAGGTCACCCTGTATACGTCAAGCCTCTGTATCTACACCTGAGTCTCTTGACGAAAGGTGACAATGACTTTCATGCCAGCTCTCTGAACATTATATAACACATTATACCCAGAGGGTTCAGAATATAAAACATTCCAATTATTCAATGCCTAAATCCTGACTTCTGTTGAAAATGGACTGCAATCATCAACAAATGTTTAATGGTTCTCCTGCTCCTGAATATACACCAGTGCCCAGATATTTGGATAAGTAACAGCTTACAATAATATTTTGTCCCAAGCTTACAATCAATGTGTGGAAGAAATCTGAAATTCACATAAAACTTCAGTACAAAACAGCTTGTTGGTTGGTATAAATATACTCTCTTCACATTCACCTTATGCAGCGCCAAATCATTGCCAATTTTTCCTCCTAAGAGGAAAAAGTAAGAATTAATTTAGGGATTTTCAGACACATTTCTCGTAAACCACTTTACAGCAAGAATAAGCAAAAATTTTGGATCTCCATATAGATTGAATAGTAAAAAAAAAAAAACAAAAAAAAAAAACCCACTAACATTCTTACCAATGATAGAATCCTCAATGCCATCATCATCATCATCTAGTAACTGTAAACAAACAACAGTGTTACGCTGGTCTCACAAACTGTGAAGAAATCTCATTAGTTTTCTAATCTTCTCAACATTTTGAAATTGGATCATTGACTACAAGAACAAAAAAATACCTAGTGGTGCTGCTCTATTTTCTGCGCTTTGGGAGACCCTTTTCCAAAAAATAATGTTGCCATCCAAAAAATAACTGTTTGCTTTGAAACACATTCCATTATGTGACTGTGGTTTGTATGCATCAAAACACTCAACTTAACTTGGGTACACAATGAGCAAAAGGCTGATATATCGTGAGCGGGTCTGCACACCAGGGGTAAATTTACTAAGATGGGAGCTCTAGTTAAAATGAGATGTTGCACATAGCAAACAATCAGATTCCAGGTATTATCTTCTAGACAGTGCTAGATAAATGAGAAGTAGAATCTGATTGGTTGCTATGGGCAACATCCCCTCTTAAATAGAACTCACATCTTAGTAAATTTACCCCCAGATTTGTCTGTGAACGATGTTGTTCACAAAAATATTGCATCGGCCCTGCTGCAGCATAGCCGACACTGGATATATCAGCGCATCTGGCTGTGTGTACAGGGCAGTCTGTCAACCACCCATACACTTACTGCAGGGAATCACGTCACAACTGGGCAAACAAAATCAAATGCCTGTCCAGCTATGATGTGAGGACTGACATACGTGGGGTAATTCAGAGTTGATCGTAGCATTTGTTAGCAGTTGGGCAAAACCATGTGCACTGCAGGAGGGGCGGGGGGGGGGCAGATATAACATTTGCAGAGAGAGTTAGATTTGGGTGTTTTTTTCTGTTACTGTGCAGGGTAAATACTGGCTGCTTTATTTTACACTGCAATTTAGATTTCAGTTAAAACACACCCCACCCAAATCTAACTCACTCTGCACATATTATATCTGCCCCACCTGCAGTGCACACAGTTTTGGCCAACTGCTAACAAATTTGCTGCTGCGATCAACTCTGAATTACCCCCATAAAGCGGTCGATTAGAAAGTGTACATGCTTTCTTAATTGGCTGCTCTGCCGGTGTGAAGGCGGGTCCACGGACATTTCGCTCAGGTGTGTACCCAGATTTAGCTAAGCAAAATGGAATCTCTTCCTCTAAGTTCTTAAAATGCTGTATTTAAATACATACAAAAGAGTTACCATGCCATTATATTTTTACGTCATAAGATTCTTTGATACTGGATTAAATTGTATTTTACATGTCATACTCCTTTATTATTGCATTTTCACAATTTAGCTTTAAATAAAGTTTTTATTAGGCAATATGAAAAGAAGACTTAAAATAAATCTTTGCAAAACAAATATACAGTATATTCACCTTGTCCCGAAACAACGGAGTAGTGTCATGGATTTCAATTAGGCTGTCACAAGAGCTTCCTTCTGTTTATAAAAGCAACATTTTTGACAATCAAATGTGTATTATTATTACATTATATTTATAAAGGCACCACAAGTGTTTCGCAGCGCTGTACATACGGCAGACATTAGAAAACAGGTTACACAGAACTTAACATTACAGTAACTTGAAGACTAAAACAGAGCACAGGTAACACTTAGCACCACAATTCTCAGTACACCATACAGCTGAGATGTAAGAAAGCAAAAGGAGTACTTGGCGTACTACTAGGGGAAGGCACCCGTTGGGAGAGATGGACGATAACGAGCGAGAGGAGAAGCAGGTATAGACAGTTGATCAGTAGGCGGAAGCTGAAACTGAAGTGCGAGAGAAGAGGTTGTGAAAACAGGGAGGGAAGAGGGCCTTGGTCCAAGGAGCTTACAATCTAGGGGGAGGGGGAAGATAGACCGGTAACATGAGGAGCGAATAAGCAGAAGGTGGCCTGTTGGCAGGAAGAAACGAGGCAGAGATAACCAAGGCATGAGGCAGGGGGTTGGGAGAGACAAGGTTATTCGAAACGATACGCTTTAATGAACAGGTGGGTTTTCAGTTCCTTTTTTAAGCTTTGCAAGGTCAGGGAGAGTCTAATAGTGCGAGAGAGCTTGTTCAATTGAACTGGGACAGGACAGGCTAAATCGTGAATTTGCACATGGGATGTAATGACCAGTGTAGAGGAGGGGCGATGGACATTGACATACTGGAGAGGGCGGGAGACAGTATGTACGGAGAGGAGGTTGGAGATGTAGGGAGCAGTGGAATCAGAGATGGCCTTGTATGTGAGGGTGAGGAGTTTGAAGAGGATTCTGTAGTGAAATGGGACCCAATGGAGGTTTTGTCAAAGGGGAGTGGCAACTGTGGAGCGTCTGGAGAAGAATATAAGTCTAGCTGCAGAGACTAGACGTGTGTATATGTTTCACGTAAATCAATAGCAGTACATGTTATTTTTCTAAATGTATTTGGCAGATTATATATAGCCGAATGGACTGAAACGCAGTCATCTTATTTTGCAAGTACAATAAGCAGTCCACCAAAAACAGCCAACCAATTCAAGGAAATTCAACCATGTAATAACTGGTACAGGACTTATAAGCAGACCATCACATTGTTTCAGTGTTACCACTTATACAAAAAGCTGCCACTTTCTGTTTATACAACTGGTTTCTCAAGAGGACATCACAACAGAGTGCACTAGGATGATTATGGAGAGTTAAAGTTAAGCTTTGTATTGTTGAGAACCTGTTTTCTTGGTAAACTTTTCAGATTTGCTGAATATGGACACAGGCATTTTAAGAGAGGAGGGCACCTATGTGCCGTCTCCAATTGGGACCACACCTCTCCCGCGCTGCAGTAGACTCTGGCATTGTGCCAGTCTGTACTGCGCATGTGCAGGTCTCCGGGAACATGGTGCCCGTGCTGTGTTCCCATAGACCTCTCTATTGCGAATGCGTGAATCACCGGAGAATAGCCACGATGGTCAATTTTCAAGTGATATTTGCTGCTATACAGCCAGCGCTGGGTCATCAGAGAGGCGAGTATAACTGAATGGGTGTTGGGTGTGTGGGCCTCCCTGGACCCAGTGTCCTGTATGCACCGCACACCTTGCATCCATTATCGATACGCCAGTTTATGGACATTAGGGTGAACATCCTCTATAGGAGATATATACCCTTTACTCCTGGGTGTAAAGAAAGAAAGAAAAAAGTTCTTATTGTATTTTCTCTTAAAGAAACATGTTTTCTGAGAGCTATGTATTAGCTGATAAAACCATTACTAAGGTCTTTATTGTCTCTGTGAGACAACAATCTGTACTGTGTTCCTGTGAGCACATCTTACATCAACACTCTTCCAGCTACAAAACAAACCTGATCCAAAATAAGGAGTGCATTGCAATGGGTTCACTACGGCTGGCCGGCGGTCGGGCTCCCGGCGACCAGCATCCCGGCGCCGGGAGCCCGACCGCCGGCTTACCGACAGCGTGGCGAGCGCAAATGAGCCCCTTGCGGGCTCGCTGCGCTCGCCACGCTACGGGCACGGTGGCGCGCTACGCGCGCCACACTATTTTATTCTCCCTCTATGGGGGTCGTGGACCCCCACGAGGGAAAATAAGTGTCGGTATGCCGGCTGACGGGCTCCCGGCGCCGGTATACTGAGCGCCGGGAGCCCGACCGCCGGCATACAGAAGACCACCCCATTGCAATATATGCATACAAACAGAAAAGTTACTGAAGAAGCCACACATTGCCCAACAAATGCAAGTGGATCCAGACGCTGATGAAGGAGCAATTACCCTCCTACAACTGACACAACATTTAACTAGTTAAAAAGTCAGTAAGTGGCTGGTTTGGCCAAGCAGGAGTAGTCTGTGACGCTTAGCTGATGATGATTAAAAAAAAAACCTAGATAGATAATCTCAGGAACAACTTAATATTCACATATAAAGCACTTGCTGGGATCCCGTTGGCACAGTCAACTCGTATCGCACCCTATTACAGAAACTCCAAAATATGGAAATTATATTGTTGTGAAGGCAAAATACAGACTATAAATAAAATTCTGTGATATTTGGACATTTAAAGACCTCCCACCATGGCTAATTACAGACAAAGCACTGCACATTGAACATAACACATTTCATTGTCATTCTCGTTAACTTTCTTAATTAAAGGAAAAAAGTCACTGTGCAATTTATGAGTTAACTGACATTTTCGCTTTGGTGGTGGCAGCATTCTTAAATATTTATAAAATTAGAACTATGGGGGTCATTCTGACATTTCATGCGCACTTCTGGACCTGATCAATTTGCTGTGATGAACTGCAGCGTGCAATCAGGCCAGAAGTGCGCATGCCCCGGCTCCGCAGCGCCTCTGCGTGGTCGCTGGGCGGGAGGGGGCGGCACAGCGGCGTTTGGCATCCATTTTGTGGGCACAGTCCGGCCAACGCAGGCGTGGCCGGACCATGCGGGGAGGGTGGCCCGCAGCGGCTGCGACCATCACAACGGTGAGTAACTCCAGTCCAGTACGCAGTAGCTGCGCTGGCTGGGAGTTACTCTTCAAGTAAAAAAGTATTGCCGCTGTGCGAAGCTTTTGTACTTGTGCGGTGGGGCCGGGCCTGACATGCGGGGCGGACTAGACCTGTGCAGGCCCCCCCCCGCATGTAATTTAGCACAGCTACGATTAAGTCTGAATCACCCCCTATGTGCTTAAACGTGAATTAGGATTTAATATAAATGATGGTAGATAGTCTTTTGATTCAAAAGACGCAGACCAAAGTTAAGAAAATGAATAAAAAAATAAGAATTTACTCACCGGTAATTCTATTTCTCGTAGTCCGTAGCGGATGCTGGGAACTCCGTAAGGACCATGGGGAATAGCGGGCTCCGAAGGAGGCTGGGCACTCTAGAAAGATCTTAGACTACCTGGTGTGCACTGGCTCCTCCCACTATGACCCTCCTCCAAGCCTCAGTTAGGACACCGTGCCCGGACGAGCGTACACAATAAGGAAGGATTTTGAATCCCGGGTAAGACTCATACCAGCCACACCAATCACACCGTATAACTCGTGATATGAAACCCAGTTAACAGTATGAAACAACCGAGCCTCTCAACAGATGGCTCAACAATAACCCGATTTAGTTAACAATAACTACGTACAAGTATTGCAGATACACCGCACTTGGGACGGGCGCCCAGCATCCACTACGGACTACGAGAAATAGAATTACCGGTGAGTAAATTCTTATTTTCTCTGACGTCCTAGTGGATGCTGGGAACTCCGTAAGGACCATGGGGATTATACCAAAGCTCCCAAACGGGCGGGAGAGTGCGGATGACTCTGCAACACCGAATGAGAGAACTCCAGGTCCTCCTCAGCCAGGGTATCAAATTTATAGAATTTTGCAAACGTGTTTGCCCCTGACCAAGTAGCAGCTCGGCAAAGCTGTAAAGCCGAGACCCCTCGGGCAGCCGCCCAAGATGAGCCCACTTTCCTTGTGGAATGGGCATTGACAGATTTTGGCTGTGGCAGGCCTGCCACAGAATGTGCAAGCTGAATTGTACTACAAATCCAACGAGCAATAGTCTGCTTAGAAGCAGGAGCACCCAGCTTGTTGGGTGCATACAGGATAAACAGCGAGTCAGATTTTCTGACTCCAGCCGTCCTGGAAACCTATATTTTCAGGGCCCTGACCACGTCTAACAACTTGGAGTCCTCCAAGTCCCTAGTAGCCGCAGGCACCACAATAGGCTGGTTCAGGTGAAACGCTGACACCACCTTAGGGAGAAACTGGGGACGAATCCTCAATTCTGCCCTATCCATATGGAAAATCAGATAAGGGCTTTTACAGGACAAAGCCGCCAATTCTGATACTCGCCTGGCCGAAGCCAAGGCCAATAACATGACCACCTTCCACGTGAGATATTTCAGATCCACGGTTTTTAGTGGTACAAACCAATGTGATTTTAAGAAACTCAACACCACGTTGAGATCCCAAGGTGCCACAGGGGGCACAAACGGGGGCTGAATATGCAGCACTCCCTTTACAAAAGTCTGAACTTCAGGTACTGAAGCTAGTTCTTTTTGAAAGAAAATCGACAGAGCCGAGATCTGTACCTTAATGGAGCCCAGTTTTAGGCCCATATTAACTCCTGCTTGCAGGAAATGCAGAAATCGACCTAGTTGAAATTCCTCTGTTGGGGCCTTTTCGGCCTCACACCATGCAACATACTTCCGCCTTATGCGGTGATAATGATTTGCTGTAACCTCTTTCCTAGCTTTAATAAGCGTAGGAATGACTTCCTCCGGAATGCCCTTTTCCTTCAGGATCCGGCGTTCAACCGCCATGCCGTCAAACGCAGCCGCGGTAAGTTTTGGAACAGACAGGGCCCCTGCTGTCGCAGGTCCTGCTTGAGCAGCAGAGGCCATGGGTCCTCTGATATAATTTTTTGAAGTTCTGGGTACCAAGCTCTTCTTGGCCAATCCGGAACCACGAGTATTGTTCTTACTCCTCGCCTTCTTATTATTATTCTCAATACCTTTGGTATGAGGGCAGAGGAGGGAACACATAAAACGACTGGTACACCCACGGTGTTACCAGAGCGTCCACAACTATCGCCTGAGGGTCTCTTGACCTGTCGCAATATCTTTTATAGCTTTTTGTTGAGGCGGGACGCCATCATGTCCACCTGTGGCCTTTCCCAAAGGTGTACAATCCTTTGGAAGACTTCTGGATGAAGTATCCACTCTCCCGGGTGGAGGTCGTGTCTGCTGAGAAGATCAGCTTCCCAGTTGTCCACTCCGGGAATGAACACTGTTGACAGTGCTAACACATGATTTTCCGTCCATCGGAGAATCCTTGTGGCTTTTGCCATCGCCATCCTGCTTCTTGTGTCGCCCTGTTGGTTTACATGGGCGACCGCCGTGATGTTGTCTGATTGGATCAGTACCGGCTGGTTTTGAAGCAGAGGCCTTGCCTGTGTAGAGAAGTCACCTGACTTGACCAAAGTCCTTGGAATTTTCTTCCCTGTGTGACTGGCCTCCATGGTCACTAGGACCTAGTCCAGTATGTCGAACCTGCGGCCCTCCTTAAGATGGGCACTCTGCAGCCACCATTTTAGAGATACCCTGGTCCTTGGAGACAGGGTTATCAGCTGATGCATTTGAAGATGCAATCCGGACCACTTGTCCAACAGGTCCCACTGAAAAGTTCTTGCATGGAACCTGCCGAATGGGATTGCTTCGTAGAAAGCTACCCTTTTTCCCAGGATTCGCGTGCAATGATGCACCGATACCTGTTTTGGCTTCAGGAGGTCTCTGACTAGAGATGACAGCTCCTTGGCTTTCTCCTCCCGGAGAAACACTTATTTCTGGTCTGTGTCCAGAACCATCCCCAGGAACAGTAGACGTGTCATAGGAACCAGCTGTGACTTTGGACTGTTTAGAATCCAACTCTGCTGTTGTAGCACTTTCCAAAATAGTGCTACCCCGACTAGCAACTGCTCCTTGGACCTCGCCCTTATAAGGAGATTGTCCAAGTACGGGATAATTAAAACTCCCTTTTTTTGAAGGAGTATCATCATTTCGGCCATTACCCCGGTAAACACCCTCGGTGCCTTGTACAGTCCTGTCTGGACTTGGTAATGGTAATCCTGTACCACAAATCTGAGGTACTTCTGGCGAGGATGGTAAATGGGGACATGTAGGTAAGCATCCTTGATGTCCTGGGATACCATGTAATCCCCCTCGTCCAGGCTTGCAGTAACCGCCCCGAGCGATTCCATCTTGAACTTGAATGTTTTTATGTATGTGTTCAAGGATTTTAATATAAATGGGTCACACCGAACCATGCGGTTTCGGTACCCCAACCCGTGTAGAATAGTAACCCCGTCCTTGTTGAAGTAGGGGCACTTGAGTATTACCTGTTGGGAATACTGCTTATTAATTGCCTTTAGTACAGCCTCCCTGCCTGAGGGAGTTGTCGGCAAGCCATAATCTAGGAAACGGCTGGGGGGAGATATCTCGAATTCCAGCTTGTACCCCTGACATACTTCTTGAAAGAAACAGGGATCCACCTGTGAGCGAGCCCACTTACCGCTGACATTTTTTAGACGGCCCCCCACCGTACCTGGCTACACCTGTGGAGCCCCCGCGTCATGCTGTGGGCTCAGAGGAAGCGAGAGAAGAATTTTGAATCTGGGAGCAGGCTGACTGGTGCAGCTTTTTCCCTCTTCCCTTGTCTCTGTACAGAAGGGAAACGCCTTTGACCCGCTTGCTTTTCTGAAGCCGAAAGGACTGTACCTGATACAGTGCTTTCTTAGTCTGTGAGGAAACCTGAGGTAAAAATATTTCTTCCCAGCTGTGGCTGTGGATACGAGGTCCCAGAGACCATCCCCAAATAATTCCTCACCCTTATAAGGCAGAATCTTTTTAAAGTCAGCATCACCTGTCCCGTGACAGGTCTCTAATACCCTCCTGACAGAATGGACATTACATTCATTTTGGATGCCAGCCGGCAAAATATCCCTCTGTGCATCCCTCATATATAAGACGACGTCTTTAATATGTTCTCATGTTTGACAGGGTCACCGACCACGCTGCAGCAGCACGATCTGCAGGTCTCCGTCTAGTACCTGAGTGTGTAAATACAGACTTCAGGATTTTTGACAACCGTGTGAGCGCCTTATCCACCCTAGGGGATATCTCCCAGCGTAACTTATCCTCTGGCGGGAAAGGGTACGCCATCAGTAACTTTTTAGATATTACCATTTTCTAAACGGGGGAACCCACGCTTTTCACACACTTCATTTATTCATTTGATGGGGGAACAA
Source organism: Pseudophryne corroboree (assembly GCF_028390025.1). Taxonomy (NCBI): domain Eukaryota; kingdom Metazoa; phylum Chordata; class Amphibia; order Anura; family Myobatrachidae; genus Pseudophryne; species Pseudophryne corroboree. Next base: position 591,270,538 of record NC_086445.1, on the reverse strand, counting down.
AACACTGCCTGTTTTTTCTCCCCAAACCTAAAAACCCATTTTTAGAGGTGTTTGGGTTAATGTCAGAAATGTGTAACACATTTTTTATTGCCGGGATCAAGTCACGGATGTTCCTAGTGGATTGTGTATATGTCTCAACCTTGTCGACACTGGAGTCAGACTCCGTGTCGACATCTGTGTCTGCCATCTGAGAGAGCGGGCGTTTTTGAGCCCCTGATGGCCTTTGAGACGCCTGGGCAGGCGCGGGCTGAGAAGCCGGCTGTCCCACAGCTGTTACGTCATCCACCCTTTTATGTAAGGAGTTGACACTGTCGGTTAATACCCTTCACCTATCCATCCACTCTGGTGTCGGCCCCACAGGGGGCTACATCACATATATCGGCCTCTGCTCCGTCACCATATAAGCCTCCTCATTCAACATGTCGACACAGCCGTACCGACACACCGCAGACACACAGGGAATGCTCTAAACGAGGACAGGACCCACAAAAGCCCTTTGGGGGGACAGAGTGAGAGTATGCCAGCACACACCAGAGCGCTATATAATGCAGGGACTAACTGAGTTATGTCCCCTATAGCTGCTTTTTTTATATAATGTATACTGCGCCTAAATTAAATGCCCCCCCTCTCTTTTTTAACCCTTTTCTGTGTTGTAAACTGCAGGGGAGAGCTAGGGAGCTTCCCTCCATCGGAGCTGTGAGGGAAAATGGCGCCAGTGTGCTTGAGGGAGATAGCTCCGCCCCTTTTCAGCGGCCTATTCTCCCGCTTTTTTATGGAATCTGGCAGGGGTATTTACCTCATATATAGCCCCTGGGGCTATATATTGAGGTATTTTTGCCAGCCAAGGTGTTTTTATTGCTGCCTCAGGGCGCCCCCCCCAGCGCCCTGCACCCTCAGTGACCGGAGTGTGAAGTGTGTGAGAGGAGCAATGGCGCACAGCTGCAGTGCTGTGCGCTACCTTGGTGAAGACTGAGTCTTCATGCCGCCGATTTTCCGGACCATCTTCTTGCTTCTGGCTCTGTAAGGGGGACGGCGGCGCGGCTCCGGGACCGAAAACCAAGGACTGGGCCTGCGGTCGATCCCTCTGGAGCTAATGGTGTCCAGTAGCCTAAGAAGCCCAATCCGGCTGCAAGCAGGCGAGTTCGCTTCTTCTCCCCTTAGTCCCTCGCTGCAGTGAGCCTGTTGCCAGCAGGTCTCACTGAAAATAAAAAAACCTAAGTCTATTTCTTTCTAAGAGCTCAGGAGAGCCCCTAGTGTGCATCCAACCTCGGCCGGGCACGAAATCTAACTGAGGCTTGGAGGAGGGTCATAGTGGGAGGAGCCAGTGCACAGCAGGTAGTCTAAGATCTTTCTAGAGTGCCCAGCCTCCTTCGGAGCCCGCTATTCCCCATGGTCCTTACGGAGTTCCCAGCATCCACTAGGACGTCAGAGAAATAAGATTTTACTCACCGGTAAATCTATTTCTCGTAGTCCGTAGTGGATGCTGGGAACTCCGTAAGGACCATGGGGAATAGCGGCTCCGCAAGAGACTGGGCACAACTAAAGAAAGCTTTAGGACTACCTGGTGTGCACTGGCTCCTCCCTCTATGCCCCTCCTCCAGACCTCAGTTAGGATACTGTGCCCGGAAGAGCTGACACAATAAGGAAGGATTTTGAATCCCGGGTAAAACTCATACCAGCCACACCAATCACACCGTATAACTCGTGATACTATACCCAGTTAACAGTATGAATATATAACTGAGCCTCACTACAGATGGCTCATAACAATAACCCTTTAGTTAAGCAATAACTATATACAAGTATTGCAGACAATCCGCACTTGGGATGGGCGCCCAGCATCCACTACGGACTACGAGAAATAGATTTACCGGTGAGTAAAATCTTATTTTCTCTGACGTCCTAGTGGATGCTGGGAACTCCGTAAGGACCATGGGGATTATACCAAAGCTCCCAAACGGGCGGGAGAGTGCGGATGACTCTGCAGCACCGAATGAGCAAACTCAAGGTCCTCCTCAGCCAGGGTATCAAACTTGTAGACTCTTGCAAAAGTGTTTTAACCCGACCAAGTAGCAGCTCGGCAAAGTTGTAAAGCTGAGACCCCTCGGGCAGCCGCCCAAGAAAAGCCCATTTTCCTCGCGGAATGGGCTTTTACAGATTTAGAGTGCGGCAGTCCAGCCGCAGAATGTGCAAGTTGAATCGTGCTACAGATCCAGCGAGCAATAGTCTGCTTAGAAGCAGGAGCACCCAGCTTGTTGTGTGCATACAGGATAAATAGCGAGTCAGTTTTCCTGACTTCAGCCGTCCTGGAAACATATATTTTCAGGGCCCTGACTACGTCCAGTAACTTGGAGTCCTCCAAGTCCCAAGTAGCCGCAGGCACCACAATAGGTTGGTTCACCTGAAAAGCTGATACCACCTTAGGAAGGAATTGGGAAGGAGTCCTCAATTCCGCCCTATCCATATGAAAAATCAGATAAGGGCTTTTGCATGACAAAACCGCCAATTCTGATACACGCCTGGCCGAGACCAAGGCCAACAGCATGACCACTTTCCACGTGAGGTATTTTAGCTCTACGGATTTAAGTGGCTCAAACCAATGCGACTTCAGGAAATCCAACACCACGTTGAGATCCCACGGTGCCACTGGAGGCACAAACGGGGGCTGAATATGCAGCACTCCCTTAACAAAAGTCTGTACTTCAGGCAGTGAAGCCAGTTCTTTTTGGAAGAAAATGTACAGAGACGAAATCTGGACCTTAATGGAAACCAATTTTAGGCCCATAGTCACTCCTGACTGTAGGAAGTGCAGAAATCGACCCAGTTGAAATTCCTCCGTTGGGGCCTTCCTGGCCTCACACCAAGCAACATATTTTCGCCATATGTGGTGATAATGTTTTGCAGTCACATCTTTCCTAGCCTTAATCAGCACAGGAATGACTTTCTCCGGAATGCCTTTTTCCTTTAGGTTCCGGTGTTCAACTGCCATGCCGTCAAACGCAGCCGCGGCAAGTCTTGGAACAGACAGGGCCCCTGCTGCAGCAGGTCCTGTCTGAGCGGCAGAGGCCATGGGTCCTCTGAGATCACTTCATGAAGTTCTGGGTACCAAGCTCTTCTTGGCCAATCCGGAACCACGAGTATAGTTCTTACTCCTCTCCTTCTTATTATTCTCAGTACCTTGGGTATGAGAGGCAGAGGAAGGAACACATACACCGACTGGTACACCCCACGGTGTTACAAGAGCGTCCACAGCTATCGCCTGAGGGTCCCTTAACCTGGCGCAATATCTTTTTAGCTTTTTGTTGAGGCGGGACGCCATCATGTCCACCTGTGGCCTTTCCCAACGGTTTACAATCATTTTGAAGACTTCTGGATGAAGTCCCCACTCTCCCGGGTGGAGGTCGTGCCTGCTGAGAAAGTCTGTTTCCCAGTTGTCCACTCCGGGAATGAACACTGCTGACAGTGCTAACACATGATTTTCCGCCCATCGGAAAATCCTTGTGGCTTCTGCCATCGCCATCCTGCTTCTTGTGCCGCCCTGTCGGTTTACATGGGCGACCGCCGTGATGTTGTCTGACTGGATCAGCACCGGCTGGTGTTGAAGCAGGGGTCTTGCCTGACTTAGGGCATTGTAAATAGCCCTTAGTTCCAGAATATTTATGTGTAGAGAAGTCTCCTGACTCGACCATAGTCTTTGGAAGTTTCTTCCCTGTGTGACTGCCCCCCAGCCTCGAAGGCTGGCATCCGTGGTCACCAGGACCCAGTCCTGTATGCCGAATCTGCGGCCCTCTAGAAGATGAGCACTCTGCAGCCACCACAACAGCGACACCCTGGCCCTTGGAGACAGGGTTATCAGCCGATGCATCCGAAGATGCGACCCGGACCACTTGTCCAACAGATCCCACTGGAAGATCCTTGCATGGACCCTGCCGAATGGAATTTCTTCGTAAGAAGCTACCATCTTTCCCAGGACTCGCGTGCATTGATGCACCGACACCTGTATTTGTTTTAGGAGGTCTCTGACTAGAGATGACAACTCCTTGGCCTTCTCCTCCGGGAGAAACATTTTTTTCTGTTCTGTGTCCAGAACCATACCCAGGAACAGTAGACGTGTCGTAGGAACCAGCTGCGACTTTGGAATATTCAGAATCCAGCCGTGCTGTTGTAGCACTTCCCGAGATAGTGCTACTCCGACCAACAACTGCTCCCTGGACCCCGCCTTTATAAGGAGATCGTCCAAGTACGGGATAATTATAACTCCCTTTTTTCGAAGGAGTATCATAATTTCGGCCATTACCTTGGTAAATACCCTCAGTGCCGGGGACAGACCAACGGCAACGTCTGGAATTGGTAATGACAGTCCTGTACCACAATTTTGAGGTACTTCTGGTGAGGAGGGTAAATGGGGACATGTAGGTAAGCATCCTTGATGTCCAGTGATACCATGTAATCCCCTTCGTCCAGGCTTGCAATAACCGCCCTAAGCGATTCCATTTTGTACTTGAACCTTCGTATATAAGTGTTCAAGGATGTAAATTTTAGAATGGGTCACACCGAACCGTCTGGTTTCGGTACTACAAACATTGTGGAATAGTAACCCCGGCCTTGTTGAAGGAGGGGTACCTTGATTATCACCTGCTGGAAGTACAGCTTGCGAATTTGCCGCCAGTACTACCTCCCTTTCTCTGAGGGCAGCAGGCAAGGCTGATTTGAGGTAACGGCGAGGGGGAGTCGCCTCGAACTCCAGCTTGTATCCCTGTGATACTACTTGTAGAACCCAGGGAACCACCTGTGAGCGAGCCAACTGGTCGCTGAAGTTCCCGAGACGCGCCCCGACCGCACCTGGCTCCACTTGTAGAGCCCCAGCGTCATGCGGTGGACTCAGAGGAAGCGGGGGAAGATTTTTGATCCCGGGAACTGGCTGTCTGGTGCAGCTTTTTCCCTCTTCCCTTGTCTCTGTACAGAAAGGAAGCGCCTTTGACCCACTTGCTTTTCTGAAGCCGAAAGGACTGTACCTGATAATACGGTGCTTTCTTAGGTTGTGAGGAAACCTGAGGTAAAAATTTTGCTGTTGCTGTGAATACGAGGTCCCAGAGACCATCCCCAAACAATTCCTCACCCTTATAAGGCAGAATCTCCATGTGCCTTTTAAAATCAGCATCACCTGTCCACTGCCGAGTCCCTAATACCATCCTGGCAGAATGGACATTGCCTTAATTCTGGATGCCAGCCAGCAAATATCCCCCTGTGCATCCCTCATATATAAGACGACGTCTTTAATGTGCTCTATGGTTAGCCAAATAGTATCCCTGTCGAGGTAACAATCTGACAGGGTAACAGACCACGCTGCAGCAGCACTATCCATGCTGAGGCAATTTCAAGGTCTCAGTATAGTACCCGAGTGTGTAAATACAGACTTCAGGATAGCCTCCTGCTTTTTATCAGCAGGCTCCTTCAAAGTGGCCGTATCCTAAGACGGCAGTGCCACCCTTTTTTTACAAACGTGTGTGTGCCTTATCCACCCTAGGGGATATCTCCCCTAGTGACCTATCCTCTGGCGGGAAAGGGTACGCCATCAGTAATTTTTTAGAAATTACCAGTTTCTTATCGGGGGAACCCACGCTTCTTCACACACTTCATTCACTCATCTGATGGGGGAACAAAACACTGGCTGCTTTTTCTCCCCAAACATAAAACCCTTTTTTAGTGGTACTTGGGTTAATGTCAGAAATGTGTAACACATTTTTCATTGCAGAGATCATGCTACGGATGTTCCTAGTGGATTGTGTATATGTCTCAACCTCGTCGACACTGGAGTCAGACTCCGTGTCGACATCTGTGTCTGCCATCTCAGGTAACGGGCGTTTTTCTGAGCCCCTGATGGCCTTTGAGACGCGTGGGCAGGCGCGGGCTGAGAAGCCGTCTGTCCCACAGCTGTTACGTCATCCAGCCTTTTATGTAAGGAGTTGACATTGTCGGTTAATACCTTCCACCTATCCATCCACTCAGGTGTCGGCCCCACAGGGGGCGACATCCCATTTATCGGCCTCTGCTCCGCCTCCACGTAACCTTCCTCATCCAACCTGTCGACACAGCCGTACCGACACACCGCACACACACAGGGAATGCTCTGACTGAGGACAAGACCCCACAAAGTCCTTTGGGGAGACAGAGAGAGAGTATGCCAGCACACACCAGAGCGCTATATAATGCAGGGATTAACACTATAGCTGAGTGATTTTTCCCCCAATAGCTGCTTGCATACATATATTGCGCCTAAATTTAGTGCCCCCCCCTCTCTTTTTAACCCTTTGAGCCTGAAAACTACAGGGGAGAGCCTGGGAAGCTGTCTTCCAGCTGCACTGTGAAGAAAAAATGGCGCCAGTGTGCTGAGGGAGATAGCCCCGCCCCTTTTTCGGCGGACTTCTCCCGCTTTTTTATGGATCTCTGGCAGGGGTATTTTACACATATATAGCCTGTATGACTATACATACTATATATTGTGTAGATTTGCCAGCCAAGGTGTTTAATATTGCTGCTCAGGGCGCCCCCCCCAGCGCCCTGCACCCATCAGTGACCGGAGTGTGAGGTGTGCATGAGGAGCAATGGCGCACAGCTGCAGTGCTGTGCGCTACATTGGTGAAGACCGAAGTCTTCTGCCGCCGATTTCCAGGACCGTCTTCTTGCTTCTGGCTCTGTAAGGGGGACGGCGGCGCGGCTCCGGGACCGGACGATCGAGGCTGGGCCCTGTGTTCGATCCCTCTGGAGCTAATGGTGTCCAGTAGCCTAAGAAGCCCAAGCTAGCTGCAAGCAGGTAGGTTCGCTTCTTCTCCCCTTAGTCTCTCGTAGCAGTGAGTCTGTTGCCAGCAGATCTCACTGAAAATAAAAAACCTAAAATATACTTTCTTTTTCTAGGAGCTCAGGAGAGCCCCTAGTATGCATCCAGCTCAGCCGGGCACAAGATTCTAACTGAGGTCTGGAGGAGAATCATAGAGGGAGGAGCCAGTGCACACCAGGTAGTCCTAAAGCTTTCTTTAGTTGTGCCCAGTCTCCTGCGGAGCCGCTATTCCCCATGGTCCTTACGGAGTTCCCAGCATCCACTAGGACGTCAGAGAAATAATAACACAAATTGTGCACATAAGGACCTGGTTACAGGACACTGATGTGTGCTCTTTGCATTATGCATTTATTCAATGTTATTACACTGGCTTCTCACCTATACAGGTCTTGTTGAGCGGTAACATATCAAAGTTTTCTCCTCCCATTGTTTTCCAAGCTACCAAGATATGGCAGGCTCTGCGGGTGTAAACTGAAGTTGATGGTTTTGATTCAGATACTCCCATCTGGTACTCTCGCTGTCTCACTGAACTAAAGTCTTTAGACGACCGCAGAGTGTGGTGACCCAAGACTATAATATCATTATCTCACCTATACTCTGATGGTAAACTGAAATCCTTCCAACAATTGAGGGATGAGTTTAATCAACATAACTCGGATTTTTATCGCTTCCTGCAACTTAGACACGCACTACAGACACAATTTGGGGACGCATCACCTACACTTTTCATATTCTATTAAGTCCTTTATAATCAATCGGGGCCAAGCCAAAGTGGTTTCTGTTGCATACCTATATCTCCTTGCACAACATCATGCTGACCCGAAATCTAGACTTCGCGAGAGGTAGGAGGGTGACCTGGGTCCCAAAGGGGAGGAGGAGTGGGAATGTGCTATGGAATACCCACGCACCTTTGCAAAGTCTATTAAATTTCAGCAGATTCAGTTTTTCATACTACAGTACATAGGTCCTATATGACACCTCTTAGGTTAGTGATGCTGGGGAATGGACGTTTTGATACTTGCCCTAAGTGTGCTACTGATAATGGCACTTTTTGCCATCTGCTGTGGGAATGCCTACCCAAACACGCATTTTGGTCCTGGGTCAGGTCGGTTCAGGAGACTACAGGAATACCTCCGTGTGTGTGCTTACACCAAGGTTGTGTGTTTTGGGGATAGTGGTGTCAAAGTCGAAAAATATTGCAGTACACACATTACGTACAAACTACACACAGATGGCCTCCGCGCGTGTACTTGTTCTGATAATGTCGATATTATCTGAAACCATTTAAAGCTATACCTTTAAACACCCTTCTACCATGAGCCGCTGCGGCCGCTAGACTAAATACGCACGCTAAGTACTATGTGAGCTATTTGCGTACAGAGTCCCGTAAGGTGTACGGACTTAACGTACACACAACGCGCTGGGGGTACAATGTACACGCAGCGTGCACACACTCAATTGATAAACTGTAAACCTTATTAGAGTTACAATGCAATGATATGATTACACTTTAAACCGTTATGCAGTAAAGCACTGCAATGAAGTTATACCTTAAACCAGAGGTGGCCAAAAGGTAGATCGCGATCTACCGGTAGCTCGCGGAGCATCCACCGGTAGATCGAGACAGACTGAACAGAAAATAATTGTAAGGGGCCTGCCGCCGCTGCTTCTCTACACAGTTCCCAGGGATGCAGTGTGCGGGGGTGCGGGTGACGTCACCCGTGATGTGAGGAGCCTGGGCTCTAGCTGGATCCAGTTTGATCCAGCCGGCGGTGGCGACAACAGGAGAATCAGCCAGCGTTAGGACATGCAGCGTGAAAGCGGGAGCCGTGACTGCGGGGAGAGGGAGGACTGGAGCTAGGCAGCGTGACCACTTGTCAGGTAAGTTATGCAAAGGGGGGTTTCTTCACAAGGGGAGAGACTATCTGCAAAGGGGGGGATCTGCACAGAGCGTGGTGTCTTCACAAAGGGATTTTTGCACACATGGGGGGGATCTGCAAAGGGTGGAGGATCTGCACAGAGGGGATTATTGTACAGGGGGCTATTATGCAAGGGACTGGAAGTGAGGTGTCTGCAAAGTGGGGTATTTGCACAGAGGAGGGTATTATACAGGGGGCTATTATGCAGGGAAGTGGAAGGGGGGTATCTGCACAAGGGGGGATTTGCACAGAGGGGGTTATTTGTTGTTGTCATTCTTAATGCTATTTTTAAACGTGTGCATTACTATTGGTGCTGTTATTTGATGGCATCATTATTAATGCTATTTTTAAATGTGAGCGTTATTATTGGTGTTATTTGGTGCCGGTATATCACCGGTAACTAAGTGAACAGAAAGTAGATCCCAGGTCCCAAAAGTCCGGCCACCCCTGCCTTAAACCTTAAGTAGCGCTGACGGTATAAAGTACCCGCAGTGCGTACACCTTTATCAATACACTCTTAAACCTTATACAGTTATGTAATATAATACGCTGTAAACCCTAGCAGGGAAATGAGGACACAACACCGATATGTAGTTGAACCACAGGGTTCTAAGGCCACAGTGGGTTATCTCAAAAGGTAAAACAGTACAAATTATACACTACAGGCTAACAAGATAAATCTACAACAGAATAATGGCTACAGTCAATGTACATACGTGTGAATAATCGCGTGCGCGTCCCGGTCCTCCGCTAATCAGGTTGAAAGCGTTAAGAGTCTGTGACAGTGACCTGGCCTGCAGCTCGCTCTTTATTCAGTAGATCAAAACATAATACAATAGACACTGTGTGCTCTTCTTCCATTGGCTCGGGGGTGGGACATATCCTGTGCACCGGGGACCATTGGTCAGTTCAAGAAGTGGGCGATGACTAGGACTTGAGATGTGGTTTCTGTTGTTTACATCTGAGTTCCCGCCCCATGACCAGTTAAACCAATCACATTAATCATACATAAATCTGGTATGATTAATAACTTAATGAGGTAATATTTAATAATGTTCTTATTCCCACCAGATTAATGTTTACGTGACTCTGAACAATATGATATTTATATCTTCAAGATATAAATATATCCTCATTCATATATATATATATATATATATATACATACACACACACACACACACACATACTCCTGCTATTACAATTTGTTAGGAATTATATAAATATATATATATATATATGAACACCTACATCTCCATGAGTTTTAGACTATGAATGTTAAATTTCTATCTGTCTGGTCTTGTGTTGTGGTTAGCTATTGTTTCTGATTTTCTAAACAGTTTTGGTTCCTGGGTATTGTCCCTTCGTTTGTTTTTTTTCTTTCTGGTGAGACAATGACAATCCAGTACTCATTGTTTAAGATAGAAACTTGGCTATTTTAGTAAACATGGGTGTTTGCCTTCTTCATAGAATTTCAAAGCTTAGTGTAAATAAGGCCATTGTATTTTAGTTTCTGGGAGTTTAAATTTATGTGTGACTGACCTTCCTGCTATTTAGAAGGGCCAAGCAGACAGTGTGGGATTTTTACAATATATATATTAAATCTATGATAGGTCTTTATGGCTTTTCTATGAGAGTACAAATTCCACTGTAATTACTCATACCACGCTCTAATGCGCAGGACCGTGGGTGCGACCATACGCAATTTTTCGAATATGTGCACGCATGGGGGAACAAGTGCATGCGCAGCGGGCATGTGTGTGTGGTTTGTACGCGATGTGTGTACTGGAATATTTTTCGACTTTGACAGTTCTGCTGTGCGTGCACATATTCGCAATTTGCTATGGTCGCTCCTGCGGTCATGCGCATTAGCGCGTGGTATGGGTATTTACGGTAGAGTTTGTGAACGCAAGGAAGGCTATGAAAACACATTACATATTTAATCCAAATAGTGCACAATGTACACATAGTCCCCCTGCACCACACCAGAAAGTAACAACAGTTTAAATGGCTTCAGAACAAAGCAATTCAGCTTTTCAGAATAGGAGGGGACAGAACAAGGTTATAAGGTGGTATTTGGTATCCAGCTGTAGGGTATTTTAAGGGTAACATTCCGGTGTTGGTTTGAGGAAGATCGCATGTTCCTGCGGATAGTTATGTGCAGGAGTAGAATATAGATATAAACTGTATTTACTGTACATTATGTATGCGGCGGGAATCCAGAGGAGACCACCCACAAGAGCAGTTGGAACAGACATCGCCTACCTATTCAAACCGACCTATGACCTCTCCTGTACTGTAAATGTGTATCCCTGTGTCCAATGGACAAAGAGATTACAGTATCTATTGTATTGCTTTTTGGAAGAATTGTATAAAGAGAGCCTGCTGCAGGCCTGGTCTGACACAAGACTCACAACGTTATCTATCAGATGACGGAGGACCGGACCGGGTAGCGCAAGCGAATCCACTCACGTATGTACCATTGAATGTAGCTATTTACTCGGTTATATTGTATTGTATTATTTGTATTGTAACCCCCTTTCAGCAATAATACGCTGTGGTGTCGGAACACAGCGGTTTAATTACAATCTGGTGTCGTGTCTTCATTGCACTGCTAAGGTTTAAAGTGTATTATCATTGCATTGCATTGCTGTAAAAGGTTTAAAGTGTATCTCTGGGTGTGTACGCGCTGTGAGTTACTTTGTACCGTTAGCGCGGCGTTTGTACGCAAAGTCCGTACACAGTACGGGACTTTGTACGCTAATAGCGGACAAAGTACGTAGAGTGTGTATTAAGTATAGCGGCCGCAGCGGCTCCATGGTAAAGTGTATTTAAGGTGTGTTTAAGGTATAGCTTTCATTCCTGTAAGATAATCAGCATTATCAATTGGGGGCTCCTCCAGTTTTCCACATACTTACTACCTAACAGGTCACAGCAGACTTTATCTATCAGCAAAGGGTGGACAGAAAGTATCCTACGTAACCTTTTTCTGGTCGATGGATGCACTGAAAACCCTACTTGATTGCTGATTAGATGGCGTCTGCTCTGTATGGTTTGTAGAGATGCTGGTAGAACTCGTAAGGTAAACAGGAAAAAAGCTATTTAAAGTCTGTGAATTTTTTTCTTGCCGCCAAAAGCGTACACAACAAAAGGCACCCATACTTTGCATACTCTCTCACATTGTTGCCATAACATTCAGATTGCTAGATTCATTTAGACCTGTGTGAAACCGGAGACATTTGTAGCTATATAGTTAAAAATAAAATAAGTATTTAAGGAAGTAAAAGTAAAATTACAAAACGCAGTTCTGGCCCAGTAGTAAGAGGGTTAAAACGGAACAAGTGTGGATTGTGTTTAGTGGGCAATAGCAGTTCTATTGCTCACATTTATAGAATTGTATGATTTGTGCTATTGCGGATGTACGGTTTTGTACACGTGTCTCGGACACAGTACGGAAATGCACACCCAGCGTAAGAGACATGCACGGTAGCGTGTTTACGCAAATTGCGTAAGAAGTACGGTCGCTAAGTACAAATTACACAATAGTTTGTTTAGTTTAAAGGTGGGACAGTAGCCACGATACAATAGCACAAAACTACCCGGTTTCTAAAAAAAAATTAAGTATAAAAGCAAAATTTAGTATAAATATTTTATTTTTAAATTGCCTCTGGGGGTAAAGCTGCCAACTTGAATGAATCCAAATTTTCTGTACAGAAAAATAAAGTATATTTGAGTGAGCGATTGCAGGAGTGAGTGGATACTGAACCCAAGAACTGAAGTGGTCTGAAGTGGTAACACTGGGTTAGTAGAGGCCCGGTGGCGTAGGGTTCGCTACCCTGCATTATTAGGAACTGATGTGGTCTGAAGTGGTCTGAAGTGATCACATACAACTGAAGTGGTCTAAAGTGGTCTGGAGTGGTCTAGGCTGAAGTGGTCTACAGCAATTGTAGGGCATATAGATAATTAGTATCTATAGGCTATGCTATTGCATCGCATGTCCGTGTGTTCTGCACAGCACAACGTGATACCATTGTGTCACATGCGCTGTGGAAGAGCATACGCAGACGTGATTGAATAGACAAAAAGGGGTTTTTCTTTGACAACGTCGGGAAATCTCCCTGGTGGGCTTCACTGGAAAGGGTGAAGGATAGTTATCTAATTTCTCTATTTTTCACCCTACAAACAATTCCAGTTGAAAGATACCGAAAAGGAATTTTACGCTGCCTCTCTCAGGAAAATATTCCAAACAGAACTTCCACCGAAAGAAATTACGGTGTAAGGTCTGATAGGAGCCTTAAATTGGGTACATTGCGATCCGCTACCAACAGTGTATCGTTGTACTGGTCAGCGTGGGTGAGAGCGAGTGGAAGACGCTCGGGTATACTTCCACCGTCTACTTATATTGAGTAATTTGATGTTTGTGGGAATTTTTTCAAGTTCTTAGAAGAGACCCACAAATATGGGAGCAAGTTGCTCAAGTAAGAGACGTTTAGACAGGGTTCAGGTAGAATTGTGGCCAAAAGGCTCAGCAAGGTTTATCATGTGTGAAAAATATGGTTCACACACAGAAGTTTTAAGCAATGAGTGGGTATGTAGGACTAACAATGATAGGGAACCATTCCCTAGGGTGGGCAGCTTTGAACCAGAGGTACTGCAGAATGTAAGCAGTAGAATATGTCTTCTTAAATCCAAGAAACAATAAGAATTTACTTACCGATAATTCTATTTCTCATAGTCCGTAGTGGATGCTGGGAACTCCGTAAGGACCATGGGGAATAGCGGCTCCGCAGGAGACTGGGCACAAAAGTAAAAGCTTTATGACTAGCTGGTGTGCACTGGCTCCTCCCCCTATGACCCTCCTCCAAGCCTCAGTTAGGATACTGTGCCCGGACGAGCGTACATAATAAGGAAGGATCTTGAATCCCGGGTAAGACTCATACCAGCCACACCAATCACACCGTACAACTTGTGATCTGAACCCAGTTAACAGTATGATAAACGTAGGAGCCTCTGAAAAGATGGCTCACAACAATAAACAACCCGATTTTTGTAACAATAACTATATACAAGTATTGCAGACAATCCGCACTTGGGATGGGCGCCCAGCATCCACTACGGACTATGAGAAATAGAATTATCGGTAAGTAAATTCTTATTTTCTCTGACGTCCTAGTGGATGCTGGGAACTCCGTAAGGACCATGGGGATTATACCAAAGCTCCCAAACGGGCGGGAGAGTGCGGATGACTCTGCAGCACCGAATGAGAGAACTCCAGGTCCTCCTCAGCCAGGGTATCGAATTTGTAAAATTTAGCAAACGTGTTTGCCCCTGACCAAGTAGCTGCTCGGCAAAGTTGTAAAGCCGAGACCCCTCGGGCAGCCGCCCAAGATGAGCCCACCTTCCTTGTGGAATGGGCTTTTACAGATTTTGGCTGTGGCAGGCCTGCCACAGAATGTGCAAGCTGAATCGTACTACAAATCCAACGAGCAATCGTCTGCTTAGAAGCAGGGGCACCCAGCTTGTTGGGTGCATACAGGATAAACAGCGAGTCAGATTTTCTGACTCCAGCCGTCCTGGAAACATATATTTTCAGGGCCCTGACTACGTCCAGCAACTTGGAGTCCTCCAAGTCCCTAGTAGCCGCAGGCACCACAATAGGCTTGTTCATGTGAAACGCTGAAACCACCTTAGGGAGAAATTGAGGGCGAGTCCTCAGTTCTGCCCTGTCTGAATGAAAAATTAGGTAAGGGCTTTTATATGATAAAGCCGCCAATTCTGAGACACGCCTGGCTGAAGCCAGGGCTAACAGCATGACCACTTTCCATGTGAGATATTTTAATTCCACAGTGGTGAGTGGTTCAAACCAATGTGACTTTAGGAGACTCAACACTACATTGAGATCCCAAGGTGCCACTTGAGGCACAAAAGGAGGCTGTATATGCAGTACCCCTTTGACAAACGTCTGAACTTCAGGCACTGAAGCCAGTTCTTTTTTGGAAGAATATTGACAGGGCCGAAATTTGAACCTTAATGGACCCTAATTTTTAGGCCCATAGATAGTCCTGTTTGCAGGAAATGCAGGAAACGACCCAGTTGAAATTCCTCTGTAGGGGCCTTCTTGGCCTCACACCACGCAACATATTTTCGCCAAATGCGGTGATAATGTTTCGCGGTTACATCCTTCCTGGCCTTGATCAGGGTAGGGATGACTTCATCTGGAATGCCTTTTTCCTTCAGGATCCGGCGTTCAACCTCCATGCCGTCAAACGCAGCCGCGGTAAGTCTTGGAACAGACAAGGTCCCTGCTGGAGCAGGTCCTTTCTTAGAGGTAGAGGCCACGGGTCCTCCGTGAGCATCTCTTGAAGTTCCGGGTACCAAGTCCTCCTTGGCCAATCCGGAGCCACGAGTATAGTTCTTACTCCTCTCCTTCTTATGATTCTCAATACTTTGGGTATGAGAGGCAGAGGGAACACATACACTGACTGGTACACCCACGGTGTTACCAGAGCGTCCACCGCTATCGCCTGAGGGTCCCTTGACCTGGCGCAATATCTGTCTAGTTTCTTGTTGAGACGAGACGCCATCATGTCCACCTTTGGTTTTTCCCAACGGTTTACAATCACGTGGAAGACTTCTGGGTGAAATCCCCACTCCCCCGGGTGGAGGTCGTGTCTGCTGAGGAAGTCTGCTTCCCAGTTGTCCACTCCCGGAATGAACACCGCTGACAGTGCTGTCACATAATTTTCCGCCCAGCGAAGAATTCTTGCAGCTTCTGCCATTGCCCTCCTGCTTCTTGTGCCGCCCTGTCTGTTTACGTGGGCGACTGCCGTGATGTTGTCCGATTGGATCAATACCGACTGACCCTGAAGCAGAGGCCTTGCTTGACTTAGGGCATTGTAAATTGCCCTTAGTTCCAGGATATTTATGTGAAGAGACGTTTCCATGGTTGACCACAAGCCCTGGAAATTTCTTCCCTGTGTGACTGCTCCCCAGCCTCTCAGGCTGGCATCCGTGGTCACCAGAATCCAGTCCTGAATGCCGAATCTGCGGCCCTCTAGAAGATGAGCACTCTGCAACCACCACAGGAGAGACACCCTTGTCCTTGGAGATAGGGTTATCCGCTGATGCATCTGAAGATGCGATCCGGACCATTTGTCCAGCAGATCCCACTGAAAAGTTATTGCATGGAATCTTCCGAATGGAATCGCTTCGTAAGAAGCCACCATCTTTCCCAGGACCCTTGTGCATTGATGCACTGACACTTGTCCTGGTTTCAGGAGGTTCCTGACTAGCTCGGATAACTCCCTGGCCTTCTCCTCCGGGAGAAACACCTTTTTCTGGACTGTGTCCAGAATCATCCCTAGGAACAGTAGACGTGTTGTTGGAATCAGCTGCGATTTTGGAATATTTAGAATCCACCCGTGCTGACGTAGCACTACCTGAGATAGTGCTACTCCGACCTCTAACTGTTCCCTGGACCTTGCCCTTATCAGGAGATCGTCCAAGTAAGGGATAATTAAGACGCCTTTTCTTCGAAGAAGAATCATCATTTCGGCCATTACCTTGGTAAAGACCCGTGGTGCCGTGGACAATCCAAATGGCAGCGTCTGAAACTGATGACAGTTTTGTACCACAAACCTGAGGTACCCTTGGTGAGAAGGGTAGATTGGGACATGGAGATAAGCATCTTTGATGTCCAGAGACACCATATAGTCCCCTTCTTCCAGGTTCGCTATCACTGCTCTGAGTGACTCCATCTTGAATTTGAACCTTTTTATGTAAGTGTTCAATGATTTCAGATTTAAAATCGGTCTCACCGAGCCGTCCGGCTTCGGTACCACAAACAGAGTGGAGTAATACCCCTTTCCCTGTTGTAGGAGGGGTACCTTGATTATCACCTGCTGGGAATACAGCTTGTGAATAGCTTCCAATACTGCCTCCCTGTCGGAGGGAGACGTTGGTAGAGCAGACTTCAGGAACCGGCGAGGGGGAGACGTCTCGAATTCCAATTTGTACCCCTGTGATACTACCTGCAGGATCCAGGGGTCCACTTGCGAGTGAGCCCACTGCGCGTTGAAATTTTTGAGACGGGCCCCCACCGTGCCTGAGTCCGCTTGTAAAGCCCCAGCGTCATGCTGAAGACTTGGCAGAAGCGGGGGGAGGGCTTCTGATCCTGGGAAGAGGCTGCCTGCTGCAGTCTTTTTCCCCTTCCTCTGCCCCGGGGCAGAAATGAGTGGCCTTTTGCCCGCTTGCCCTTATGGGGACGAAAGGACTGAGTTTGAAAAGACGGTGTCTTTTTCTGCTGAGAGGTGACCTGGGGTAAAAAGGTGGATTTCCCAGCCGTCGCCGTGGCCACCAGGTCCGATAGACCGACCCCATATAACTCCTCCCCTTTATACGGCAAAACTTCCATATGCCGTTTGGAATCCGCATCACCTGACCACTGTCGTGTCCATAAACTTCTTTTACTCTAAGCAGCTCAGGAGAGCTACCTAGCATGCACCCTTCTCGGCCGGGCACAAAAATCTAACTGAGGCTTGGAGGAGGGTCATAGGGGGAGGAGCCAGTGCACACCAGCTAGTCATAAAGCTTTTACTTTTGTGCCCAGTCTCCTGCGGAGCCGCTATTCCCCATGGTCCTTACGGAGTTCCCAGCATCCACTAGGACGTCAGAGAAAAAGGATTAAACATAATGATTGTTTAAAATTATGGCAGCAAGAGGGGAATATGCAAAGAGAACAAATTCGCAAAACAGGTTCAAAACCTAGCAAGAATGAGAACACAAACACACCATTGCCGACACAGGTCGAAGGGGAAGAGTTGGCTACAATCAATGGTATATCCGTAAATGATAGTAGTATGCAAAAACAATGTATTAACCCTAATTTTTGCAAGATGTATCCTGTTTTGAAGTCTTTTCAAGGTTATAGGTCACAGGAAGATGAAGGATCCAGCCAAATCGCAGCTCTCCTCCAAGCAGTCACTTTGCAGGAAACTCAGGTGGGACCTGTCCAACCAGGTAGAGCAGTAACAATATTCCCCAATGAAAGAACTAGTGAGGTCACAGCTACCGGTAAGTGTGAGACAGTTCATTGCACAGAGACAACAACACCTCACAGTAAACAGATTAGGAACGGAATGGTAGAATTACACCCTGTCTTGGAGATAGTAACTCCCAATGAGGGGACCGATAGTCAGAGAGTAGTCCTCACCAGGAATAATGCAATGTATTGCCCGTGGCCCAGAGATGAGCTGCGATCAATCATTTCAGAATTCCCCGACCCTCGGAAGCATTTAGCCAGAGGTCAGAAATTTATCAGAGATCTGGGTAATGCGTATGAATCGACAAACAAACACTGGCGGAGTTTTGAAAGCGTGCCTACCCCCTAATATTGACACCCAAAAATGTATCACTGATTGTAGGTTAGAGTCGGATAGTCTTATGACTGACAAACACAATCAGGAGAACTTAGAACGAATTAAAAGACAACTAGAGTTGTGTTTCCCCATTAATGTTAAGTGGAGAAAAATGTTCTCCATAAAACAGAGGGAAAATTAAATGACATCTGAATATTTCCATCGGGCTCTGCAAATAATGGATAGATACATTGGGGTATCAGATACAGGGAACGATGTGAATTAGAGGGAAGTGGCTGTCTCTGTGCTAATGGACGGACTCAATAAGACAGTAAGGGACAGGGTACAAACATTTTTGCCTTATTGGAGAGGGGCCACAGTAGCTTGTCTTAGAGAGTGCGCAATTGAACACCATAAGAATATTGACAGGCGTAGAGAACTGCAGGAGGAGAGGCTGAGGATTGAAAGAATACAGGCTCTTACACCAAAGTCTCATCAACCTAAACCCCAAAACCCGGATAGTTAGAAAAGACCTAGGATACGTTACACTTGTAGGAAGGAAGGGCATTTTGACAGAGATTGTAGGAGTAGTAGAACACATAGTCGATATAGACCCCTAGACAGAAAAAAAACAAGCCACGTTATTAAACACATAGACGGGATCAAGGGACATAAAGTAAGGAATCACGAGCCATATAGAAAACACAGATTCGGTTAATGGGAAGAACAGAATAAATGCAACTTTACCCTTTTGACAGAACTTACAGGGGTTAGGAGGAGGTCTCTAAACTTTTGCTTCTCTCTCTAGCAGAAGTGACCTCTAAGTAACTTGACAGGAGTTTTGTTAGAGATGGTATACATATTGAGTGCTCCCGCCCAGGAAGCACAAAGTATGTGGGATACCCACGAAGACTAATGTTGCATTTCACTGTTCTAGATGCATGTCCATCACAGGTAGAGGAAATTATTACAAAGATACCGGGTTCCCTATGAACTTAGAATGGACAGGACACTGGATTGATGGTTGGGATAGTCCCAGTAGAGATTTAACACACATAGAATTTATTTTAGGGGAGCAGACCGGGTAGAGAATCATTCCCCCGTAATGCCCAATCCAGATGTCAAATTTTGTAAAATATTCTTTGCCTCTACAAACTTATCTGTTACTAAACTCTATGTGATTTGTCTTCAAAGTTTCCTCTTCATCTCTTACGTTCACTGACAGGATTATAGTTCAAACGCCACATGCCTACTCGGTCTTTCAGAGCTCTGCCCTAATCCAGTATATCTCACCAGCATAGGAACACCAGTATTTACGCAGTGTGCCTGGTCATGCACAAAGGGTGGAGAATGAGAATACTGGTGAAGGGAGACTGTGCATAGATACCGATATGCATGATGGTGTGACAGCCTGATGGTGAACGCAAATCTGTAAAATTTTCATTTTATTATTTCCCCTTTCTTTTCACTTTCCACACACGGTTTACTTCACACAACTGATAATACACAACAGTTAAACAAATTGAAATGCAAGATTTGTGTTCATTACAGGAAAAGGCAGGCTGGAGGTCAATGGGATATGGCCAGGAATCCTCGGTACTGTGGAAAGGTGGACAAGGTAAGCCAGTGGCCCCCAGAGCATATCTTCCAAGCTTAGCTGAGGCGGCACACGGTCTGACTCATCTGAGTAAAGAGGGTATGTGTAAGCTGGTGAGAGCCTACTGGTGTGCGCCAGGATTCTCTTCTCATGCAGGTAAGAGAGCAATGACATGTTTTACTTGCTTGAGGAAGAATATTGGAAAGTCAATACCAACAGAACCATCCCATATCCCACCAACAGACGGCCCTTTTCAGGTAATACAAATCGATTTCATACAGTTACCACCCTGTAGGAATTTAAAATATGTTAGTTTGTATTGACGTATTTTCTAACTGGGTAGAAGCGTTCCCTGCTGCTACAAATACTGCTACGTTCACTGCAAAGAAAACTGTGCAGGAATTTGTGTGTAGATATGGTATCCCTAGAATAATTGAAAGTGATAGGGGTACCCATTTTACAGGTGAAGTCTTTCAGGTCATGTGCAAACTGATGGGAATTAATAGCAAGCTGCATACTCCGTACCGTCCACAGGCGAGTGCAAAGGTGGAGAGAGTGAATAGCACTATTAAGAACAAGCAAATTAATGGTTGAAACTGGATTGTCGTGGCCAGAAGCTTTGCCACTAGTGTTGTACAGCATCAGAACCACTCCCAGGTCTCCCCTTAACCCATCACCCTTTAAAATTCCTTTTGGTCGACAACCTCATGTAATGATAGACCCCCAGGATAATTTGAAATGTAATAATGAATTGACTGTAAAATATTTGGTTGAGATGAGACAGCAGCTGAAAAAAAATCAACAAAGAAATTTAAAGCTGGTGATTCCTGACCTACCGAACAGTAATTGTCATGACATTGAACCTGGGGATTATGTGATGATTCAAAATTTCTTATGCTCAGGTTGCCTCATAGACAGGTGGCAAGGACCGTATCAAGTCTTGATAACCAGCACAACAGCACTGAAGGTCGCCGAAAGAGACTTGGATCCACTCGTCCCACTGCAAGAAGGTTGCCGACCCGGAGAGAACTCGTGACAAAGAGCGGAGACTCTCGTATCACTGGAATGTCTGTTCCGGGAAAGTTGAGAGGCAGGACTGTTTAAGGGCATCTGAGCACAGAGAGCAACAAGAGCTAGAACGGTTGTCGTACCACTTTCTTTTTTTTCACCTCCCCCTGCATTTTTCCTTTCGTTTCTCCTTATTTTCCTCCTTTCCCCTAACGAAATGGATCGATCACAAGAGACTGCGTTTCGGGTTCTGTTATTAATTCTGGTTCTGATAAGGACAGTGTGTTTTGGTGAGGGTCCCAGAGAGGTCAAGCAAGGATCTGGAATGGGTTCTGATGGCAAGTATGAATTTGTAGAATCTCAGGATCAGCGAATCACTTTAGTAAAGGCTGGCATCAGTAAGCGCTCTGGTAGTCAGGGAGCTCGGAGGCACTGTGAGGGGTTATTGTCTGATGAATATTGTATTTGAAGGAATTGTGAGAATATAGTTGAGGATGGGTGCATCCAGAGATGTCAGTCCAACCTTAATATCGACATGGACCTTCATCCGTTCAGTGATTACCACTCACTAGTGGGTAAGGTCTTAAACCAGACAGAATGCTTGGTGTGCTCACAGGTACCTCAAGGTCAGAGCAAGTCAGGATTAGTACCATACCCTTCAGCAATAGATGAGGTACTCGAATTACGGGGTGGGAGACCGGTGGACAAGAAATTCAATATTTCTAGGCCCCCTAGTTTGAAGCTCCACCAGTATCATGTAGATAGATCCTTACTATGTTTCAATATTTCCAATTATCGAAAACCGGGAAATTGGGAAGTGACGTGGAATTACTAGACAATGACCTTTTCACACAGAGCCGATAGGATACCCATAGACTCTGAAGTTGTACGCCAAATAGCCAACAGTGGGAGGTATTTTCGGTATAGGTATACTCGTGGAAGCAAGACCATGTGGGTTGGAAAAGTATCGCCAGGGTATTGTGCTCAAATCATCCAGCCCAATACTTGTACTGAACAGATGGGAGAACTAGGGATGGGTTTCTTTACTTGGAAATTTTGTAATATGGTGATGTTATATTTTGTCCCCTATGTTCTCCCAGATGATGCCTGTTTCATATGTCGGAGGAAGGCATACAAGTGGCTTGCTCAGAGGGATTGTGTTATATTGGGAGAGTACTGCCAGAGGTCATGACCATAACACATGATAAGATTAAAGAGCTAAGGCTCCTTATAATCATACTCACTATGAACACATCGTCAAGCGACACCTCATAGATAGGACAGAGCACGCAGCCTCTGATTTGATCCACGAATCCACCGGGATTCAATTCCTTCTCGCATTAGACATCACCCGTACTGCCAGAGGAATTATAAATTATAGGTATATCCATGCGCTAGCGAATTTGATAGATAATATCACTGAGATGTATGACGACACCTTCAGGTATACGGGGAGTTACAAGCTTACAAGAAGGAACGGATTCAGCACAGGATGGTCCTAAATTATATCACAGCCGTGACAGGTGGGCACTGTGTTACTCTGGCAACTCAATATGGTGTGAAGTGCTGTACTTATATTACAAACAGCACTGACGACCCAACGGAGATTATCGATCAAAAGATGGACGATAACTTGCAGTTGAAGTGGGAGTTCAGGAGGAAACACAACCTTACCTTGGCAACTGTGAGTAATGAACTGACCGGCTAGGTCTCATGGTTGAACCCACGAAATTGGTTCTCAGGTTTAGGAGAGTGGGCTCAGAATGTTACTATGAGTGTAGGGAAGTTTATCCTTTGTATCCTGGGAGTCGTCATAATTATTGGTTTGATATTTAGGTGTGTTCGAATTCTGATGCGGCGCAAGCACGGCACAAAATTGATGAGTCTAATGAGCGAGGGCGCTGTTATAGCAGCAGACTTAATTTATGACCCATCCATAGAGACAGTGTTATGATAAGGATTGCAAATTAATATCATGGCCTGTTTCTTTCACCCGCTTCTCTTTTGTTTCCCCCCTCTGCCCAGA
This sequence comes from Pseudophryne corroboree, assembly GCF_028390025.1. Classification (NCBI taxonomy): domain Eukaryota; kingdom Metazoa; phylum Chordata; class Amphibia; order Anura; family Myobatrachidae; genus Pseudophryne; species Pseudophryne corroboree. The sequence goes on along the minus strand of NC_086445.1, from coordinate 591,247,794 downwards.
TCCATCCATCCGGAAAAGACATCTGCCCTACCCAAACTGTTTATATGAATGTATTTTAGATATGTGTCTTAGCTTCATCTCTGCAACCTCCAGTTAATAGCACACATAGTCGACAGGTGATATCCACATATGCAAGCACTCGCATGTTTCCCCCTCCATGTATCATCAACTAAATCTGCACCCCATTTGTTTTAACAAGAAGCTGAAAAGAGCTCGGTAGTGTTTGTTGGCCCATTTACAGACCCTTGATACGGGATGAGAAGGATTTAACGTATACTTCGCAATACCTCGAAGCTTATTTAGAACATATACGGCACGATGATACATGCCACTCAGACATGGATTCATACATACATGCTTTTTACTATCCCACTAGGTCATACATTTCCTGCCTACAACTCTCCCCCGACCATCCAAACTTCTGTAGACATTGTGTAGATATTTTTCTGTTTAGTGATTAGATAGTGGCAGTTATTGGTGACTGCCGAAGGGTGGACTGTCAAAGTCGAAAAATATTGCAGTACACACATCACGTACAAACTACACACAGATGGCCTCCGCGCGTGTACTTGTTCTGCTGTGCGTGCACATATTTGCAATTTGCGTATGGTTGCTCCCGCGGTCATGCGCATTAGCGCGTGGTCTGGGTATTTACGATAGAGTTTGTGAACGCATGGAAGGCTATCAAAACACATTACAAATTTAATCCAAATAGTGCACAATGTACACATAGTCCACCTGCACCACATCAGAAAGTAACAGCAGTTTAAATGGTTTCAGAACAAAGGGATTCACCTTTTCAGAATAGGAGGGGACAGAACAAGGTTATAAGGTGGTGTTTGGTATCCAGCTGTAGGGTATTTTAAGGGTAACATTCCGGTGTTGGTTTGAGGAAGATAGCATGTTCCTGCGGGTAGTTATGTGCAGGAGTAGAATATAGATATAAACTGTATTTACTGTACATTATGTATGCGGCGGGAATCCAGTGGAGACCACCCACAAGAGCAGTTGGAACAGACATCGCCTACCTATTCAAACCGACCTATGAACTCTCCTGTACTGTAAATGTGCATCCCTGTGTCCAATGGACAAAGAGATTACAGTATCTATTGTATTGCTTTTTGGAAGAATTGTATAAAGAGAGCCTGCTGCAGGCCTGGTCTGACACAAGACTCACAACGTTATCTATCAGATGACGGAGGACTGGACCGGGTATCGCAAGCAAATCCACTCACGTATGTACCATTGAATGTAGCTATTTACTCTGTTATATTGTATTGTATTATTTGTATTGTAACCCCCTTTCAGCAATAATACGCTGTGATGTCGGAACCCAGCGGTTTAATTACAATCTGGTGTCATGTCTTCATTGCACTGCTAAGGTTTAAAGTGTATTATTATTGCATTGCATTGCTGTAAAAGGTTTAAAGTGTATCTCTGGGTGTGTACGCGCTGTGAGTTACTTTGTACCGTTAGCGCGGCGTTTGTACGCAAAGTCCGTACACAGTACGGGACTTTGTACGCTAATAGCGGACAAAGTACGTAGAGTGTGTATTAAGTATAACGGCCGCAGCGGCTCCATGGTAAAGTGTATTTAAGGTGTGTTTAAGGTATAGCTTTCATTCCTGTAAGATAATCAGCATTATCAGTGGGTTCTGACTCACTGTCTAAATGGGAGGAGCTATACACTCATAAATTTGTGCTCTGGCCAAAGTGTGCATTGTACGACTGTGGATGGCCCCAAAAGGCACTACTTCCTTCATTTTTCCGTCAGTAGTTAACGACTATTTAAAAAAAAAATTACGTACTGTATATATGCAAAATAACGGTGGATGGCCCCAAAAGGCCCTACTTCCTTCACTTTTACGGCAGTAGTTAACGACTATTTCAAAAGAACGTTACGTACTGTATATATGCAAAATAATGCCAGTCATAAATTTGAAAAAATATGGTCCCCCTGGTTAGGGTCTGTTTATTCCTCCACTGACTTGTCTGCATAACACCTTTATGCCTTATAATATACTCCTTTATTCCTCCCTCCAATAAGCAACCGACATACAGTTTGTGTGACTGTGTTATTGTTGTGATGTGGGACGTACGCATTGGGGCATTCTTTATATTGACACCTTGATATCATTGCTGTGCCTTTCAAATTTTGTTTTGATTTTACTTTTTTTTTCATGAGTCGTTAGATTAGTTAGCAAATTTTGTAAAAATTATAATGACTGACAACACACCATGGGGGTAATTCTGAGTTGATTGCAGCCTCAAGTTTGTTAGCAATTGGGCAAAACCATGTGCACTGCAGGGGAAGCAGATATAACATGTGCAGAGAGAGTTAGATTTGGGTGTGGTGTGTTCAATCTGCAATCTAATCTGCAGTGTAAAAATAAAGCAGCCAGTATTTACCCTACACAGAAACAAAATAAAACACACAAATCTAACTCTTTCTGCACATGTTATATCTGCCTCTCCTGCAGTGCACATGGATTTGCCCAACTGGTTAAAAAAAATCCTGCTGCGATCAATTTGGAATTACCCCCCCATATACGGATTTAAAGCATAATTGTTTATTTATTTGCAAGTTGTGCCTGATTTGTACAGTTTTATGTTTTTCATATCTGCTGGACTGTTAATATTTTGATATATGCTTGTACTGTCAACTGTGAACCTTATTTGGTTACTTGAATTATATGAGCTACCTTATTGCCAGAGCCGGCCCTAACCAATTTGAAGCCCTAGGCAAGATTTTGGCTGGTGCCCCATAGCACTGCCTCTAGTTCCACCTCTGATCCAACACCCATCTCCCAGCAATGTACCCATAACACAGCAGCACAGATCACAGCAGCAGCCAGCAACACCAATCACCACTCACCCATAGTGACCCTCATTTTAGTGCCCTATGCCAGCAAGAGCATTGGTGACCCCATATTTGAATTAGGAACAGTGCGAACCGAAGGCGCGCCGGACAAAAATAGGATTTTAATTACTCGCAGTCCGTAGAGGATGCTGGGGTCCATTTAGTACCATGGGGTATAGACGGGTCCACTAGGAGCCACTGGCACTTTAAGAGTTTAATATTGTGGGCTGGCTCCTCCCTCAATGCCCCTCCTACCAAACTCAGTCTAGAAACTGTGACTGAGGAGACAGACATACTTCGAGAGAAGGAAATACACAGATAGTGACGAGATTCACACCACCTCACACATAACAAAAAAAGGAAAGCCAAGCTAACCAACTTGGAACAATTCAGCAACGGCTGAACCGACAATACTGAACCAAGTCACAATGCAGGAATACGAAGAACTGGGCGGGCGCCCAGCATCCTCTACGGACTACGAGAAAAGGATTTACCGGTAGGTAATTAAAATCCTGTTTTCTCTTACGTCCTAGAGGATGCTGGGGTCCATTTAGTACCATGGGGATGTACCAAACCTCCCAGTACGGGAGGGAGAGTGCTGAGGTTCCTGCAGAACAGATTGACCAAACTTTAGGTCATCAGAGGCCAAAGTATCGAACTTGTAGAACTTAGCAAACGTGTTCGACCCTGACCAAGTAACTGCTCGGTAAAGCTGTAAAGCAGAGACACCCTGGGCAGCGGCCCAGGAAGATCCCACTTTACGTGTAGAGTGGGCCTGAACTGATTTCGGACATGTCAAACCTGCCGTAGAATAAGCATGCTGGATAGTAAGCCTGATCCAGCGAGAAATTGTCTGCTTAGAAGCAGGACACCCAAACTTGTTGGGATCATAAAGGACAAATAGTGCGTCCGACTTCCTGTGACGAGCTGTCCTCTTTGCATAAATTTTCAAAGCCCGCACAACATCCAAGGACTTTAAGGGAATTGAGGTGTCAGTAGCCACTGGCACCACAATAGGTTGGTTGATATGAAAAGCTGACACAACCTTTGGAAGAAATTGCTGATGCGTTCTATTCTCAGCGCTATCCTCATGGAAAATCAAGTAGGGGCTCTTGTGCGACAATGCCCCCAATTCTGACACACGTCGTGCAGGAGCCAAGGCCAATAGCGTGACAGCCTTCAAAGTAAGAAACTTTAGGTTCACCTCCTGTAAAGGATCGAACCAATCCGATTGCAGGAACTGCAGCACCACATTAAGATCCCACGGTGCCGTAAGAGGAGGAAAGGGTGGCTGGATGTGCAAAACTCATTTCAAGAAAGTCTGAGCCTCAGGTATAATTGTTTCTGGAAGAAAATGGACAAGGCCAAAATCTGGACTCTGATGGAGCACAAGCGTAGGCCCACAGCCACAAATGCTTGCAGAAAGAAGAGAAACCTTCCCAGTTGAAACTCCACCGTAGGAAACTTCTTGGATTCACACCAAGATACATAGTTTTTCCAAATTCGATGGTAATGTTTAAAAGTTACTCCCTTCCTAGCTTGGATCAGAGTAGGAATGACCTTGTTCGGAATGCCCTTCCAAGCAAAGATCTGGCGTTCAACCTCCATGCCGTTAAACGTAGCCGTGGTAAGTCTTGATAGGCGAACGTCCCCTATTGCAGAAGGTCCTCGCGAAGAGGAAGAGGCCTCGGATCCTCCAGCAGCAATGCCAGAAGATCCACGTACCAAGCCCGTCTGGGCCAGTCCGAAACAATGAGGATCGCCAGAACTCTTGTTCTTTTTATGAGTCTGAGAATCCTCGGGATGAGTGGTAGTGGAGGGAACACATACACAGACTGGAACACCCACGGAGTCACCAGGGTGTCCACCGCCACTGCATCTGGGTCTCGTGACCTGGAACAGTACCTCTGAAGTATTCTGTTGAGATGAGAGGCCATCATATCTACCTGAGGTACACCCCATCGGCTTGTTACCTCTGCAAACACATCCGGGTGGAGGCTCCATTCTCCTGGATGGAGATCGCGCCTGCTGAGAAAGTCCGCTTACCAGTTGACCACTCCCGAAATGAAGATTGCAGACATCGCCAACGCGCGTCTTTCTGCCCAGAGGAGGATTTTTGTTACCTCCAACATTGCAGCTCTGCTCTTCGTTCCGCCCTGCCTTTTGATGTAGGACACCGCTGTGACGTCCAACTGAACTTGAATGGCTTGATCTTGCGGAAGATGCGCCGCTTGTAGAAGGCCGTGGTATATGGCCCTTAGTTCCAGAACGTTTATTGGAATGAGAGATTCCTGACTTGACCACTTTCCTTGAAAGTTTTCCCCTTGGGTGACTGTTCCCCAACCTCTGAGACTTGCATCTGTGGTTAGAAGGATCCAATTCTGAGTCCCAAACCTGCGGCCCCTGAAAAGGTGAGAAGTTTGCAGCCACCAGACTAGCGAAGTTCTGGCTTTCGGCGACAGGCATATCCGCTGGTGCATGTAAAGATGTGATCCCAACCACTTGTCCAGGAGATCCAGCTGGAAGAACTGTGCATGGAATCTTCCGTATTGGAGAGCCTCGTATGAGGACGAATGCTCTGATGAACGGATACCCGGACTGGCTTCCAGACATCCCGGACCATTGATTGGATCACCAACGCTTTCTCCAGTGGTAGAAAAACCCTCTGCACTTACGTGTCGAGTATCATCCCCAGGAAGGGCAGTCTCCTTGTCAGTTCCAAATGTGACATTGGAAGGTTCAGGATCCACCCACGATCCTGGAGTAGTTGAGTTGAGAGAGCAATACTCTGCAACAGCTTCTCCCTGGAAAATGCCTTTATCAGTAGATTGTCCAGATATGGAATTATGTTCACTCCCTGTGTGCGGAGGAGGAACATCATCTCCTTGGTGAATACCCTTAGTGCTGTGGAGAGTCCAAATGACAATGTCTGGAACTGATAGTGACAGTCCTGTAGTGCAAACCGTAGATAAGTTTGATGAGGAGGCCAGATCGGAATGTGAATATACGCATCATTGATATCCAGGTATACTAGAAATTCCCCCTCCTCCAGACCTTAGATCACCGCTCTCAGAGACTCCACCTTGAATTGGAAAAACCTCAAGTAGGGGTTCAACAACTTCAGGTTGTTTTTTTTTTATAAAGTATTTTTATTCAGTAAAATGAAGAGTAAGGTACAGACATTGCAGATCAATAGCATATCACATACATCAGTCATATCAGAACTTCATTTATGGTACAATTTAACATCAGTGGATTAACTGCTATGTCTATGAGGGAGTGAGCATGCATTTCGATTTTTCGGTCTTTTATGATCCGCAAGATCCGCGACCATTATGTACATCTCCATTAATTTTTTATTAGTTTTTGCCCTTAAGCTAACCAAGAAAAGAAACAAATACACAGAACAAACATAACTAAAAACAAAAAATAGTAAGCACCTAGATAAGAGCGTATGAAGGAGCGATCATCTGATTCAGGAGCACAATAGTCATGTATATGCTTAGGCGAGCACGCAAGGCTCCACTGCCAATCATCTTAAACGAATATCCTTAAGCTGTAAGTCATTTATGTGGTATCACTTCAGTTCACACCGTGATTAAGGGACCAGTTGGGAATGGGGGGAGTTCAGCCATGGAGACCAGACTCTTTCAAATTTGGCTGAAGCGTTTTGCTTCATATATATATATATATATATATATATATATATATATATCTTTCTTTGAATATTGTATCGTTAACCAGGGTCTTGAGCGCAGATATTAAAGGGTCCCCAGGGGCCATCCAGAGCCTCGCAATGCAAACCTTAGCCAAGGCACATACATTGCGAGCATAAAGACCCACCGAAACAGGCATAGAAGTAGAGCCCTCCATCCCCAAAATACAAAATTGCGGGGTAAGCAGTCCGCCAGTCACTCCCGTATTCTGCAGGATTGACCTAACCCCCGACCAGAACATCCGCAACCTCGGGCAGTCCCACACTAGATGCCAGAATGTACCCACATCCACCCCACACTTAGGGCAGAGGCCAGTCCCACCAGTCCCAAAAGTAGCCAGTCTAGTTGGAGTTATATAAGTTCTATGTAAAATGAAAAATTTAATTTGCTGATATCTGAGAGACTTGGTAACTGTAGCAGGATATTCCAGAGCAAGGGTCCAGTCCTCCTCAGTTATTGGACCTATATCCTCCTCCCACGGAGACGTGTCAGAGGGTCCGCATGGAGTTTAGTTAGGAGATATCCATACGTAAGGGAGACCATCTTAGCCCGACCCAATATAGCCACAAAGGTCTTGATGGGAAATGGGAGGATTCGTGGGGGGGACTCAGCAAATTGGGACTGGAGGGCATGACGAAGTTGAAGGTATCTGAAAAAGTAGGAGTTGGGTAAATCAAATTCATCTTTCAGCTGCTGAAAGGATTTGAATATGCTATCTAGGTATAGTTGGGATATAGAAACCACCGATCTAGGGGCCCATACCTCCCGTCCCTCAAGTGTATGTAGTTCAGGAAGCCAATCAGAGTACCAAAGGGGGGTATCTGGGTCCAGGTCGTTGTACCCCAAGAGAACTCTCAGGGCCCGCCATATCTTTAAGGCCTGGAAAATAATAGGGGGGAGAAACCGAGCCATGTTCCCACTTAGCAGCACCTGCATAGGAGACAGGTGGGGGAAGTAGCAGCGAATAAACTCACAATGTAAAGAATCAGCGCTAGAATCCTGCACCCATACACTAATATGAGTCAGCTGAGCAGCGTAGTAATATATCTGAAAATTAGGCAGAGCCAGGCCGCCGTCTGAACGCTGCCTGGTAAGGGTATTTAACTGTATTCTAGGTCTTTTTTTGGCCCATATCAGTGAGGATAAGACGCTATTCAATTTCCTAAAGAATATTGGGAAGATATATACCGGGGACTGGAGAATAATATATAAAATTTTGGGCAGTATGATAATTTTAATGAGATTGACCCTACCAGAGACCGTCAATGGAAGCCTACACCAAGTTTTGGATTTTCTGATGACCCACTGCATGGTTGGGTCCAGATTTAGAGGGATATAATCGGAAGGGTCATTAGTTATTTGGATTCCGAGGTATTTAAATTGTGTTGTCCAACATAATGGCAGGGAGATTTTTGGAACAGTAGGAGGGGAGCCTATGACTGGCATAATGTATGATTTAGACCAATTGATTCTAAGACCCGAATGAGCTCCAAAGCTCTCTATCACACGCAGCAGAATGGGCATTGACTTGGTGTAGTCCTGCAAGAACAGCAGCATGTCGTCGGCGTAAAGAGCTATTCTATCCTCACGTGAGCCCGTACAGATTCCTGTAATATCTGGGTGTGATCTTACCAAACATGCCAAGGGCTCGATGGCCAAGGCGAACAGTGTGGGGGATAAGGGGAACAACTTCAGGTTTAATATAGGCCTTGCCGAACCTTCCGGCTTCGGTGCCACAAACAGGTTTGAGTAATAACCCTTGGCCTTTAGGTGAGATGGAACTAGAACAATGACATCTGTTCGTACCAATTTTTGAATGGCTTTCTGTAAGATAGCACTTTCTGCCAGCAAAGCTGGTAAGCCCAATTTGAAGAATCTGTGAGGTGGGAGTTCCTCAAACTCCAGTCTGTACCCCTGGGTAACAATATCTGTCACCCAGGGGTCTAGGCATGAGGACGCCCAGACGGGACTGAAAACTTTTAGTCTCGCTCCCACCTACCCGATCTCCTGGCTGGGAGGTCCACTTTCATGCAGAAAATTTGGAGGAAGCAGAACCTGGTTTCTGTTCCTGGGAACCTGTTGGTGCAGGTTTTCTGGATTTAACCCGACCTTCTTGAAAGAAGGTGGTTGGGGGTTTGGAATTTTTGGACTTTGCGGTCCGAAAGGACTGCAGTGAAGGCGTAGGATAAGATTTCCTAGCCGGGGCTGCTGCAGAGGGAAGAAATGTGGACTTACCCGCAGTTGCCGTGGAAATCCACGCATCCAATGCGTCCCCAAATAGTGCCTGACCTGTGAAGGGCAGGCTCTCTACACTTTTTTGGGATTCAGTCCTCTGCATGCCGATACTGCCATGGAAGTAGCCCTTGCATTAAGCATGCCAATGTCCTTCATGGTCTCCACCATGAAACCTGCAGAATCCTGTATGTGACGTAAAAACAAGTCAATGTCACTCCTGTCCATAATATCTAAGTCCTCTAGTAATGTGCCTGACCACTTTACTATGGCTTTAGAAATCCATGCACAAGCAATAGAAGGTAGTAAAGCCACACCTGTAGCAGTGTATAGTGATTTGAGTGTAGTCTCAATCTTGCGGTCAGCCGGCTCCTTGAAGGGCGGTTGAACCAGGGACAGGTAGAACCACCTTTTTAGACCGCCTAGATATAGAAGCGTCTACTATAGGTGGGGTCTCCCATTTCTTTCTATCCTCTTCAGGGAAAGGGAAAGCAATGAGAATTCTTTTAGGGATCAGGAATTTACCAGCTGCACCCCTTTAGCAAGGAATGCATCTCCCCCCTGCATATCCCCATCAACATCCCCTGTATCAGTCGGTATCCGTGTCAGCTTGAATTATCTGGGCAAGTGTACGTTTTATCGGGTATGTAGGTGGGTGTTTTGATGAAGTGGAGGGAGCTGAATACTTCAAACCCTCTACAGATTATCTCAAAAACTGCATCTTTTTCTCAGTATGTGATATCCTTTTTAAAATCTGGGATATCATTCCCCTTAAAGAATCCACCCATAGGAGTTCGGATTCAGAAGGCTGAGACAGTATATTGCAGTCCTGAGTACATGGAATAGACTCCTCAGGAGAAGATACACACTCTGCAGCACAGGACACAGAGTCCTTAGACATGGTAATGTGGATATACACACTTACAGACACACAGAAAAATGTCAGACACAGTTTCCCCTAGAGTAACTTCAGAGAGTCACAGAGTATAAGGAGCCAGCCACACAGCGCCCCAGTAGGCAGTTATTATGATAAAAGCCCATCGCTGACCAACTAACCTTAAAAGGGTAATTAGTACTGTTATCACACTCCCACTACCCCTTCCTGTCTATAACACCCTGGTACCGCAGAGGTATAGCTGGAGTTATCTGGAGGAAAGCGCTAACTGTCAGCATCTCTTTCCTATGATCTGCAGGGAGAAAATGGAGCTGATGAGTGCTGGTTCCGCTCTGAGAGGAAACCCTGCCCCTTGCAATGGCTCGCGGCTTCCCGCACTAAGTTGTTTATACTAGCCTGAGGTGTTTGTTGCTAGCAGCAGGATTAGCCCGCTAGCCTTGTGACCAGTTTAGGGTGTATTGCGCTGGCCCAGGACTCCCCTCAAGCGCCTACACAGTGTGTTGCTGAGCCTTCTGGAGCGCAGTCTGTCAGAGCTGTGCTCCCACCCTTGTGCCGCCATTCCTGCCGGCACTGTACTCACCACTCTTCTTTCTTCTGGCTCTGTTAGGGGGTGGCGGCCATGCTGCGGGAGTGAGCGGTCACCTCGTGGGCTTGCGATCAGCACCCTCAGGAGCTCAGTGTCCTGTCAGCGGAGATGGAGAACCATTAACTTCAAGAGTTGGTTCCTACTCCCCCACTCCAAGTCCCATGAAGCAGGGAGGCTGTTGCCAGCAGCCTTCCTGTAACCTAACAACTCTTAGAAAAAAATAAAACTAGAAAAACTCCTAGGAGCTCCCCTAGCTGTGACTGGCTCCTCCAGGCACATTTTCTAAACTGAATCTGGTAGGAGGGGCATAGAGGGAGGAGCCAGCCCACACTATTAAACTCAAAAAGTGCCAGTGGCTCCCAAAGGACCCGTCTATACCCCATGGTACTAAATGGACCCCAGCATCCTCTAGGACGTAAGAGAAAACTGGTGTGCTCTTGCTGGGAAGAGGCGTGGCTACACAACAGTGCACCCAATTCAAATTATGCAACACACTACTGCAATGTTATTCACGTATCACACTATAGTGTGCCTTATTCACATTTTACACCTAACAGTAATACCCCTTATTCACGTTACACCATATCGTATCACTAATTATTCACATTACACCACACAGTAATGCCCATTATACACCCTATGCCACACAGTATTAGCACCCCTTATATACATAATGCCCCATGTTAGTAATGGCACTGCACTTTGTGGGGTGGGGGTGGTAGGCTGGACAGCGCCATGGCTGTAGGTAAACAGTATCACTGTATCCGCAATGGACCATGGGAGAAGGAACAGCTGCTGGTCATGCACAGGAGCCCTCCCCCCATGGCCCTCACTTACAGCTGTCGGAGTCCTGACCCGTCAGCTCCCATTGCTCCCTGATTAGAGCCGAGTGCTCTGATCGCGGTAGACAGCTCAAAGCAAGACCTGGTGGAACTAGAGAATGGTGGATCCAGGTGCAAAATTATATCCCCGCCACCCCCAGAGCAATACAAGGCACTTAACAAAAAGTTACTAATAGTGCATGTGCCCAATTCACAGCAGCGCTTCCCCCACATGCACCCTTGTGTGTCTCAAATAACCCCTCTCAACAGCAGCGTGTTCCCCATATCCCCACTACACCTCCCCTATATGTCGAACTACCTCACTAACACACTGCACTACATCAGTATAAGATATCCCACAAGTATGAGGCACTAAATCATCACAGTACACCCCCCTACATGTCGCAGTACGTCTCTGCACTACATCTACCTTATACGCTGCACTAAATCACTAGACTACATCCCCCCTGTATGCCACACTAAATCACTGGACTACATCCCCATTGTATGCCGCACTAAATCATTGGACTACATTCCCCCTGTATGCCGCACTAAATAACTACACTAAATGCCCCTTATACTCCGCACTACATCACTACACACCCCCATACGCTGCACTAAATGACTACACTAAATACCCCCCATATGCCGCACTAAATGACTACACTAAAAAAACCCTATACACCGCACTAAATGACTACACTAAATACCACCTATATGCAGGACTAAATGACTACACTAAATACCCCCTACACGCTGCACTAAATTACTACACTAAATACCCCCCATACGCTGCATTAAATGACTACACTAAATACCACCTATACACAGCACAAAATGACTACACTAAATACCATCTATACGCAGGACTAAATGACTACACTAAATACCACCGCCCCACCCGCACTACATGACTACACTAAATTTCCCCTATACGCAGGACTAAATGACTACACTAAATACCACCCCTTCCCGCACTACATGACTAAACTAAATATCCCCTATACGCTGGACTAAAGGACTACAATAAATAACCCCATATGCCGCACTACATGACTACACTGAATAACCCCCCATACACTGCACTAAAAAAAACCTATACACCGCACTAAATGACTACACTAAATACTCCCTACACGCTGCACTAAATGACTAGACTAAACCCCATACTAAATGACTACACTACATACCCCAACCCCAGCCGCACTAAATGACTTCACTAAATATCCTCCAAACACCGCACTAAGGGGGTAATTCTGAGTTGATCGCAGCAGGAACTTTGTTAGCAGTTTGGCAAAACCATGTGCACTGCAGGGGAGGCAGATATAACATGTGCAGAGATAGATAGATTTGGGTGTGGTGAGTTCAATCTGCAATCTAAATTGCAGTGTAAAAATAAAGCAGCCAGTATTTACCCTGCACAGAAACAAAATAACCCACCCAAATCGAACTCTCTCTGCAAATGTTATATCTGCGTCCCCTGCAGTGCACATGGTTTTGCCCAACTGCGATCAACTTGGAATTACCCCCTAAGGGCCTAATTTTGAGTTGATCGCAGCAGCAAATTTGTTAGCAGTTGGGCAAAACCATGTGCACTGCAGGGGGGCAGATATAACATGTGCAGAGAGAGTTAGATTTGGGTGGAGTGTGTTCAAACTGAAATCTAATTTGCAGTGTAAAAATAAAGCAGCCAGTATTTACACTGCACAGAAACGAAATAACCCACCCAAATCTAACTCTCTCTGCAAATGTTATATCTGCCTCCCCTACAGTGCACATGGTTTTGCCCAATTGCTAACAAACTTTCTGCTGCGATCAACTCAGAATTACCCCCTAAATATCCGCCAAACATCGCATATGTACTGGCTGGAAGAGAGCAGACCCGGCCCGCATAGGGCTGAAGGGGGCTGGCTTAGTCATATTAACAAGACAGAGCGTGGTAGAGGGGGAAGAAGGGGCAGGCCAAAGGGGGCTGGCCTGGTCCTGCGGACAGGATGGAGCATTAGCAGAGAGAAAGAAAGGAGCCTAACTAAAAGGAGGGGACCTGTTCTCTCCATCCTCACCCCTACCGCACTGCACTCTGTCTGTGTAAGACCCCACAGCGTCTGGGCGGCATACTAGGAGTCACTAGACTCTGTACAAAAGCGAAGATCAATGGCTGCTGGCTCGGTCACTGTCCTTTGGCATTCCAAATCTCTTAGGCCAGGCCTGGCCAACCAGTGGCTCTTCAGCTGTTGTGAAACTACACCTCCCAGCATGCTCTGCCATAGTGTTAGCATTTCCTGATAGCAAAAGTGTAGCAGAGCATGCTGGGACGTGTAGTTTTACAACAGCTGGAGAGCCACAGGTTGGCCAGGCCTACCCTAGTCAATTGCCTAGCTTGCCTATAGCTAGGGCCGGCTCTGCTTATAGCAGGGTAAGATTTGTCTATATTATATTTAGTATTGAGTGTTTTACACAGTTCTTAGTGGTTTGATAATTAATAATTATTACTTTTCCAAGCTCAGAGTTATGTTAAAACTCTTACACTCAGAGCCAAGACATCCAGGTGAATAATAATCAAACTATATAATACATGTAGACTTTGTTAGTACAGCGATTGTGTGTCACTTTCACGGACTGGGTCAGAGCAACGGAATTTACAGCTCTATATAAGAAACTTAATAAATCAGCAGTGTAGTATCTCTAAAGTAAACTCAGAGCCTCTCGTAGTCTGAGACCAGGGTCTGGGAAGGAATAATTCTTCCAGACCAAACCAAAGAACAGAGTTTGAGCACGCAGTGGCTGACGGGAAGAAAAGACGTTGGGCTGTCATGGTCATATCATCAGAACGCGCAGGAGCATCCTACTCTCCAGTATCGAGTGCTACTCAATACCTGCAGCCACCCCTAGTGTCTGCAACATGACTTCCCCATGAGGAACTCCATGAAACAAGGACATTTGTGCATCCAATACAATCCCAGAAATTCCGGAATGTATAGCAACCCTAGACATGAAACAAATGAAGAAAATGACAGGAACATTAAATCAGTGGGTAACCGTAGAAAGGATGGTAGAATGTGTAAGCCACACCTAGTGCTGTATAACTCTGATATTAGTGTACTGGACATGCTATATTCTGAGCAGAAGAGATTACACAAAACTGGCACTAGATCAAATAAGGTGTTCCATACGGAGAAAGAATAATAAAAATACACAATAAAGTACTTTTGCTAAAAAATGAAATAAAAAACAACAACAACTATACTTTGCGCTCTGAAATGTTCTGCTTTGCAAAAAGCAGTTTTATTCATACAGCAACTGAAATGGGTGTGGTATGGAATGCCGGCGGTCGGGCTCCCAGCGACAAGCATAGCGGCGCCGGGAGCCCGACCGCCGGCTTACCGACAGTGTGGCGAGCGCAAATGAGCCCCTTGCGGGCTCGCCACCCTATTTTATTCTCCCTCCAGGGGGGTCGTGGACCCCCACGAGGGAGAATAAGTGTCGGTATGCCGGCTGTCGGGATTCCGGCGCCGGTATACTGTGTGCCAGGATCCCGACAGCCGGCATACTAAAGACCACCCACTGCAATTACAGTCAACAATTTCAAGAAAAACAGAAACACACACACACCAATAAGCCAGTATGCACACACAAATGTAATATCAAAATATAATTACTTACATAACAGGGGAAAAAAAGGGACAAAAACTTACCAATTAAAGTCCAATCCAGGGGGAGAGAAGATTCCTTAAAAGAAGTTAGCAAAAAATAAATAAAGTGGGCTTAAGGTAAAAACACCTAACTAAAATGTTTTTTTCTCTTCATATAGCTTTTAGTATGGAATTGCAAGATCTGCTAAACACTCTTAATACAGCAGCTATATTAACACTACTCTATAAAATAAGTGTAACATGTGGTAATGCTTTTCTATTAAAACAAAAATGAAAAGAAAGAAAAGAAAAAGGAAAGTATGGTGGCAACTTGTCCTATGCCATCATGCAGATGCTAAACCAAAAGGCGTTTATTTATGGAGCTGCGGGTAGTAATCCCCAATGATTTTTATTGTGTTTTATGCCTGAAATGTAAGAGGGCAAATGATTTTACTAGCAAAACATGGCTTGTAGAAGCATTGCCCCTTACCATTTTGGGAATAAACACAATCAGAAATGCTGGGTTTTACAAGCAGGTGCTTTATAAATGAACCCCTAAAAGCTTCCTCATTACCTACCACTCAAGAGTCTGACTGCGCAAACTGCCAGGAGCCAACAGATTAGCAACATTTCCGAGGTTGTTCTATTCCCTAATTATGTCTTTCTGCATTTGGCTGCAGAATTGTACACACTCCTCAAATGTGTTTTGATCTTAAATGTTCCACACGTAATTCCACCTATCATTTTAGTCTGTGTTTTTCCCCCCATATTGGCTCTGTCCTTGGCGAAGAGCATTCACTCAAATGTAAAAAAAAAAAAAGTGCGGATATTCATTTATTTCATGTACAATCATATTATATATATATATATATATATATATATATATATATATATTTATTGTGACAAGAACACTGGAATAGTGTTTGAGGGCAGGTATGTTTGTCCCAGGTTCTTGTCTTACATGTTTTAGAAAATGAAAACTTCTAGGAAAATGCTTTTGTTTTGTTAGAACCTTTTCAGTTTGCTGGAAAAGCTGGATAAGGGCCCTGAGAGAGAGATAGGGCGAGTTCCAGACATTGGGCCCAGTTCGGATCTTTGGCCTCACAGAGGGCTAATCATTTGATGTTTGTTTTATTTTCTGTTTAATAAAACTGGTTGTGGCCAGTTGCACCACAAACTCAATTCCTCAGCTGCTGCTTGCTGCCATTTACCCCAGGAAACGGCACCTTGTTCCCTTAAAGTGTTACAACTTGGTGGAGAATGCGAGCATGCCGTACCGCGCATAAGTGAAAGCAGCAGCTTTATGAGGCCTGCAGAAAACAGTGGTTTATGCAGATACAGCCCAGTGTGAAGTTGCTGAGACTCGCCCTGAGGATTTGATATATGTCCTGGGTGAAAGCAGCTACAAAGCCGCCTGAAAAATCTGTCGACATGGAGGAACTGCTCAAAGCCTTGCTGCAAGCTACAGCGGCTCAGCAGGAGGCCAACAGACAGCAGCAGGTGGCAATGGAGGAAAATAGGAGACAGCAGCAGGTGGCTATTGACGAACTTTACAGGCAACAGCGTCAGGATAGAGAGACCTTAATAGAAGTGGTGCAGAGCCTTGCAGCCCGGACTGGAGATGTGGCCCTCAGTGCTCCGACCAGCTCTAGTTCTATACGGGCCAGTCACTTCCTGCAGAAAATGACAGAGGCTGATGATGTGCAGGCCTACCTGACCACGTTTGAAAGGACTGCCGAGCGTGAGAACTGGCCGAAAGCACAGTGGGCCAGTCTGCTGGCACCTTTTCTGTCAGGTGAGCCCCAAAAAGCGTACTTTGAATTAAGCCCTGCTGAGGCTCGGGACTATGATAAACTAAAGACTGAGATCCTGACCCGCCTGGGAGTCACGCTGTCAGTACGAGCACAACGGGTGCACTGTTGGGTGTACGCCATGGAGAAGCCCCCTCGCTCCCAGATGCACGACCTTATTCAGCTAACAAAAAAATGGTTACAGCCAGAGACATTAACTGTTCCCCAGATGGTTGAAAGAGTCGTCATGGACCGCTAATTGAGATCTTTGCCCGTGGTCCTGCGCAAGTGGGTGAGCCATGGAAACCCGGATACTGCTG
This sequence comes from Pseudophryne corroboree, assembly GCF_028390025.1. Classification (NCBI taxonomy): domain Eukaryota; kingdom Metazoa; phylum Chordata; class Amphibia; order Anura; family Myobatrachidae; genus Pseudophryne; species Pseudophryne corroboree. The sequence goes on along the minus strand of NC_086445.1, from coordinate 591,230,942 downwards.
ACCAATTAGTGGACATGGTAGAGAGGTGTTTGATGGCAGAGGAACTACTGATGACCACCCAGCAACCAATAGATCCTCGACAGCGCCCTTCCGTAAAGACTGGTAAGACTGTTCAGTGGGAAAACGTTGCTGGGCGGTTAAGAGAACGCAAGGCTGGAGAGACTGTAAACACTGGCCCTGGAGACAGGCTAATGGGGCTAGAAAGGTCTATGCTGCCAAAACGGGTTGATAATCGTGTGGTTAAATGTTTTAGGTGTGGTATGCCAGGTCATGTTATTGCCAATTGCCCAGTCACGCAAGAACCCATGCAAAGTGATGCTGCCTTTGAATGTCGCAGTATGTCTCTTTGCTAGGTTAGCCTGTACTGTGGTACCTTCACCTGAGCTGGAAAAACAAATGTGTGACGTGTTCTTAGAGGGTAACCGGGTAGAGGCCTTGCTAGATTCAGGAAGATTAGTTACCCTCGTGAAAGCTGGGTTAGTGAACCCCTTAAAGATCCAGCAAATACCTATTGGGGTAACTTGCATACATGGGGATACCCAACATTATGTCACTGCTGAAGTGAATATAGAAACTTGTTGTGGGTCAGCAATTGTTAAAGTAGGACTGGTCCCCACCTTGGTGCATGAGGCCATAATAGGGAGGGATTTTCCTAATATTTGGAAACTGTGGGAATCACGTTTATCAACAGATGTGAGAAGTAAAGAGCCAGTTGATAATCACGGTGATTTTATGGATGTACGTGTGTTTTCGGAACTTTCTGACCCTTTGCCTTTTGCTAGTTTGGCTGGGGAAGTGATAGATGGGGAGTCCAGTGAGGGCCCTCTTGCTGAAAACAGAGACATAGTAGTGAGAACTGAAAGCGTGCCTGACCTGGAGGTAAAGCAGGATCTGTTTGCGTCTGAACAGTTAAAGGATCCTACCTTAATAAAGGCTAGAGAGAATGTTAAGATTGTTAATGGGGAACCTGTGGTACCAGGTGACAGGGTTACGTATCCCCACATGGCCATCTGTAATGAGCTCTTGTACCACATTGTCAAAAGGGGTGAGGATGTGGTGGAACAGTTGGTAGTTCCCCAGCCTTATCGGAGAACGTTAATAGATTTAGCTCATAGTCACGTTACAGCAGGACATTTAGGGGCAGAAAAAAAACACTGAAAGAGTTTTACAAAGGTTCTTTTGGCCAGGGGTTTATAAAGAAGTGTCTGAATATTGTTCTTCCTGTCCTGAATGCCAGTATCATGCCCCTAGACCCCATGCCTATTATAGAGGGGCCGTTTGACAGAATAGCCATGGATCTCGTGAGGCCCTTGTTAAAGTCCGCTCGGGGCCATCAGTATATCCTGGTAATAATGGACTATGCCACTCGATATCTTGAGGCTGTTCCTTTACGCACTAACACAACCAAGGCGATAGCTAGGGAGCTGGTGCAGGTTTTTAGTAGAGTGGGAATACCAAAAGAAATTTTGACTGACCAAGGTACTCCATTTATGTCAAGGATCATGAAAGAATTGTGCAAATGATTTAAGGTCACTCACCTCAGGACGTCCATCTACCATCCCCAAACTGATGGGTTGGTGGAAAGGTTTAATAAAACATTAAAAAGTATGTTAAAAAAGGTTGTTGATAGAGATGGGAAAAACTGGGATTGTTTGTTGCCCTACTTGTTAATGGCCATCAGAGAAGTTCCTCAGTCCTCTACTGGGTTTTCTCCATTTCATTTGTTGTATGGTAGACACCCCAGAGGGCTGTTGGACATTGGAAAAGAGACGTGGGAAGGACAGCCCACTCCTTGTAGAAGCGTTATTGAACATGTAACACAAATGCAGGATAGGATTGCAGCCGTGGTACCTATTGTCAGAGAGCACATGGAACAGGCCCAAAGTGCTCAACAGAGGGTATATAACTGGAGTGCCAAGATACGGGAATTTGCTCCTGGAGATAGAGTTCTTGTTTTGGTACCCACTGTGGAAAGCAAGTTCCTAGCTAAATGGCAGGTTCCATTTGAGATTAGGGAAAAAGTGAATGAGGTTAATTACAAAGTATACCAACCGGGAAAGAGAAAACCCGAACAAATCTACCATGTTAACTTAATCAAACCCTGGAAAGATAGGTTGTCTCTGTCAGCGGAGCCTTGCCCTTCGGTGTCTTCACCTCGGTTGCTTCCTGCAGTAAAGGTGTCGGAGACATTATCAGCTGATCAGAACAATCAGGTTAAAGAATTTCTTATCCAAAATAGGGAGATATTTTCAGAGCTGCCTGGCCGAACGACCATAATAAAACATGACATTGTCACAGAACCAGGGGTCAGGGTCCATTTAAAGCCATAAAGGATTCCTGAAGATCAGCAAGAAGCTGTTTCTAAAGAAGTTCAAAACATGTTAGACTCCTCTATGACTCCAAGTTCTAACAGTGAGTGGTCCAGTCACATAGTTCTCATCCTGAAGCCAGACGGTAGAATACGCTTCTGTAATGACTTTCGTAAGTTAAATGAGGTGTCCAAATTTGCCCCGTGTGGATGAGCTTATAGAAAGGCTGGGAACAGCCAGGTTTCTCACCACGTTGGACCTGACCAAAGGTTACTGGCAAATACCTTTATCTGATAGCGCAAAAGAAAAAACAGCCTTTTCGGTTCCAGAGGGGCTATACCAGTATAATATGTTACCCTTTGGGTTGCATGGGTCTCCAGCAACCTTTCAACGGGCAATGGAAAAAATTTTGAGGCCCCATAGAAAATATGCAGCTGCCTATTTGGATGATGTGGTAATTCATGGTACGGACTGGGGGTCCCATTTGGTTAAAGTACAAGCCGTACTGGACTCAATCAGAGAAGCAGGGTTAACTGCTAACCCAAAGAAGTGCTGCCTCGCAATGGAGGAGGTTAAATACTTGGGCTTCACCATAGGCAGAGGTCTGATTAGGCCCCAATTGAATAAAATTGATGCTATTCAAAACTGGCCTTGTCCAGTGAATAAAAAACAGGTAAGGGCTTTTTTGAGAATAACTGGGTACTATAGACGGTATATTCCCAATTTTGCGACTACAGCAGTGCCGGTGTCAGACCTTACCAAAGGGAAGCAGTCAAATATGGTGAAATGGAACCCTGATGCAGAAAAAGCGTTCAAAGTGTTAAAAGTGGTTTTGCGTTCACAACCTGTATTGATAACACCAGATTATTCAAAAGAATTTGTTGTACAGACAGATGCCTCAGAGGTAGGCATAGGGGCCGTGTTGTCCCAAACCAGAGATGGGGACGAACACCCTATCATTTATTTGAGTAGGAAACTCAATGAGCATGAAAAAAGGTATGCTATTGTGGAAAAGGAGGTTTTGGCCATTAAGTGGGCATTAGATACCTTGAGATATTACCTCTTGGGTAGACAGTTCAGATTAGTGATAGATCACGCCCCTTTAAAATGTATGTATGTAAATAGGAGGTCAGAATGCTCGTGTAACTAGATGGTTTCTAGAGCTGCAAGATTTTAAGTAACTGTTGAACACAGACCGGGTACACAATTGGCCAACGCAGATGCGTTGTCCTGCATCTTCTGTTTGGGGGCTACAAGTGTTCCGGCCCCAAGGTCGAAACAGGGGAGGGGGATATGTGATAAGAACACTGAAATAGTGTTTGAGGGCAGGTATGTTTGTCCCAGGTTCTTGTCTTACATGTTTTAGAAAATGAAAACTTCTAGGAAAATGCTTTTGTTTTGTTAGAACCTTTTCAGTTTGCTGGAAAAGCTGGATAAGGGCCCTGAGAGAGAGATAGGGCGAGTTCCAGACATTGGGCGCAGTTCGGATCTTTGGCCTCACAGAGAGCTAATCAGGGCTTTCAGCTGTGCAAGAGCCTTATAGGGGCTCCTAGCCTGATTAGTGTGTGCAGACTGCCTGAGGAGACTGGAGAATCTCTGTGAGAGAAACACGCTTCCTTATACAAGTGAGCCATACAGTATTGACTGGAATACTTTGTGTTTTTATTTAGAGACAGTTAGGAACGTATTGTGTTTAGTTAGTGCCGGACAGGCAAGGTATTTTCTTTTGATGTTTGTTTTATTTTCTGTTTAATAAAACTGGTTGTGGCCAGTTGCACCACAAATTGGACTTGTATGATTACTCAGCTGCTGCTTGCTGCCATTTACCCCAGGAAACGGCACCTTGTTCCCTTATAGTGTTACAATATATATATATTTTATCTATTCACGAACTGTTACAGATTAACTTATTTGCTTTGTGGCACTAAATACCGATTATCCAGCAACAAAAAATTAATTTTGATAACTACTGTATATTTGGAAGGATTATTGCATTTTATGGTCACCGTTGTGATCTATTGGTTTTATAGATTTTTTAATAAATTGTATTTACATATGTTTAATCTATTTCCCGGCTCCTTTGACAGATATAAGACTATACAAGTGTGAAATTTATATTTGGCCTACGAGCTCTTCTATTAACATGCAATTTCTTGTTTAAGCTTAATGAGGAATAGAACACAATTTCTCTATAGAGGCGAACGTGGGTCCAATACACACACACAACAGTTTCCAATTTGAATTAGGTGTGTAATAACAGTAAAGACAGGCGCCTCAATGTTCTTTCTTTTTTTCCAATCTATAGCTATTTCACACGTCATGGCAGTGGAGATATGTCGTAGAAATTTATTTTGGTGTCTGGGGAGGTTGAGAGGAAGAAGGAAAAATCTAGGGTCAGAAGGAATGGGAACCTCGAATAGATGTGAGATGAGGGTGGGATTATGAAACAGTGGGATAAGGGGAGACTAGCCTGAGGATCGTTTAAACAGCCTGTTAGTAAAATCCCAGATGGCTAATGAGCGAGAGACTATAGGATGGGAGGAGACATTCCGAGGACGGTGAGTTCTGGGGAGCCACAAGAGGGAGGAGAGCGTTGATAAACCCAGCTCCTCAGCTTCAGTGTAAACACAGACCTTCCCTGCATCAGAAGCGCACCACTGCACACATTGCGAGAGCCGCACCGCGTAATAGAATTTCCAGAAATTGGGAATTCCCAGTCCTCCACCTCGGGAAAGACACTGAAGCAAAGTTCATTTACTCCAGGGACATTTTTGAGCCCAGATAAATTGGGAAGAGTGAAATTGCAAAAATTTGAAGACATAAGGAGGAATATATATTGGTAAGGTTTGCAATAAATATAACAGCCGGGGAAGTACGTCCATCTTTAAGGAATTTGCCTATCCAAGATATAAAATACCCAGACCACATGTGAAGGTCTGATTTAATGTGGTCCAGGATGCGGGGATAGTTGGTCTGAAATAATTGATGATGCAGGTGGGTTAAATAAATGCCCAGGTATTTCATTTTCTGTTTATGCCATGTAAAGGGGAATGAAGCTTCAAGAGCTTGTTTAGATGAAGAAGGGATAAAAATATCTAGAACTTCGGTTTTGTTGGTGTAGATTTTATAACCAGAGTACTGGGAGTATAACTATGTCAGAGAGGAGAGGTTACAGAGATCGGGTGGGGTCACTGACAAATGCTTTATAGCCGAGCTGAAATCAGTAGTTATACAGAGGGTATAATCACTATAAGCAGCAAAACCCAGAAGCTTGGAGCCCAGAGCAGCAGCTCTGTGAAGCGACATTGTTCAAGGCAATTTGCAGAGACCAGAGTCAGACCTTATATACCCCTTGATGCTCTGACTGGTGGAGAGAATCAACCGACCCAGTCAACATGGCGGCGCCCAGTGTCCAGGAAGGCGGGAGAACAATGGGGTTCACAGAATGGGGTACACTGGGAACAGCAGCGGATCTGGGGAGACGGCAGCCAGCTTGAAAACCTGACCTCCACAGATTAGCGCATTATCACGCAGGTAATAACCCCTGTACCAGATTCCTATTCCTGACATTTATTAGGAGAAAAGTGCTATATAAATATTATTTATTATAATCATTAATAATAATAATTACTTCCACGTATAAACAACCCGTAGATGTCCCTAAACTATCTACATTTCAAATGTTTAATTGTCAGCCCAGCAAGGTTAATATTCTGAAGGGTCAACTAAGAATCAAGCATAATTACTCATCAGAGGAGTCCTTTGGAACATAGGCCGAAGAACTCCTCAATAGTTTAGGGACCGAAGAAAAGGAGAGTTATGGTAGACTTACCATTGTTAACTCCCTTTCTGCGAAGTACACTGGGTTCCACAGGGAAAACATTAGGTGTAGAGTGGCCCTTGATCCAGAGAGGCACCAACAGGCTAAAGATTTAGGCTGTCCCAGGATGATTTGTGGGGCCTCCTCTATAACCCCGCCTCCAGGCACTGAGCGCTCAGTTTTGTTAACCAGTCCAATGTAGGAGCAGGTAAGAGAGAGAAGGTAGATGTTAAGTCACATAGAACCACACTCTCATGACAGGAGAAGAGACCAGCGGCTAAAGCCATACAAATTCATAGAAGCTAGGTGCGTCAGGGTTGGAGCCCTGTGGAACCCAGTGTACCTCGCAGAAAGAGTTAACGATGTTAAGTCTACCATAACTCCTTTTCTGCAGCGGGGTACACTGTGTTCCACAGGGAAAACATTGGGTGATGTCCTAAAGCAGTTCCTCAAGGGAGGGGACGCACCTTAGCGGGTATAAGAAACCGATGTCCAGGAGGAAGCATCCTGGGAGGCGGAAGTATCAAAGGCATACAACCTGATGAACGTGTTCACAGAGGACCACGTAGCCGCCTTGCACAACTGTTCTGCGGACACGCCACGGTGGGCCACCCAAGAAGGTCCAACAGGCTGAGTAGAATGGGCTTTAATAGCAGCAGGAGCTGGGAGTCCAGCCTATGCATAAGCTTATGCAATCACCATTCTAATCCATCTGGCCATGGTTTGCTTTATTCGCAGGGCAGACACGTTTGTGGAAACCAAATAATACAAACAGGGTATCTGACCTCCTGATAGAGGCAGTTCTCTCCACAAATATACGGAGAGCTCTCACCACATCTAAAGACCGCTCTTTGGGGGAAAAGTCAGAAGAGATAAAGGCCGGAACCACAATCTCTTGGTTAAGGTGGAAAGTAAGTAACCTGCGCGAGTTCTCAGAACTGCCCGGTCACGATGGAATTTCAGAAAGGGTGGACGACAGGACAAAGCGCCTAAGTCCGACACTCTTCTAGCTGAGGCAATAGCCAGCAGAAACAGGACGGTGGCAGTAAGCCATTTAAGGTCCACTGACTCAAGAGGTTCAAATGGAGACTCTTGCAGGGAATTCAGGACAACAGACAGATCCCATGGAGCCACAGGAGGAACATAGGGAGTCTGAATCCGTAACACACCCTGAGTGAATGTATGAATGTCAGGTATAGACGCAATTTTTCTCTGAAACCACATCGACAAGGCAGATATGTGAACCTTGAGGGAGGTCAGACGAAGGCCTAGGTCCAGGCCTTGTTGCAGGAAAGCCAGGATTCTGGATGTTTTGAATCTGTATGCATCACAGTTCTTAACAGCACACTGTTAAGAATTCCAGACCCTGTAATAGATCCGGGCAGTTGCTGGTTTGTGGGATTTCAGTATAGTTTGGATGACCGCCTCAGAGAATCTTTTGGCCCTCAGGAGCGATGCTTCAAGAGCCACGCCGTCAAAGTGAGTCTGGCCAGGTCTGGATAGAGACAAGGGCCCTGTACGAGGAGGTCTGGTCGTTGAGGAAGAAGAAGAGGACGCTCTGTCGATAGACCCTGCAGGTCTGAGTACCAATGCCGTCTGGGCCAAGCCAAAGCGACTAGAAGTAGTATTCCTCCTTCTTGCTTGAACTTCCGCAGTACCCTTGGCAGTAGGAACACTGGAGGGAACACATAAGGCAGCCGAAAGTGCTTTGGAATGGCTAGTGCGTCCTCGAATGCTGCTTGAGGATACCTGGTCCTTGATCCGAAGACCGGAACTTTGTGATTGTGTCGAGACACCATCAGGTCTACATCTGGTAGGCCCAAATGTGTCCACTAGGAGTTGGAAGACTTACGGATGAAGACTCCACTCTCCGGTGCGCACTTCCTGGCGACTGAGGAAGTACGCTTCCCAGTAGAGGACACCAGGAATGAACAATGCCGATATTGCCAGCAGATGGCGTTCCGCCCATTGAAGGACTTGGGAGGAAGGCAGTCTCAGCCGCTGCCAGTTCAGACACAATTTTATTCAGGTCTTCTCCAAATAAAATGTCTCCCTTAAAAAGGAGCACCTCCTAAGTCTTTTTGGAGTCCAGGTCCAGCTTCCATGACCTCAACCACAGAATACAGAGCCAGGACAGACGTAGACGACGCATTGGCTGCTAACACACCCGTCTCAGAGGATGCCTCCTGAGTGTAATAGGCGGTGGTGGTAATGTGAGACTGGTACTGTCTGGCATTGTCAGATATACCCTCGGGCAGCTCCTCCTCTAATGCCTGAACCCATGCTTCGATACCTTTAGCAGCCCAAAAGGCAGGAATAGTGAGTCTATGTACAGCACCTGTAAGGGAGTAAGTAGATTTCAGGCATCCCTTCACACTATCTGTCGGTTCTTTCAGTGAAGCGACAGTAGTGACAGGCAGAGTGGATGACACCACTAGGCGGGTGACATGAGAATCCACCAGCGGTGAATTTTCCCACTTATTACATAACTCTGCAGGGAGAAAATAGCGAGCCAAGGCCCAGTTTAGTGAGAGAGGGAACATTTTCCCTGGATTAGCCCATGGTTCCTGCCTGATGTCTACCAAATGGTTAGAATGGGGCAATAGATTTTTAACCACCTTCTGCCTTTAAACATATACGTTTTCTTAGTGACAGTAGTGGATTCTTCATCATCCGTGATTTGTAGGATTTCTAACTAGCAACCACTAGAGCAGGAACATCGATTTGTAATTCAGAGTCCTCATCAGATACACCAGATTCAGTGTCTGACAGGACAGTACCCTCCTCTTCAGATGAAACATCGGAGAGATTCGTGGATTGAGAAGAGTAAGCAGCCCGCTTAGATGACCCAGAGACAGGGAGTGATCTGGGGTAGATTTTTGTCTAACCAAAGTTTGAGTTAACTGCTTTAACTGACTAGACAAATTATCCGCCCAAGGCGGATTAACCATAGGGACAATTTGAGGCTGTAATAGCACAGGTGGTCCCATAGGGGGCGTTAGGCATTCAACGAGAGTACCCAGTAGGTATTAGAACGCGGCCCATGGTGGCTGATTGGTTACATGAGCTGCGGACCGACTAGGGGGTGTATGGCACGCAGTACACAGAGCATCATACACAGCTTCCCCCTTTGGTAAATCCTTGGCGCATGCTCTGCAGGATGCAGGAGCGTCCACAGATTTACTGCCCTTTCTGTTAGACATTGTATACAATTGCAACACAGAGCAAATTAGTACGATGAAGCCAGACAGAGTATAATACCTGCAAATAAATCCGTTAGTATGTGACTGAGTCCACAATACACAACAACACCTGCAAATAAATCCGGTATTATGTGACTGAGTACAGAGTAGAATACACTTAATAGGTAAATACTGTGACGCACTATAACAATGACCCTGACGCACCTAGTCCCTTAGGGTACAGAATACTGTGATAGATCTCTGGGAAACACTGAAGATACAGGCACACACAGTCACAATAGTAATGCAGATAATTATTAGTATGACAATAAAACTGCACTGGACTTATACATACATAACACAGCGCGGTCCTATACCGGAGGTATACATCAGAATACTCGTACAATTTATCCTGTAATTGGTATACTTTATGTTAACGAACGCTGTCTATATAGAGACATGTAGAATAATCAAGTGTTTGTAAAGTCACAGAGCTGTATACAGGCGGCTTTACAAGGGAGACCTTGCCCTGCAGTCCCGGAGAACAGCCGCAGCTATGCTCTAAGATGGCGCCCAGCCTCTCAGTCAGGGAGTGAGGGTGTGAGGAAGCTTCAGGGCAGAAAAACTAAGATTTTACTCACCGGTAAATCTATTTCTCGGAGTCCGTAGTGGATGCTGGGGACTCCGTAAGGACCATGGGGATTAGCGGCTCCGCAGGATACTGGGCACAACTAAAGAAAGCTTTAGGATTACCTGGTGTGCACTGGCTCCTCCCACTAAGACCCTCCTCCAGACCTCAGTTAGGATACTGTGCCCGGAAGAGCTGACACAATAAGGAAGGATTTTGAATCCCGGGTAAGACTCATACCAGCCACACCAATCACACCGTATAACTCGTGATACTATACCCAGTTATCAGTATGATAACAACTGAGCCTCTCAACAGATGGCTCAACAATAACCTTTCAGTTAGGCAATAACTATATACAAGTATTGCAGACAATCCGCACTTGGGATGGGCGCCCAGCATCCACTACGGACTACGAGAAATAGAATTACCGGTGAGTAAAATCTTATTTTCTCTGACGTCCTAAGTGGATGCTGGGGACTCCGTAAGGACCATGGGGATTATACCAAAGCTCCCAAACGGGCGGGAGAGTGCGGATGACTCTGCAGCACCGAATGAGCAAACTCTAGGTCCTCCTCAGCCAGGGTATCAAACTTGTAGACTCTTGCAAGAGTGTTTGAACCCAACCAAGTAACAGCTCGGCAAATTTGTAAAGCCGAGACCCCTCGGGCAGCCGCCCAAGAAGAGCCCACTTTCCTCGTGGAATGGGCTTTCACAGATTTAGGGTGCGGCAGTCCAGCCGCAGAATGTGCAAGTTGAATCGTGCTACAGATCCAGCGAGCAATAATCTGCTTAGAAGCAGGCGCACCCAGCTTGTTGGGTGCATACAGGATAAATAGCGAGTCAGTTTTCCTGACTCCAGCCGTCCTGGAAACATACTTTTCAGGGCCCTGACTACGTCCAGAAACTTGGAATCCTCCAAGTCCCAAGTAGCCGCAGGCACCACAATAGGTTGGTTCACATGAAAAACTGCTACCACCTTAGGAAGGAATTGGGAACGAGTCCTCAATTCCGCCTTATCCATATAAAATACAGATAAGGGCTTTTGCATGACAAAGCCGCCAATTCTGATACACGCCTGGCCGACGCCAAGGTCCACAGCATGACCACTTTCCACGTGAGGTATTGTAGCTCCACGGATGTAAGTGGCTCAACTCAATGCGACTTCAGGAAATCCAACACTACGTTGAGATCCCACGGTGCCACTGGAGGCACAAACGGGGGCTGACCATGCAGCACTCCCTTAACAAAAGTCTGAACTTCAGGCAGTGAAGCCAGTTCTATTTTGGAAGAAAATCGATAGAGCCAAAATCTGGACCTTAATGGAACCCAATTTTAGGCCCATAGTCACCTCTGACTTGTAGGAAGTGCAGAAATCGACCTAGCTGAAATTCCTCCTTTGGGGCCTTATTGGCCTCACAGCACGCAACATATTTCCGCCATATGCGGTGATAATGGTTTGCGTTCACTTCTTTCCTAGCTTTAAATAGCGTAGGGATAACTTCCTCCGGAATGCCCTTTTCCTTCAGGATCCGGCGTTCAACCGCCATGCCGTCAAACGCAGCCGCGGTACGTCTTGGAACAGACAGGCCCCCTGCTGCAGCAGGTCCTGTCTGAGCGGCAGAGGCCATGGGTCCTCTGAGATCATTTCTTGGAGTTCTGGGTACCAAGCTCTTCTTGGCCACCCGGAACAATGAGTATAGTTCTTACTCCTCTCCTTCTTATTATTCTCATTACCCTGGGTATGAGAAGCAGAGAAGGGAACACATACACCGACTGGTACACCCACGGTGTTACCAGAGCGTCCACAGCTATCGCCTGAGGGTCCCTTGACCTGGCGCAATATCTTTGTAGCTTTTTGTTGAGGCGGGACGCCATCCTGTCCATCCATGGCCTTTCCCAACGGTGTACAATCATTTGGAAAACTCTGGATTAAGTCCCCACTCTCCCGGGTGGAGGTCGTGTCTGCTGAGTAAGTCTGCTTCTCAGTTGTCCACTCCGGGAATGAACACTGCTGACAGTGCTAACACATGATTTTCCGCCCATCGGAGAATCCTTGTGGCTTCTGCCATCGCCATCCTGCTTCTTGTGCCACCCTGTCGGTTTACATGAGCGACCACCGTGATGTTGTCTGACTGGATCAGAACCGGCCGGTGTTGAAGCAGGGATCTAGCCTGACTTAGGACATTGTAAATGGCCCATAGTTCCAGAACATTTATGTGTAGGGAAGTCTCCTGACTTTTCCATAGGCCTTGGAAGTTTCTTCCCTGTGTGACTGCCCCCCAGCCTTGAAGGCTGGCATCCGTGGTCACCAGGACCCAGTCCTGTATGCCGAATCTGCGGCCCCCTAGAAGATGAGCACTCTGCAGTCACCACCACAGCGACACCCTGGCCCTTGGAGACAGGGTTATCCGCCGATGCATCTGAGGATGCGACCCGGACCACTTGTCCAACAGATCCCACTGGAAGATCCTTGCATGGGACCTGGTGAATGGAAATTCTTCGTAAGAAGCTACCATCTTTCCCAAGGCTCGCGTGCATTGATGCACCGACACCTGTATTTGTATTAGGAGGTCTCCGTCTAGAGACGCCAACTCCTTGGACTTCTCCTCCGGGAGAAACCCTTTTTATCCTGTTCTGTGTCCAGAACCATACCCAGGAACAGTAGACGCGTCGTAGGAACCAGCTGCGACTTTGGAATATTCAGAATCCAGCCGTGCTGTTGTAGCACTTCCCGAGATAGTGCTCCTCCGACGAACAACTGCTCCCTGGACCTCGCCTTTATAAGGAGATCGTCCAAGTACGGGATAAGTACTTCGGCCATTACCTTGATAAATACCCTCGGTGCCGGGGACAGACCAACGGCAACGTCTGGAATTGGTAATGACAATCCTGTACCACAATTTTGAGGTACACCTGGTGAAGAGGGCAAATAGGGACATGCAGGTAAGCATCCTTGATGTCCAGTGATACCCTGAAATTTTCCAGGCTTGCAATAATCGCCCTGAGCGATTCCATTTTGAACTTGAACCTTCGTATATAAGTGTTCAAGGATTTCAATTTTAGAATGGGTCTCACCGAACCGTCTGGTTTCGGTACCACAACAATTTGGAATAGTAACCCCGGCCTTGTTGAAGGAGGGGTACCTTGATTTCACCTGCTGGAAAGTACAGCTTGTGAATTGCCGCCAGTACTACCTTTCTCTGAGGGCAGCAGGCAAGGCTGATGTGGGGCAACGGCGAGGGGGAGTCGCCTCGAACTACTACTTGCAGAACCTAGGGATCCACCTGTGGGCAAGCCAACTGGTCCCTGCAGTTCCCGAGACGCGCCCCCACCGCACCTGTCTCCACCTGTGGAGCCCCAGCGTCATGCGGTGGACTCAGAGGAAGCGAGGGAAGATATTTGATCCTGGGAACTGGCTGACTGGTGCAGCTTTTTCCTTCTTCCCTTGTCTCTGTGCAGAAAGGAAGCGCCTTTGACCCGCTTGCTTTTCTGAAGCCGAAAGGACTGTACCTGAAAATACGGTGCTTTCTTAGGCTTTTGTGAGGAAACCTGAGGTAAAAAAAAATTCTTCCCAGCTGTTGCTGTGGATACGAGGTCCCAGAGACCATCCCCAAACAATTCCTCACCCTTATAAGGCAGAATCTCCATGTGCCTTTTAAAGGCAGCATCACCTGTCCACTGCCGGGTTTCTAATACCCTCCTGGCAGAATGGACATTGCATTAATTCTGGATGCCAGCCGGCAAATATCCCTCTGTGCATCCTTTATATATAAGACAACGTCTTAAATATGCTCAATGTTAGCAAAATATTATCCCTGTCTTAGCGTATTAATATTATCTGACAGGGTATCAGACCACGCTGCAGCAGCACTATTTATGCTGAGGCAATTGCAGGTTTCAGTATATAACCTGAGTGTGTAAATACAGACTTCAGGATCGCCTCCTGCTTTTTATCAGCAGGTTCCTTCAAGGTGGCCGTATCCTAAGACGGCAGTGCCACCTTTTGACAAACGTGTGAGCGCCTTATCCACCCTAAGGGATATCTCCCAACGTGACCTATCCTCTGGTGGGAAAGGGTACGCCATCAGTAACTTTTTCGAAATTACCAATTTCTTTATCGGGGGAAACCACGCTTCTTTACACACTTCATTCATTCATCTGATGGGGGAACAAAACACTGGCTGCTTTTTCTCCCCAAAAATAAAACCCCTTTTATGTGGTACTTGGGTTCATGTCAGAAAATGCGTAACACATTTTTCATTGCCGAGATCATGTAACGGATGTTTTTAGTGGATTGTGTATATGTCTCAACCTCGTCGACACTGGAGTCAGACTCCGTGTCGACATGTGTCTGCCATCTGAGGTAACAGGCGTTTTTTGAGCCCCTGATGGCCTTTGAGACGCCTGGGCAGGCGCGGGCTGAAAAGCCGGCTGTCCCACAGCTGTTACGTCATCCAGCCTTTTATGTAAGGAGTTGACACTGTCGGTTAATACCTTCCACCTATCCATCCACTCTGGTGTCAGCCCCACAGGGGGCGACATCCCATTTATCGGCCTCTGCTCCGCCTCCACGTAACCTTCCTCATCCAACATGTCGACACAGCCGTACCGACACACCGCTCACACACAGGGAATGCTCTGACTGAGGACAGGACCCCACAAAGTCCTTTGGGGAAACAGAGAGAGAGTATGCCAGCACACACCAGAGCGCTATATAATGCAGGGATTAACACTATAACAGTGATTTTTCCCCAAATAGCTGCTTGTATACATATATTGCGCCTAAATTTAGTGCCCCCCCCTCTCTTTTTAAACCTTTGAGCCTGAAAACTACAGGGGAGAGCCTGGGGAGCTGTCTTCCAGCTGCACTGTGAAGAGAAAATGGCGCCAGTGTGCTGAGGGAGAAGCCCCGCACTTTTTTCGGCTGACTTTTTCCCGCTTTTTCAGGAATACTGGCAGGGGTAATTTTACATCTATATAGCCTCTAGGACTATATATGATGTAGATTTTCCAGCCAAGGTGTCATATATTGCCCTCAGGGCGCCCCCCCCAGCGCCCTGCACCCATCAGTGACCGGAGTGTGAGGTGTACATGAGGAGCAATGGCGCACAGCTGCAGTGCTGTGCGCTACCTTGGTGAAGACCGAAGTCTTCTGCCGCCGATTTTCCGGACTCTTCATGCTTCTGGCTCTGTAAGGGGGACGGCGGCGCGGCTCCGGGAACGAACACCCAGGTCGGGTCCTGCGGTCGATCCCTCTGGAGCTAATGGTGTCCAGTAGCCTAAGAAGCCCAAACTACCACCTGTTAGGTAGGTTCGCTTCTTCTCCCCTTAGTCCCTCGCTGCAGTGAGTCTGTTGCCAGCAGATCTCACTGTAAAATAAAAAACCTAAATATACTTTCTTTCTAGGAGCTCAGGAGAGCCCCTAGTGTGCATCCAGCTCAGCCGGGCACAAGAATCTAACTGAGGTCTGGAGGAGTGTCTTGGTGGGAGGAGCGAGTGCACACCAGGTAGTCCTAAAGCTTTCTTTAGTTGTGCCCAGTCTCCTGCGGAGCCGCTAATCCCCATGGTCCTTACGGAGTCCCCAGCATCCACTTAGGACGTTAGAGAAATCTGCAGTAGATGGTGCTCTGGGCTGGGGAGGAGCTACAGGTCAAGCACCGCCTCCCCTATGCTGGGCCTCACCGCCGTTACTATGGAGCCTTATTAACAGGGGTGTTAGTACACCTGATCTGTACTCCTATGCCCTGGTGGATATAGTGGGGTCCCTGCTCAGTGAGTGTCCACGCCAGCATCTCAGTCAATCTGCCTAGACATGCGATCGGAACCCGATTTAATGGCGGGTACCGTCTGGGGGACCCTCTTACCTGCTCCCCGTAGCAGCCATGCAAACCAGGATAGCATCTGCTACCGTGTGCCTAGAGCTGTAGCGTCTCTGCCGCAAGTACCCGGGAACAGGCCGCGGGAGTATGCGACGCTGCTTGGGAGGTGACGGAGACACAGCGCTGAATGTCACCCTGACATATAAATGCTGCGTATCGAAGTCTTCTGAAAAAGACTTTGTTCAGGGCTGCCCAGCGCAGCCCTCCTGTTAGTAACCATCTTCTTCAGGGCTGCCCAGCGCAGCCCTCCTGTTCGTAACGAGCTTCTTCAGGCACCAACTCGAAACTGTGCTCACAGTGCCTGGAGGCAGGGTTATAGAGGCGGCCCCACAATGCATCCTGGGACCGCCTAAAGCTTTAGCCTGTTGGTGCCTCTCTGGATCAAGATCCACTCTATACCTGATGTTTTCCCTGTGGAACACAGTGTACCCCGCTGCAGAAATCCAGAATACATACTTACAAAGGCTGAAGCCTAGGTGAGACTTATCACTAGAGATAGTGATAAGTCCCCGCCCCGCAAACGGTCTGGACAAGCCTGGGTTGTCCAGACTGTGCCCCCCTCCCCCTCAATGCCCCTTCCCACCCCACCTCTGCCTGTCAATCAGGCAGAGGCGATCGCACAAGTGAGATGCCATGGCAGCTCATTATGTGCGCACACGCAGTGCAGCTGCTGCGCGGGTGCACACTTCACCAGGCTTCAGACTGCGACCGCTGCTGTAGCAGCAACCAGGTCTGAATAGGTCCCCTAAATCTCTACATAATTAAAGAGGAAATAATGTCATCTGCAAATGATAAACATTTAGACTTATCTAAGGATGGCTATACTGGCTACCCATGTTAATCAGCTAATTGGCCGACCCTAAGAATGGAACAGTTACTGCTGGTCAATAGGCCAAAGGAGCGAAGGCATACGACTCACATACTCAGAAAATTATCTATATGGAGGTACAGATTCATATGGCGGTGTGCTGGATGTCTCCTCGCTCTGTGGAGGTGGCTAAGGTTAATATGAATACAGTATTTGAGAAACAGACAGACGGTCAGTCATAGTGATAGATATGAGGGAACAGAATCCTTTTTCAGTCTTATCAATATATTTCCAGAACTGAATTCGCTACATGTATTAATCATTATTGCATATTAACTACACTGCATCTATCATTTGCCAGGAAAAGATTTAGTGGTTGTTCATTTTACTTCCCTTTAAAAGTTAAAATAAAAATGGTTTTCTTTACCGGATTTTCTACCAGTTTTTTTGTTTTCGGTGCACGAGAGCCTAGAGAAAAACAAAGGAAACCAAAACTTAAAACATGACTTATATAGGGGCCTATTCACCATCGGGGCCGAATGGCTGAACTGAAACTTATCACTGGAGCAATTCAGCATTGCTCCGGTGCGGGGAAAGCTTCTCCAAAAAGCAGCAGTTGTTACCACGATCAGTAACAGTCATACTTTAGAAGCAGCATTGCTTCCAACCCTGTTGCCAGATTCTGTGCATGTGTGACCTGAGGTGACGCATGCAGAGAGCTGCTGGTCAGACAGCGAGGAGGCAGCAGAGGAATGATGACTAGGCCCCATAATCACATATTTCCTTATATATAATAATGTTATGCACTCAAAGACTAGGAGGGAAATGTAATAGTTTCCTGTTTTGCAAAAGCACAGACTTGACACAATTTTGCCAGCCATTCTGAAAACAGCAGTTTTATTAAAAGGCAAAACCTGAAGGAATCTATTACAGTTGCCTCTAGGACTTTAAGGGGTAAATTTACTAAGATGGGAGTTTTTCAGAACTGGCGATTTTGCTCATAGCAACCAGATTGTACTTACATTTCTCATACGTCCTAGAGGATGCTGGGGACTCCAAAAGGACCATGGGGTATAGACGGATCCGCAGGAGCCTGGGCACACTATAAAGACTTAAACAGGGTGTGAACTGGCTCCTCCCTCCATGCCCCTCCTCCTCCTCCAGTTAGACTTTGTGCCCAGGAGTGATGGGTCACACACTAGGGGAGCTCTCCTGAGTTTCTCTAAAGACTTTATTGTTAGGTTTTTTATAATCAGGCAGACCTGCTGCTACAGGCTCGATGCATTGTGGGAGTGAGGGGAGAGAAGCAGGACCCACTTCTTCTTAGTTTAAAGGCTCTGCTTCTCGGCTACTGGATACCATTAGCTCCAGAGGGTTCGATCACTTGGTACGCCTAGCTGCTTGTTCCCGGAGCCACACCGTCAATCCCCTCACAAAAGCCAGAAGAAAGAAGCCGGGTGAGTATTGGAATTAAAGAAGACTTCAGTGACGGCAGAAGACTTCAGTGACGGCAGAAGACTTCAGTGACGGCAGAAGACTTCAGTGACGGAGGTAACAGCAGCAGTAGGGCTGCGCTCCACGCTCCCACACACCGTCTCTGGCAGGGTGCAGGGCGCTGGGGGGGGAGCGCCCTGGGGGGCATGTTGCTGACAGTCTATAATGCTGGCAGGGGACATATTACGGTGCCTGGGCACAGCGTATGTTCACCCTGCCAGCGTGTCACAAGGGGGGAGAGATAGCAGTAGCGATGTGCTCCCGCGCTTCCACCACCCGCAGGGTGCAGGGCGCTGGGGGGGGAGCGCCCTGGGCAGCATATAATAAAATATGTAATATCACTAGCGGGGCGACATTCTTCGGTGGCCGCCCCGACAGTGCACTGTGAACGGGAGGGAGCAGCAGCGGTAGCGCTGCGCTCCCGGCTCCCACACTCCACCGGGCCTGCAGGGTGCAGGGCGCTGGGGGGGAGCGCCCTGGGCAACATTTAAAAGATGTAATCACTGGCGGGGGGACAGGCTTCGGCGCCCGCCCCGCCAGTGCGCCGCGAACGGGAAGGGGGAGGCAGCGGTAGCGCTCTCTGCTCCCACTCCCCGTCGGCCTCTAGGGTGCAGGGCGCTTGGGGGGGGAGCGCCCTGGGCGGCATTGATAAAAAGATCCCGGGCAAGGGAACATACCCGGACACCGAGTGTCTTCGTCCCGCCGGGAGACCGCAGCGTTGCCGCTGCGGTCCATAGCTCCCACACACCACCGGCTTCCGTGGGTGCAGGGCGCAGGAGGGGCGCCCTGGGCTGCGTTGGGACAAAAACTAAGTTATACAGGGGGTTAACCCCTGTATATAGGGTCCCCAGCTAGTTTTAGGGGGTTATATATTTATTTGAGCGGGCTTAAGCGCGCCGGGAGGGGGCGGAGCTTAGCCCTCACAGAGGAGTCAGCGCCATTTTCCTCAGGTCCCCACCAGGATTTACTGTATAGTAAGATGGAGGGGGGCCACAGAGTGTTTAATGCTATAGGGGTGTCATATAGCATTATGTTTAATAATGGACGCATATTCCTTGTGGTGTTACATAAACTCATATATGTCGACAGGTGTTAGGGCTTGTCACAAGCTGCTGTGGGGATAACTGTCGGCTTCGCAGACGCTTGGCGGTACTTGATTCAAAAAATTAAGTATTAGCAGGTTGGTTTTGTGTGCTTGAAAACAAGTAAACGCGCTAGGGGAGACACAGTTGTTGGTGGATGCCCTGTCGGCATCAACGGTATTTCCGTGGTAGAAAAATTAACAGGCTGTTATTGCCTTATACCTGTATTGATATATATATATATATATATATATATAATAAGAATTTACTTACCGATAATTCTATTTCTCGGAGTCCGTAGTGGATGCTGGGGTTCCTGAAAGGACCATGGGGAATAGCGGCTCCGCAGGAGACAGGGCACAAAAAAGTAAAGCTTTTACCAGATCAGGTGGTGTGCACTGGCTCCTCCCCCTATGACCCTCCTCCAGACTCCAGTTAGGTACTGTGCCCGGACGAGCGTACACAATAAGGGAGGCAATTTGAATCCCGGGTAAGACTCATACCAGCCACACCAATCACACCGTACAACTTGTGATCTAAACCCAGTTAACAGTATGATAACAGAAAGAGCCTCTTAAAGATGGCTCCTTAACAATATAACCCGAATTTGTTAACAATAACTATGTACAGTATTGCAGATAATCCGCACTTGGGATGGGCGCCCAGCATCCACTACGGACTCCGAGAAATAGAATTATCGGTAAGTAAATTCTTATTTTCTCTATCGTCCTAAGTGGATGCTGGGGTTCCTGAAAGGACCATGGGGATTATACCAAAGCTCCCAAACGGGCGGGAGAGTGCGGATGACTCTGCAGCACCGAATGAGAGAATTCCAAGTCCTCTTTTGCCAGGGTATCAAATTTGTAGAATTTTACAAACGTGTTTTCCCCCGACCACGTAGCTGCTCGACAGAATTGTAATGCCGAGACCCCTCGGGCAGCCGCCCAAGATGAGCCCACCTTCCTTGTGGAATGGGCCTTAACAGATTTAGGCTGTGGCAGGCCTGCCACAGAATGAGCAAGTTGAATTGTGTTACAAATCCAACGAGCAATCGTCTGCTTAGAAGCAGGGGCACCCAACTTGTTGGGTGCATATAGTATCAACAGCGAGTCAGATTTTCTGACTTCAGCCGTCCTTGAAATGTATATTTTTAAGGCTCTGACAACGTCCAACAACTTGGAGTCCTCCAAGTCGCCAGTGGCCGCAGGCACCACAATAGGTTGGTTCAGGTGAAACGCTGATACCACCTTAGGGAGAAAATGCGGACGAGTCCTCAGTTCTGCCCTATCCGAATGGAAGATTAGATAAGGGCTTTTATAAGATAAAGCCGCCAATTTAGATACTCTCCTGGCGGAAGCCAGGGCCAGTAACATAGTCACTTTCCATGTGAGATATTTAAAATCCACCTTTTTCAATGGTTCAAACCAATGGGATTTGAGGAAATCTAAAACTACATTTAGATCCCACGGTGCCACCGGAGGCACCACAGGAGGCTGTATATGCAGTACTCCTTTAACAAAAGTCTGTACCTCAGGAACTGAGGCCAATTCTTTTTGGAAGAATATTGACAGGGCCGAAATTTGAACCTTAATAGATCTCAATTTGAGACCCATAGACAATCCTGATTGTAGGAAATGTAGGAAACGACCCAGTTGAAATTCCTCCGTCGGAACACTCCGATCCTCGCACCACGCGACATATTTTCGCCAAATGCGGTGATAATGTTTCGCGGTGACTTCCTTCCTTGCCTTAATCAAGGTAGGAATGACTTCTTCTGGAATGCCTTTCCCTTTTAGGATCTGGCGTTCAACCGCCATGCCGTCAAACGCAGCCGCGGTAAGTCTTGAAAGAGACAGGGACCCTGTTGTAGCAGGTCCCTTCTCAGAAGTAGAGGGCACGGGTCGTCCGTGACCAACTCTTGAAGTTCCGGGTACCAAGTCCTTCTTGGCCAATCCGGAGCCACTAGTATTGTTCTTACTCCTCCTCACCGTATAATCTTCAATACCTTTGGTATGAGAGGCAGAGGAGGAAACACATATACTGATTTGTACACCCAAGGTGTTACCAGTGCGTCCACAGCTATTGCCTGTGGATCTCTTGACCTGGCGCAATACTTGTCCAGTTTCTTGTTGAGGCGAGACGCCATCATGTCTACCATTGGTCTTTCCCAACAGTTTATTAGCATGTGGAAGACTTCTGGATGAAGACCCCCCTCTCTCGGGTGAATATCGTGTCTGCTGAGGAAGTCTGCTTCCCAGTTGTCCACGCCCGGGAAGAACACTGCTGACAGTGCTATTACGTGATTCTCCGCCCAGCGAAGAATCTTGGCAGCTTCTGCCATTGCACTCCTGCTTCTTGTGCCGCCCTGTCTGTTTACATGGGCGACCGCCGTGATGTTGTCCGACTGAATCAACACCGGTTTTCCTTGCAGGAGTGGTTCCGCCTGGCTTAGAGCATTTTAGATTGCTCTTAGTACCAGAATGTTTATGTGAAGAGACTTTTCCAGGTTCGTCCATACCCCCTGGAAGTTTCTTCCTTGTGTGACTGCTCCCCAACCTCTCAGGCTGGCGTCCGTGGTCACCAGGATCAAATCCTGTATGCCGAATCTGCGGCCCTCCAATAGATGAGCCTTTTGCAACCACCACAGAAGATATACCCTTGTCCTTGGCGACAGGGTTATTCGCAGGTGCATCTGAGGATGCGACCCTGACCATTTGTCCAACAGATCCCTTTGGAAAATTCTTGCATGGAATCTGCCGAATGGAATTGCTTCGTAAAAAGCCACCATTTTTCCCAGGACTCTTGTGCATTGATGTACAGACACCTTTCCTGGTTTTAGGAGGTTCCTGACAGGTCGGATAACTCCTTGGCTTTTTCCTCGGGAAGAAAAACCTTTTTCTGAACCGTGTCCAGAATCATCCCTAGGAACAGCAGACGTATCGTCGGAAAACAGCTGCGATTCTTGGAATATTTAGAATCCAGTCGTGCCGTCGAAGAACTACTTTAGATAGTGCTCTTCCGACCTCCAACTGTTCTCTGGAACTTGCCCTTTTTAGGTCGTGCAAGTAAGGGATAATTTAGATGCCTTTTTTCTTTGAAGAAACATCTTTTCGGCCATTACCTTGGTAAAAAGGCCCGGGGTGCCGTGGATAATTCAAACGGCATCGTCTGAAACTGATATTGACAGTTCTGTACCACGAACCAGAGGTACCCTTGATGAGAAGGACAAAATTTGGACATGGAGGTAATCCTTGATGTCCAGGGACACCATATAGTCCCCTTTTTTCCGGTTCGCTATCACTGCTCTGAGTGACTTTATCTCGATTTGAACCTTTTATGTAAGTGTTCAAAACATTTTAGATTTAGACTATGTGTCACCAAGCCGTCTGGCTTCAGTACCACAATATAGTGTGGAAAAATAATACCCTTTTCCTTGTCGTAGGAGGGGTACTTTGATTATCACCTGCTGGATATACCGCTTGTGAATTGTTTCCAATGCTGCCTCCCTGTCGGAGGGAGCCGTTGGTAAAGCAGACTTCAGGAACCTGCGAGGAGAAGATGTCTCGACTCTCCAATCTTTACCCCTGGGATAATACTCGTACGATCTAGGGGTCAACTTGCGAGTGATCCCACTGCGCCCTGAGACTCTTGAGACTACCCCCCCACCTTGAGTCCGCTTGCACGGCCCCAGCGTCATGCTGAGGACTTGGCAGACGCGGTGGAGGGTTTCTTTTCCTGGGAAAGGGCTGCCTGCTGCAGTCTACTTCCCTTACCTCTATGTCTGGGCAGATATGACTGGCCTTTTGCCTGCATGCCCTCATGGGAAAGGAAAGATTGAGGCTGAAAAGACGGTGTCTTTTTTAGCTGAGATGTAACTTGGGGTAAAAAAGGTTGGATTTCCCAGCTGTTGCTGTGGTCCCCAGGTCCGATGGACCGACCCCCAAATAACTCCTTCCCTTTATACAGCAATACTTCCATCTGCCGTATGGGATCTGTATCACCTGACCACTGTCGTGTCCCTGACATCTTCTGGGAGATATGGACAACGCACTTATCTTGATGCCAGAGAGCAAATATCCCTCTGTGCATCTCACATACATATATATAGAATGCATCCTATTAAATGCTCTACATGAATAAAATATTTTCAGTCAGGGAATCCGACCAAGCCAACCCAGCACTGCATCTCCAGGCTGATGGCGATCGCTGGTCGCAGTATAACCACCGTATGTGTGTATATACTTTTTAGGATATTTTTCCAGCTTCCTATCAGCTGGCTCCTTGAGGGCGGCCGTATCTGGAGACGGTAACGCCACTTGATAAGCGTGTGAGCGCCTTATCACCCTAAGGGGTGTTTCCCAACGTACCCTAATTTCTGGCGGGAAAGGGTATAACGCCAATATTTGCTATCGGGGTAACCCTACGCATCATCACACACTTCATTTTATTTTATCTGATTCAGGAAAAACTACAGGTAGTTTTTTCCAC
This sequence comes from Pseudophryne corroboree, assembly GCF_028390025.1. Taxonomy (NCBI): domain Eukaryota; kingdom Metazoa; phylum Chordata; class Amphibia; order Anura; family Myobatrachidae; genus Pseudophryne; species Pseudophryne corroboree. The sequence continues at coordinate 591,207,249 of NC_086445.1, read as the reverse complement.
TCCCACATAATACCCTTTCTTGTGGTACTTGTAGTATCAGAAACACGTAACACCTCCTTCATTGCCCTTAACGTGTGGCCCTAATGAGAAATACGTTTGTTTATTCACCGTCGACACTGTATTCAGTGTCCGTGTCTGTGTCGACCGACTGAGGTAAATGGGCGTTTTTAAAACCCCTGACGGTGTTTCTGAGACGCCTGGACCGGTCCTAATAGATTGTCGGCCGTCTCATGTCGTCAACCGACCTTGCAGCGTGTTGACATTCTCACGTAATTCTCTAAATAAGCCATCCATTCCGGTGTCGACTCCCTAGAGAGTGACATCACCATTACAGGCAATTTCTCCGCCTCCTCACCAACATCGTCCTCATACATGTCGACACACACGTGCCGACACACAGCACACACACCGGGAATGCTCTGACAGAGGACAGGACCCACTAGCCCTTTGGGGAGACAGAGGGAGAGTCTGCCAGCACACACCAAAAACGCTATAATTATATAGGGACAACCTTATATAAGTGTTTCTCCCTTATAGCATCTTTTATATATATACAATATCGCCAAAATCAGTGCCCCCCCTCTCTGTTTTAACCCTGTTTCTGTAGTGCAGTGCAGGGGAGAGCCTGGGAGCCTTCTCTCCAGCTTTTCTGTGAGAGAAAATGGCGCTGTGTGCTGAGGAGATAGGCCCCGCCCCTTTTACGGCGGGCTCGTCTCCCGCTATTTTTGAAGTTAGGCAGGGGTTAAATATCTCCATATAGCCTCTGTGGGCTATATGTGAGGTATTTTTTGCCTCTAATAAGGTTTTTATTTGCCTCTCAGAGCGCCCCCCCCAGCGCTCTGCACCCTCAGTGACTGTTGTGTGAAGTGTGCTGAGAGGAAAATGGCGCACAGCTGCAGTGCTGTGCGCTACCTTTATGAAGACTCAGGAGTCTTCAGCCGCCGATTTTGGACCTCTTCTCTCTTCAGCGTCTGCAAGGGGGCCGGCGGCGCGGCTCCGGTGACCATCCAGGCTGTACCTGTGATCGTCCCTCTGGAGCTAGTGTCCAGTAGCCAAGCAGCAAATCCACTCTGCACGCAGGTGAGTTCACTACTTCTCCCCTAAGTCCCTCGTTGCAGTGATCCTGTTGCCAGCAGGACTCACTGTAAAGTAAAAAACCTAAGCTAAACTTTCTCTAAGCAGCTCTTTAGGAGAGCCACCTAGATTGCACCCTTCTCGTTCGGGCACAAAATCTAACTGGAGTCTGGAGGAGGGTCATAGGGGGAGGAGCCAGTGCACACCACCTGATCTGGTAAAAGCTTTACTTTTTTGTGCCCTGTCTCCTGCGGAGCCGCTATTCCCCATGGTCCTTTCAGGAACCCCAGCATCCACTTAGGACGATAGAGAAATATATATATATATATTTATTTATTTATAGGTATATGTGGGGGGAGTGGTTTTGAAATTGTATATGTATACTTCCCTCTGACCCCTCGGGGTTCTAAGTTTATTATTATTAATTTTTGCCCGCTTACTACTCCTTGCTGTCGACATTTACTCAGTTTATCTCGACCATAACGTTCCTGGTAGATCCACATCGGGGGCACGTCAGTACATGGTCATACACATTCACAACACATTGCTGGGACCTGACGGGTCTGGACAATCCACTTGCGTATAGGTTATACAGGTTGAGTCTCCCTTATCCAAAATGCTTGGGACCAGAGGTATTTTGGATATCGGATTTTTCCGTATTTTGGAATAATTGCATACCATAATGAGATATCATGGCGATGGGACCTAAATCTAAGCACACAATGCATTTATGTTACATATACACCTTATACACACAGCCTGAAGGTAATTTTAGCCAATATTTTTTATAACTTTGTGCATTAAACAAAGTGTGTCTACATTCACACAATTCATTTATGTTTCATATACACCTTATACACAGCCTGAAGATCATTTAATACAATATTTTTAATAACTGTGTATTAAACAAAGTTTGTGTATATTGAGCCATCAAAAAACAAAGGTTTCACTATCTCACTCTCACTCAAAAAAGTCTGTATTTCGGAATATTCCGTATTTCGGGATATTTGGATATGGGATACTCAACCTGTATCTATATGTATATATATGTAGATATATATTTATATATGCATGGTTAGGATATGTGTGTTTTATTGTGTATTACATTATGTTTATCCATGAATGCTGAAATAATGGTATTCTTCTCATGTGCTGGTTGCTTAAGCTCTAGATTGGGCGTGACGAGTTGGTTTTCGATCCTCTCAAGGAGTCCGAATATTATTCTCTCCCTGACGCGGAGAGAACATTACGGCGGTCAACTCATGGTCGACGCAGAGACCGGTCGCAAAGGATCATACACAGGAAGATAAGTGAAAATGTATTTCTATACTTTGTCCTTATTTGCATTGCATGCACATGAGGGAGGGTTGTATTCGGGTAGGCATCCGATAGAATTACCCTACCCAAAGTGGGTAAGCTGGCTTATGTTGATTCTACTTATAGCATTGCAGCAGGCTGCCGCGTGACAGCAGGGGGTGTAGCCGGGAAAATGCTGAGGTCGTCTCCGAGAGATACTCGGGGGAGGTATACAGCTGTTTAGTGAGCCCTCTGTTCAGTCACTCTCGGCGGATACACCTGGTAAGTCTACATTCGCGAGTTAGCCTCCTTCACAACGGTTGCTGACGCATTCTTTTGTGGGATGCAGTCGTTTTAACCGGTTCTATACCGTTCTTTTTCTTTCCTTTTCTGTGCAGACAGTGGAAGGTGAAAAGGTAAGTGTTCTGCAGCCTTGGTAGGTTCGCAGAAGTGGATGTTGTTTTCTGTTTCCAACACGTCCACCACTTGTCGCTGAGTCTATCTGGCTAGTTCCCACTCTGGTGAGAGCTCGTCTAATAATTTCAGGTAGTCCAGGAATAGACTAAGACTTGTGAGTTATTTATAGATTCAAAAGAGGGAGCATTCTGAGTTACGGTTGTTCCCCTTACTGTTTTTTCTAAGGGATTTTGCAGTTCCCCTCTGGATGGGGAGGTAGTACGCTACGTCATACAGTGGTGCGTCAGGTTCAGGACATTGTCCGGTTGTCCCTGTATAAAGGTGCAAATCGTTGTTTCTCTCTGACTGTTCTTCGACACAGGGATTGGCTGTTGTTCACACCGACATAGTTGTCGGAGGGGGGTTTCAGAGTAGATACTGCCCGGTTAATGTTCTGGGTTTTTTCCTGTGGAAAGAGGTCTGAGGATACATAGTTGGATCAGCTTTGCTGGGACACTGCATCGATATCTTCTGTTACTAAAACAGATGGGTGCGGCCTACGAGGCCTGTTTTGGTGAGCAGGTCTACTGCCAGAGTGGCTGTCAAGGGGCCAGTTGAAATTGTGGTCCGCGTTTCACCTGCACATGCACCGGAGTATTATCCTAAAAGGCCAGGACATCACTCCTGTGGTGTCTGCTCGGTTCTCTCCTTCTAGAGGGATGAAGGTTCGGGATCCAAGGTTAGATCCTGGTATCCGTGCATAAGGATCTCCGAGGCTGGGGAGCAGGCCTTGCAAGGGACGTATTTCCAGAGGTTAAGGTTAAGTTGGAAAGCTTGTCTGCAATAAGCTTTCTTGATTTAAGAAATATTTTCGACGAACGTATTCTTCGTGTTCGGCCCAGGTTAGTTCGGCCAGACAACTTATCAGCAATGGCGTGAGTAAGCCGCTATGACGGAACAAGGACCAAGGCGGCAATGGCAGAAGATGTACAGTTTTGCCGTGGGGCAAAAAGTCTGGTAGTGTTCGTTCCGGTGGTTAGCGTAGGAGAAATGGATTTCCTCTGCTGACGCGATCTCCATCCGGGGAAAAATTCAGTCATCGTCGAGAAGTTTTCACAGACGTGACAACTTTTGTGGAGGGTCGCAATTGGTCATGTTGGTGTCTCGTTTCAACGAGAGGCCTCAGGGATATTCTTTCAGGTCAAAGGACACCCTCGTGACACTTGTGAACTCGGATTGTAGTTCTATCAAGGAGTGGTTTCTGGGTTTCGCAGAAAACAGTCTATTTTTGATGCCGGTCGTTCCTTCGGCATTAGCTGATTCAAAGTCTCTCGGTGTTACTGGGGATTTGAATATTTAGGTTGCCAATTTGGCTCAGTTTGGAGAAATAGAGGCTCTGTTTCTCCGATATGCTCCCAACATGCTTGGGGCGACTGCAGTATGCAGTCTGTTACACGCTGAATCTGTGATACAATTTGGCATGTTGTTCGATGGTTGGATTGCCGTGACCGAAGTCGGTGGAAGCCCATTCTAATGGAAAGATGGGCTCTTCTTGGGCGGATGCCCGAGGAGTCTAGGCGGTTCAACTTTGCCGAGCGGATTATTGGTCGGGATCAAACCTTTTGCTATGCTCTACGAGTTTTCTACAATAATTGTTGGGGACCTTTGTTTGCTCATTCAGTGCTGCAGAGTCGCCCGCACTCTCCCGCCCGTTTTGGAGCTTTGGTATAAACCCCATGGTCCTTTTGGAGTCCCCAGCATCCTCTAGGACGTATGAGAAAATAGGATATTGGTACCTACCGGTACATCCTTTTCTCTTAGTCCGTAGAGGATGCTGGGCGCCCGTCCCAGTGCGTATGGTGTCTGCATTTAGTGTTTTTGGTTACACCCTGGTGGTGTATCTTCTCTGTCAGGCGGTTGCTACCGTTTTTTTCATGCCATGGCATGCGGGGTCTTAATTTTGCTTTTGTGGACACACGGGTTATGTTGCATATTCTCTCAGCGCGTGGCTGTGTTTTGTTCATGCTGTGGGCTGGTTTTCTACTGAATGCCACGTTCTACGGTGTGTTTGAGGTGTGAGCTGGTAGGACACTCACTGTTTATAACAATAAATTATTTCCTCGAAATGTCCATCTCTCCTGGGCACAGTTTTCTAACTGAGGTCTGGAGGAGGGGCATAGAGGGAGGAGCCAGTTCACACCCTGTTTAAGTCTTTATAGTGTGCCCAGGCTCCTGCGGATCCGTCTATACCCCATGGTCCTTTTGGAGTCCCCAGCATCCTCTACGGACTAAGAGAAAAGAATTTACCGGTAGGTACCAAAATCCTATTTTATCTAGCTGCTTCCAGAAGATAATAGACAGAATATGATTAATTATTATCCCACCTTAGTAAATTTACTCCTAAAGGAGTGAGAGCCAGCACATAAAATGATTAGAACAGGTTCTCTTTTCCTTTCTCTGTATACAGAAAGAAGCAGCACAAAGAAGACGCCCAGTTAACTTGCCAGTAGCACAACCCATTATAATGAATCATGTAGACAAAAGCTACCACAGCTTTCCTTGACCTGAACGAAAGCACTGTCTGCAAACTTGCGGTTCTTCTACGAATCCCAAAGCTGTCTCTACCTGTCTCTCTCTATATAAGCTGTGCAGACTTTCGAACAAGGCTTTATACCTCACAGGGGCTTTATAGCTCACAGGGGCGTAGCCAAAACATTATGGGCCCCATAGAAACCTTCCGAAAGGGCCCCAGCACCATGCTTCTAGGCAACACCACTATGCAGCAGTTGTTAATTATATGCACCATAGTAGTTCCCTAGTTATTTTTTTGCCTTTCATTTTTTCCCTTATTTGTGATGGCAATGCTAAAAGAGCTCCATCCCTATTGGCAGCTTTTGAATCTTACACGACAGTCATAAGCTTGCAGGGCTGAGACCATTGCCATTTGCAGCAAATGTAAAGACAAGGGAACAGGGTGGAGGGGACCAGTCAGCTCCTACCTTCCTAATGCCAGAAATACCACTATGTGAGGAGATCTTAATTCGGTACCATGTCCCTTTCTGAGACACTCCTAATCTTGGAGCTCAATTACCACCCCCCAATTTACTTAAGAAAGGCTGTAAACAAGGTGAAGTCTGCTGTCTGATAGTGACAGGCTCACTGATTAGCACAGATGTTCCTGTAAGTGTGACATGAGTTTAGGAGATTACTGAAGAGCAGAAACATCCACACATATCAGAACTGATGAGTCCCTATTTTCAGGCCAGGAAACGGGCAGAATTGTTTAGCAGTTATCTTTGTAGACAACTATATGACAACTTTAGAGCCACCTATGCTTCTGGGCTCCACAGCAACACTGCCCCTTGCACCCACTAGTTACCACAATGAGCACTCATCAATTCCTCTCAAAGAGGACCACTTTGAGATTAACTGTTGACGGATCATACCCTGAGCCCAAGTCTGTACAGCAACTGTTTACTTGAGATCACAGAAATATCCAGAGTTCTCATAAGTATATTAAAGAGCGTGTATTGTACTTACATCATGTAAGTGTAGTTCCTTTTTAGACAGTATATTATTTAGCAGTATCATATTATATGTGCCTTATTGTCTAGTGTGTGCGTGTGTGTGTGTGTGTGTGTGTGTATGTGTGTTCATCAAGAATTGATGAAGAGCCTATATGTTCGAAACACGTCACTGAAGCAAGTCCATTCCCCTCCAGATGACAACAACGTTGTGAGACACTAAGGGAATATCAAGATCTCCCTTGGTGCAAATTCTATGTTGCATACCATCTCATCATCTGGTACAAGGGGCCCCGTGGGAAATTTCCATTACTCCATTTTTTTTGAGTTTCTATCATTGTTATATTTGGTGATTTATCGGATGCATGTTTAGGACTACTTTTATCAGCGCTGTGGAGCTTAACATTTTGCTTCATAAATGCTACTATTATTAACTTTGATGACACTGCTATCTCCTAATTAGTAGTGCATATAAAGTAGTGCATATAAACGGGTTTACACTATATCTGTTCTCCTTGTTACATGTGGAAAAATGAATACTTCTCATGTGAGACATTACTGCAAGAGAGAAGTATCCACATTCTCTCCTTATTTGACCCCTATATTTCCTAGCACCAAGGGCTCTTTATATCTTTCTCTATACATTTCCATTTATCTTGGTCCTAAGGTCACACTTGCATTGAAGCCCCAGGTTGCTAATATATATTGCAGATACATACACACCCAGTCGCATATGTCATAGAATATATTCTTTAGAATTTATTACATTGCTGACCAAAGCAGGAATTTCCTTACCATTAAGCTTCTCGTGTGTGAGGACTTCAATGTCCACAACTAAATCATCTTCAAAAGGAAGGTCATACTGCATTTAGAGAAATGGAACTGCATTAAAAGATTAGCAACACTTGTTTGATGCCAATTTTAAATAATATTTACAGTAAGCAAAGACCCGTGCTTAATAATATAATAAAAACAAATCAACAATTTCTTCCATAACTTGTTGGAGACATGCTTCTTCCATGTGAAATGTTCCACCTTCACCACACATATCATGATGTAAAGCTAGCTAATGCTGTGTGACAGCCTGCAGAGGAAGCATTCTTAACAATGCCTAATTGCCCATATGATTTGAGCCCATTCCCAAGCAAAAATAGGATTTTAATTACCTACCGGTAAATACTTTTCCCGTAGTCCGTAGAGGATGCTGGGGTCCACATTAGTACCATGGGGTAGAGACAGGTCCACTAGGAGCCATTGGCACTTTAAGAGTTTAACAGTGTGGGCTGGCTCCTCCCTCTATGTCCCTCCTACCAGACTCAGTCTAGAAAGTGTGCCCAAGGAGTCAAACAACTTCGAGAGAAGGATATTTTACACAGATAGTGGCAAAATTTACACCAGCTCACACAAACAAGGCAAACCAAGCTAACTAGCTTGAACACTCAGCAACAGCTGAACAACATTACTATAAACCAAGTAACAACACAGTACTTAACCAAGAACAAAGCAGTACTGAACCAAGTAACCATTGCAGGACAACGAAGTGCTGGGTGGGGGCCCAGCATCCTCTACGGACTTCGAGAAAAGGATTTACCGGTAGGTAATTAAAATCCTATTTTCTCTTACGTCCTAGAGGATGCTGGGGTCCACATTAGTACCATGGGGATGTACCAAAGCTTCCAGAACGGGAGGGAGAGCGCGGAGGCTCCTGCAGAACTGATTGACCAAACTTCAGGTCTTCAGTGGCCAAAGTATCGAACTTGTAGAACTTAGCAAACGTGTTCGACCATGACCAAGTAGCATCTCGGCAAAGTTGTAAAGCCAAGACACCCCGGGCGGCCGCCCAGGAAGAACCCACCTTACGAGTAGATTGGGCCTTAACAGTTCTTGGGCACGGCAATCCTGCCGTAGAATATGCATGCTGAATAGTGAACCTGATCCAGCAAGAAATCGTCTGCTTAGAAGCAGGACACCCAATTTTCTTGGGAACAAAGAACAAACAGAGTCAGATTTCCTGTAACCAACAGTCCTTTTCACATAGATCTTAAAAGCCCTCACAACATCCGAGGACTTTGATGTAATTGAGGAGTCAGTAGCTACTGGCACCACAATAGGTTGGTTGATATGAAAAGCCGACACTACCTTTGGAAGGAACTGTAGACACGTACTGAGCTCAGCTCTATCTTCATGGAAGAGTAAGTAGGGCTTTGACAGTACAAAGCCCCCAATTCCGACACACGACGAGCAGACGTTAAGGCCAACAATGAGACAGTCTTCCATGTGAGAAACTTGACCTCAGCCTCCTGTAAAGGCTCAAACCAATCCGATTGCAGGAAATGCAACACCACGTTAAGATCCCAGGGTAACGTTGGCGCCACAAAGGGAGGCTGTATGTGCAGAACCACTTTCAAAAAATTCTGAACCTCAGGGAGGGCAGCCAATTGTTTCTGGAAGAATATGGATAAAGGCGAAATCTGGACCTTTATGGACCCCAAGCGCAGGCCCATATCCAAACCTGCTTGCAAGAAGAGGAGAAACCGTCCAAGTTGATACTCCACTGTAGGAAACTTCTTGGATTCACACCAAGACCCATATTTTTTCCAAATGCGATAATGTTTAGATGATACTCTATTCCTAGCCTGTATCAGGGTAGGAAGAACTGTGCTCGGAATACCCTTCCGGGCTAAGAACTGGCTTTCAACCTCCATGCCATCAAACGTAGCCGCGGTAAGTCTTGATAAGCGAACGGCCCCTGATGTAGAAGGCCCCCGCGAAGAGGAAGAGGCCTCGGATCCTCCAGCAGTAAATCCAGAATATCCGCGAACCAAGCTCTCCTTGGCCAGTCCGGAGCAATGAGAATTGCCTGAACCCTTGTTCTCTTTAAGAGTTTTAGAATCTGTCAAAGTCGAAAAAAATAAGAATTTACTCACCGGTAATTCTATTTCTCGTAGTCCGTAGTGGATGCTGGGAACTCCGTAAGGACCATGGGGAATAGCGGGCTCCGAAGGAGGCTGGGCACTCTAGAAAGATCTTAGACTACCTGGTGTGCACTGGCTCCTCCCACTATGACCCTCCTCCAAGCCTCAGTTAGGTACTGTGCCCGGACGAGCGTACACAATAAGGAAGGATTTTGAATCCCGGGTAAGACTCATACCAGCCACACCAATCACACCGTACAACTCGTGATATGAAACACAGTTAACAGTATGAAACAATAGAGCCTCTCAACAGATGGCTCAACAATAACCCGATTTAGTTAACCATAACTATGTACAAGTATTGCAGATAAACCGCACTTGGGATGGGCGCCCAGCATCCACTACGGACTACGAGAAATAGAATTACCGGTGAGTAAATTCTTATTTTCTCTAACGTCCTAGTGGATGCTGGGAACTCCGTAAGGACCATGGGGATTATACCAAAGCTCCCAAACGGGCGGGAGAGTGCGGATGACTCTGCAGCACTGAATGAGAGAACTCCAGGTCCTCCTCAGCCAGGGTATCAAATTTGTAGAATTTTTGCAAACGTGTTTGCCCCTGACCAAGTAGCTGCTCGGCAAAGTTGTAAAGCCGAGACCCCTCGGGCAGCCGCCCAAGATGAGCCCACCTTCCTTGTGGAATGGGCATTGACAGATTTTGGCTGTGGCAGGCCTGCCACAGTATGTGCAAGCTGAATTGTACTACAAATCCAACGAGCAATAGTCTGCTTAGAAGCAGGAGCACCCAGCTTGTTAGGTGCATATAGGATAAACAGCGAGTCAGATTTTCTGACTCTAGCCGTTCTGGAAACATATATTTTCAGTGCCCTGATAACGTCTAGCAACTTGGAGTCCTCCAAGTCCCTAGTAGCCTAGGCACCACAATAGGCTGGTTCAGGTGAAACGCTGACACCACCTTTGGGAGAAACTGGGGACGAGTCCTCAATTCTGCCCTATCCATATGGAAAATCAAATAAGGGCTTTTACAAGACAAAGCCGCCAACTTTGATACTCGCCTGGCAGAAGCCAAGGCCAATAACATAACCACCTTCCACGTGAGATATTTCCGATCCACGGTTTTTAGTGGTTCAAACCAATGTGATTTTAAGAAACTCAACACCACGTTGAGATCCCAAGGTGCCACAGGAGGCACAAACGGGGGCTGACTCTGCAGCACTCCTTTTATAAATGTCTGAACTTCAGGTACTGAAGCTAGTTCTTTTTGAAAGAAAATCGACAGAGCCGAGATCTGTACCTTAATGGAACCCAATTTAAGGCCCATAGTCACTCCTGCTTGCAGGAAATGCAGAAATCGACCTAGTTGAAATTCCTCTGTTGGGGCCCTTTCGGCCTCACACCATGCAACATATTTTCGCCATATGCGGTGATAATGAGTTGCTGTAACCTCTTTCCTGGCTTTAGTAAGCGTAGGAATGACTTCCTCCGGAATGCCCTGTTCCTTCAGGATCCGGCGTTCAACCGCCATGCCGACAAACGCAGCTGCAGTAAGTCTTGGAACAGACAGGGCCCCTGCTGCCGCAGGTCCTGTCTGAGTGGCAGAGGCCATGGGTCCTCTGATATAAATTCTTGAAGTTCTGGGTACCAAGCTCTTCTTGGCCATCCACGAGTATCGTTCTTACTCCTCGCCTTCTTATTATTCTCAGTACCTTTGGTATGAGAGGCAGAGGGGAGAACACATAAACCGACTGGTACACCCACGGTGTTACCAGAGCGTCCATAGCTATCGCCTGAGGGTCCCTTGACCCGGTGCAATATCTTTTATAGCTTTTTGTTGAGGCGGGACGCCATCATGTCCACCTGTGGCCTTTCCCAATGGTGTACAATCCTATTGGAAGACTTCTGGAGGAAGTCCCCATTTTCCCGGGTGGAGGTCGTGTCTGTTGAGAAGATCTGCTTCCCAGTTGTCCACTCCGGGAATGAACACTGCTGACAGTGCTAACACATGATTTTCCGCCTATCGGAGAATCCTTGTGGCTTCTGCCATCGCCATCCTGCTTCTTGTGCCGCCCTGTTGGTTTACATGGGCGACTGCCGTGATGTTGTCTGATTGGATCAGTACCGGCTGGTTTTGAAGCAGAGGCCTTGCCGGCCTCAGGGCATTGTAAATGGCCCTCAGGTCCAGAATATTTATGTGTAGGGAAATAACCTGACTTGACCAAAGTCCCTGGAAATTTCTTCCCTGTGTGACTGCCTCCCAGCCTCAAAGGCTGGAATCCATGGTCACTAGGACCTAGTCCTGTATGCCGAACCTGCGGCCCTCTTGAAGATGGGCACTCTGCAGCCACCACAGTAGAGATACCCTGGTCCTTGGAGACAGGGTTATCAGCCTATGCATCGGAAGATGCGATCCGGACCACTTGTCCAACAGGTCCCTCTGAAAAGTTCTTGTATGGAACCTGCCTAATGGGATTGCTTCGTAGGAAGCTACCATTTTTCCCAGGACTCGCGTGCAATGATGCACCGCTACCTATTTTGGCTTCAGGAGGTCTCTGACTAGAGATGACAACTCCTTGGCTTTCTCCTCCGGGAGAAACACTATTTCTGGTTTATGTCCAGAACCATCCCCAGGAACAGTAGACGTGTCATAGGAACCAGCTGTGACTTTGGACTGTTTAGAATCCAACCATGCTGTTGTAGCACTTTCCAAAATAGTGCTACCCCGACTACCAACTGCTCCTTGGACTTCGCCCTTATAACGAGATTGTCCAAGTACGGGATAATTACAACTCCCTTTTTTTGAAGGAGTATCAACATTTCGGCCATTACCTTGATAAAACACCCTTGGTGCCATGTACAGTCCAAACGGCAGTGTCTGGACTTGGTAATGGTAATCCTGTACCACAAATCTGAGGTACTCCTGGCGAGGATGGTAAATGGGGACATGCAGGTAAGCATCCTTGATGTCCCAGGATACCATGTAATCCCCCTCGTCCAGGCTTGGAATAACCGCCCTGAGCGATTCCATCTTGAACTTGAATTTTTGTGTTCAAGGATTTTAAATATAAAATGGGTCACACCGAACCATGCGGTTTCGGTACCCCAACCCGTGTGGAATAGTAACCCCGTCCTTGTTGAAGTAGGGGCACCTTGAGTATTACCTGCTGGGAATACCGCTTATTAATTGCCTCTAGCACAGCCTCCCTGCCTGAGGGAGTTGTCAGCAAGGCATATTTTAGGAAACGGCTGGGGGGAGACATCTCGAATTCCAGCTTGTACCCCTGAAATACTACTTGAAAGAAACAGGGATCCACCTGTGAGCGAGCCCACTAATTGCTGCAATTTTTTGAGACGGCCCCCCACCGTACCTGGCTACACCTGTGGAGCACCCGCGTCATGGTGTGGCCTCACAGGAGGCGGGGGAAGAATCTTGATTCTGGGAACAGGCTGACTGGTGCAGCTTTTTTCCCTCTACCCTTGTCTCTGTACAGAAAGGAAGCGCCATTTGACCCGCTTGCTTTTCTGAAGCCGAAAGGACTGTACCTTTGTCTGTGAGGAAACCTGAGGTAAAATTATTTCTTCCCAGCAGTTGCTGTGGATACGAGGTCCCAGAGACCATCCCCAAATAATTCCTCACCCTTATAAGGCTCTCTATGCGCTTTTTAAGTCAGCATCACCTGTCCAGTGACAGGTCTCTAATACCCTCCTGACAGAATGGACATTACATTTATTTTGGATGCCAGCCGGCAAAATATCCCTCTGTGCATCCCCCATATATAAGACGACGTCTTTAATATGTTTTTATGTTTGCCAACTAGTATCCCTGTTTGACAGGGTCACCGACCACGCTGCAGCAGCACTATCTGCAGGTCTCAGTCTAGTACCTGAGTGTGTAAATACAGACTTCAGGATAGCCTCCTGTTTTTTATCAACAGGTACTTATTAAAGTGGCCGTATCCTAAGACGGCAGTGCCACCTTTTTTGACAAACGTGTGAGCGCCTTATCCACCCTAGGGGATACCTCCCAGCGTAACTTATCCACCTGGCGGGAAAGGGTACGCCATCAGTAACTTTTTATAAATTACCAGTTTCTTAACGGGGGAACCCACGCTTTCACACACTTAATTTATTCATCTGATGGGGGAACAAAACACTGCCTGTTTTTTCTCCCCAAACCTAAAACCCATTTTTAGAGGTGCTTGGGTTAAAGTCAGAAATGTATAACACATTTTTTTATTGCCGGGATCACGTCACGGATGTTCCTAGTGGATTGTGTATATGTCTCCACCTTGTCGACACTGGAGTCAGACTCCGTGTCGACATCTGTGTCTGCCATCTGAGAGAGCGGGCGTTTTTGAGCCCCTGATGGCCTTTGAGACGCCTGGGCAGGCGCGGGCTGCGAAGCCGGCTGTCCCACAGCTGTTACGTCATCCACCCTTTTATGTAAGGAGTTGACACTGTCGGTTAATACCTTTCACCTATCCATCCACTCTGGTGTCGGCCCCACAGGGGGCGACATCACATATATCGGCCTCTGTTCTGTCACCATATAAGCCTCCTCATTCAACATGTCGACACAGCCGTACCGACACACCGCAGACACACAGGGAATGCTCTAAACGAGGACAGGACCCACAAAAGCCCTTTGGGGGGACAGAGTAAGAGTATGCCAGCACACACCAGAGCGCTATATATATACAGGGACTAACTGAGTTATGTCCCTAATAGCTTTTATATAATATACTGTATACAGTGCCAAATTTAATGCCCCCCCTCTCTTTTCCCTCTTACTGTGCAGGGAAGAGCCAGGGAGCTTCCCTCCAGCCGAGCTGTGAGGGAAAAATGGCGCCAGTGTGCTGAGGAGATAGGCTCCGCCCCTTTTTCGCGGCCTATTCTCCCGTTTTTTATGGAATTCTGGCAGGGGTATTTACCTCATATATAGCCCCTGGGGCCATATATTGAGGTATTTTAGCCAGCCAAGGTGTTTTTATTGCTGCCTCAGGGCGCCCCCCCCCAGCGCCCTGCACCCTCAGTGACCGGAGTGTGAAGTGTGTGAGAGGAGCAATGGCGCACAGCTGCAGTGCTGTGCGCTACCTTGGTGAAGACAGAGTCTTCATGCCGCCGATTTTCCGGACCATCTTCTTGCTTCTGGCTCTGTAAGGGGGACGGCGGCGCGGCTCCGGGACCGAACATCAAGGCTGGGCCTGCGGTCGATCCCTCTGGAGCTAATGGTGTCCAGTAGCCTAAGAAGCCCAATCCGGCTGCAAGCAGGCGAGTTCGCTTCTTCTCCCCTTAGTCCCTCGCTGCAGTGAGCCTGTTGCCAGCAGGTCTCACTGAAAATAACAAATTCTAAGACTATAACTTTCTAAGAGCTCAGGAGAGCCCCTAGTGTGCATCCAACCTCGGCCGGGCACGAAATCTAACTGAGGCTTGGAGGAGGGTCATAGTGGGAGGAGCCAGTGCACACCAGGTAGTCTAAGATCTTTCTAGAGTGCCCAGCCTCCTTCGGAGCCCGCTATTCCCCATGGTCCTTACGGAGTTCCCAGCATCCACTAGGACGTTAGAGAAATATCGCTATTCACTAATGCCTTATACTAACCCCAATGCGCACGCCCGCTGCTCATGCATTCAGTCTGCCGTACGTGCACATGTCCGCAAATTGCGTACACTCGCTCCGGCGATTACGCGCGTGACATGCGTATTTACGGTAGAGTTTATGAGCTTGTAGCGGGCGACTCGTTTATAGCATATTTAACATTTATAGCGTGTTTTGTAGATATTATTCCCCTTAATCATATCTGCGAGTATGTTTAGTGTAAATGGTTCAGGGACTTGGGAATTCCTCTTTTCATGATACGAAGGGTCTGACAAAGGTTGAACAGTGGTGTCTGGTACCTAACTGAAGAGTATTTTATTAGAAACAATCCGGTGTTGGATAGGAAGAGATTAATCGCTCCTGCGTATAGTTATGTCTATGAGTAGTTTATGGACATTTACTGTATTTGCGGTTCATTATCCATGCGGCGGGAATCCTCAGGATACCTCCCATCTGAGCAGTTTGAAATAGTCACAGCCCACCTGTTTGAATCCACCTATGACCTTTTGTTATAGTGCAGAGAGACATTCCTGTGTCCAATGAACAATGAGATTGTAGAGCCCATTGTATTGTACAGTATGCTGTGTATATAAAGACCCCCATAGCCAGACCAGCTCTCACTTCTCTCCATAAAGGTTTTCCCTGTGATGACTGAGAGCTGGTTTCCAGATTGCGCCTGCGAGTCATTCCCACGTGTGTAAGTTTCTCTGTGGCCATTTCGTTACTCTGTATGTATGCAATTGTTCTTTTAGCTAACCTATAAGTGTTTGCCATTTATTCCCTTTCTGTTTATTTGTATTTGCAATCGTTCGCTATTGTGTATATTTCTGTTTAGTTATTCTGTTTAGTTATTAATGTTAGGACTGTAGTGTATAAGCTGTAAACTGTTCTTTTCCCTTTTACTTACTAAAATCATCTAGTAAAGGTGTTGGAACCTTAGCAAGGAGTGTGTGTTTACTAGTTATTATATAGGGTTTCTGAGTGTCTTAATCGCTCCAACAGCTTTCATATGATAAGGGTTAATCAGCGTTACATTGTGATAATATAATCAGTAATAAGGTTTACAGAATAAGCATACCCTTACAGTGTGTTGATAACAAGGTTTTCTGTGTGTAATTCAGTGAGCGTCAGCGCCGCTCGTATCCCGCTCTCGCGGTACAGCGTCTGCTACGCCAACAGCGTGGCAGTACGGTACTCGAGCCGCCTATAGCGTGCTCGATACTAAGCGTAAGCTGTGAGCGAATGTGCCGCTCGTGCGTCTCAACCACGGCCTAGCGTCTGCTACGCTAAGTGCGTACCATTACGGCACCTCGTGCGCCTATTGCGTACAGTGTCTTTAATAAGTATATAGCTTAGGTTCAAGATAAATAATTAGCTTTATCAAATCCTTGAAATGAGTGGAAGTGGAGGGAACACAAACCCTGACTTGAACACCCACGGAGTTACCAAACCATCCACCGCCACTGCTTGTTGGTCTCTCGACCTGGAACAGTACCTCCGAATTATCTTGTTGAGACGAGAGGCCATCATGTCTATTTGAGGCATGCCCCAACGACTGGTCACGTCTGTGAACACCGCCTGACGGAGGCCCCATTCTCCTGGACGGAGATCGTGCCTGCTGAGGAAGTCCACTTCCCAGTTGTCCATTCCTGAAAGAAAGATTGCTGAGAATGCCCCTGCGTGCTCTTCTGCCCAGAGAAGGATCCTTGCTATCCCTGACATAGTAGCTCTACTCTTTGTTCCTCCCAGTCGGGTTATCTAGACCATCGTCGTTACATTTTCCGACTGTACTTAAAGGGCCTGATTTCGCAGAAGATGTACCGCTTGGAGAAGACCGTTGTATACAGCTCTTAGTTCCAGAATGTTTATTGGAATAATGGATTCCAGACTTGACCACCTTCCTTGGAAGGTTTCCCCTTGAGTGACTGCTCCCCAACCCCTGAGGCTTGCATCCGTGGTTAGAAGGATCCAGTGCTGAACCCCGAACCTGTGGCCCACCAGAAGGTGAGGCATATGCAGGCACCAGAGGAATGAAATCCTTGCTTTCGGCAACAGACGTATCCTCTGCATGCGTAAGTGAGAACCAGACTACATGTTTAGGAGATCCAATTGGAAGGACCGAGCATGAAATCTTCGGTACTGTAGAGCCTCGTAGGAGGCAACCATCTTCCCCAGAAGGCGTATGCACTGATGAACCGATACCCGGGCAGGCTTTTAGACAACCCGGGGTAATGATTGCATCACCAACGCTTTCTCCAACGGCAGAAACACCCGCTGCACTTCCGTGTCGGGGATCATCCCCAGGAAAGACAATCACCTAGACGACTCTAAATGTGACTTTGGAAAAATAAGATTTTAAACCTACCGGTAAATATTTTTCTCGTAGTCCGTAGAGGATGCTGAGGACTCCATAAGGACCATGGGGATAGACGGGCTCCGCAGGAGACATGGGCACTTCAAGAAAGACTTTAGGAATGGGTGTGCACTGGCTCCTCCCTCTATGCCCCTCCTCCAGACCTCAGTTAGAGAAACTGTGCCCAGAGGAGACGGACAGTACGAGGAAAGGATTTTTGTTAATCCAAGAGCAAGATTCATACCAGCCACACCAATCACACCGTATAACTCGAGATAAACTAACCAGTTAACAGTATGAAAACAACATAGCATCAGTCCAAGACCGATGAAAACGGGATGCGGTCAAGATGCCGCCGGCCGGAATCCCGGCGGTCGAAATACTGACGCCGGAATCCCGACCGCCACAATCCCGACATATTCTCCCTCCGTGGGTGTCCACGACACCCATAGAGGGAGAATATAATAGCGTGCGAAGCGAGCCCGCAAGGGGCTGCGTTCCACACGCCACCCCTGTCGGGATTGTGTGGTCGGGATTCCGGCGTCGGTATTTCGACCGGCGGCATTTAGTACTGATCCCATGAAAACTATAACATAACCCTTATGTAAGCAAAACTATATACAAGTCTCGCAGAAGTAGTCCGCACTTGGGACAGGCGCCCCGCATCCTCTACGAACTACGAGAAAAAGATTTACCGGTAGGTTTAAAATCTTATTTTCTCTTACGTCCTAGAGGATGCTGAGGACTCCGTAAGGACCATGGGGATTATACCAAAGCTCCCAAACGGGCGGGAGAGTGCGGATGACTCTGCAGCACCGATTGAGCAAACAGGAGGTCCTCCTCAGCCAGGGTATCAAACTTATAGAACTTTGCAAAGGTGTTTGAAACCGACCAAGTAGCAGCTCGGCACAGCTGTAGTGCCGAGACCCCCCGGGCAGCCGCCCAAGAAGAGCCCACCTTCCTAGTGGAGTGGGCCTTAACCGATTTTGGTAACGGCAATCCAACCGTAGAATGAGCCTGCTGAATCGTGTTACAGATCCAGCGAGCAATAGTCTGCTTTGAAGCAGGGGCGCCAATCTTGTTGGCAGCATATAGGACAAACAGTGCTTCTGTTTTTCTGACTCTAGCCGTTCTGGCCTCGTAAATTTTTAAAGCCCTGACTACATCAAGGGACTCGGAAACCTCCAAGTCGCGCATAGCCACAGGCACCACAATAGGTTGATTCATATGAAAAGATGACACCACCTTAGGCAAGAATTGAGGGCGGGTCCGCAATTCCGCTTTATCCATATGGAAAACTAGATAGGGGCTTTTATGAGACAAAGCCGCCAATTCCGACACTCGCCTAGCCGAAGCCAAGGCTAACAACATGACCACTTTCCAAGTGAGATATTTCAACTCCACCTTTTGAAGTGGTTCAAACCAGTGCGACTTAAGGAAACTCAACATCACATTAAGGTCCCAAGGCGCCACCGGAGGTACAAAAGGAGGCTGAATATGCAGCACTCCCTTTACAAAAGTCTGTACTTCTGGGAGAGAAGCCAATTCTTTTTGAAAGAAAATGGATAAGGCCGAAATCTGAACCTTAATAGAGCCTAATTTTAGGCCCAAGTTCACTCCAGTTTGTAGGAAGTGAAGGAAACGGCCCAGATGGAATTCTTCTGGAGGAGCATTCCTGTCCTCACACCAAGCAACATATTTTCGCCATATACGGTGATAATGTTTAGCGGTCACGTCCTTACTAGCCTTTATCAGAGTATGAATGACCTCATCCGGAATGCCCTCAAACGCAGCCGCGGTAAGTCTTGGAACAGACAGGGCCCCTGTTGCAACAGGTCCTGTCGTAGAGGAAGAGGCCACGGATCTTCTGTGAGCATTTCCAGTAGATCCGGATACCAGGTCCTTCGTAGCCAATCTGGAACAATGAGAATGGTCTGTACTCCTCTTTTCCTTATTATTCTCAACACCTTTAGGATGAGAGGAAGAGGAGGAAACACATAGACCCACGGTGTCACTAGGGCTTCTACAGCTACCGCCTGAGGGTCTTTCGATCTGGCGCAATACCTCTGCAGCTTTTTGTTGAGGCGGGATGCCATCATGTCTATCTGGGGCAGTCCCCACTGACTTGCAATCTGTGCGAAGGCTTCCTGATAAAGTCCCCACTCTCCTGGATGCAGGTCGTGTCTGCTGAGAAAGTCTGCTTCCCAGTTGTCCACTCCTGGAATGAACACTGCTGACAGTGCGCTTACATGATTTTCCGCCCAGCGAAGAATCCTGGCGACTTCCGCCATTGCCACTCTGCTCCTTGTGCCGCCTTGGCGGTTTACATGAGCCACTGCGGTGATGTTGTCTGACTGGATCAGAACTGGTCGGTCACGCAGTAAGGTCTCCGCTTAACGTAGGGCGTTGTATATGGCCCTCAGTTCCAGGATGTTGATGTGAAGACAAGTCTCCTGACTTGACCAAAGACCTTGGAAGTTTCTACCCTGCATGACTGCTCCCCAACCTCGGAGGCTCGCGTCCGTGGTCACCAGGATCCAGTCCTGAATGCCGAACCTACGGCCTTCTAGAAGGTGAGCACTCTGCAGCCACCACAGGAGAGATACCCTGGCTCTGGGGGACAGGGTGATCAACTGATGAATTTGTAGATGTGACCCAGACCACTTGTCCAATAAGTCCCATTGGAAAGTCCTCGCATGGAACCTGCCGAAGGGAATGGCTTCGTATGATGCCACCATCTTTCCCAGGACTCGAGTGCAGTGATGCACTGACACCTGTTTTGGCTTCAATAAATTCCTGACTAGAGTCATGAGTTCCTGAGCTTTTTCTATCGGAAGATAAACCCTTTTCTGGTCTGTATCCAGAATCATGCCCAAGAAAGTCAGACGAGTCGTAGGAACCAACTGCGACTTCGGGATATTGAGAATCCAGCCGTGTTGCTGTAACACCTTCAGTGAAAGTGAGACACTGTTCAGCAACTGCTCTCTTGATCTCGCTTTTATGAGGAGATCGTCCAAGTACGGGATAATTGTGACACCCTGCTTGCGCAGGAGCACCATCATTTCCGCCATTACCTTGGTGAAAATCCTCGGGGCCGTGGAAAGCCCAAACGGCAACGTCTGAAATTGGTAATGACAATCCTGTACCGCAAATCTCAGGTACGCCTGATGAGGTGGATAAATGGGAACATGAAGGTATGCATCCTTTATGTCCAGAGATACCATAAAATCCCCCCCTTCCAGGCTGGCAATGACCGCTCTGAGCGATTCCATCTTGAACTTGAATCTTTTCAAGTATCGGTTAAGGGATTTTAAATTTAAAATGGGTCTGACCGAACCGTCCGGTTTCGGGACCAAATAATAGGGTTGAGTAATCTCCCCCCCCATTGTTGAAGCAGGGGAACCTTGACCATCACCTGTTGAAGATACAATTTGTGAATTGCATTTAACACTATCTCCCTTTCCGGGGGAGAAGCTGGTAGGGCCGATTTAAAAAACCGGCGAGGAGGCACCTCTTCGAATTCCAGCTTGTAACCCTGGGAAACAATTTCTATTGCCCAGGGATCCACCTGTGAGTGAACCCAGATGTGGCTGAAAACTCGAAGACGTGCCCCCACTGGGGCGGACTCCTGTAGCGGAGCCCAGCGTCATGCGGTGGATTTTGTAGAGGCCGGGGAGGACTTCTGTTCCTGGGAACTAGCTGTGTTGTGCAGCTTTTTTCCTCTGCCCTTACCTCTGGCAAGAAAGGACGCACCTCGTACTTTCTTGTTTCTTTGTGATCGAAAGGACTGCATTTGATAATGTGGCGCTTTCTTAGGCTATAAGGTAGAAAATTTGATTTACCAGCCGCAGCTGTGGAGACTAGGTCCGAGAGACCTTCCCCAAACAATTCCTCACCCTTGTAAGGTAAAACCTCCATATGCCTCTTTGAGTCGGCATCACCTGTCCATTGCCGGGTCCACAGGACTCGTCTAGCCGAAATGGACATCGCGTTGATTCTAGAACCCAGTAGACTAATGTCTCTTTGAGCATCTCTCATATATAAGACCGCATCTTTTATATGCCCTAGGATCAATAAAATGGTATCCTTATCTAGGGTCTCAATATCAACTGATTAGGTATCTGTCCAAGCTGCTACCGCGCTACAAACCCAGGCCGACGCAATCGCCGGTCTGAGTAAGGTACCAGAATGTGTGTAAATGGACTTCAAGATAACCTCCTGCTTGCGGTCAGCAGGATCCCTGAGGGTAGCCGTATCTTGGGATGGCAGCGCTACCTTTTTGGATAAGAGTGTTAATGTTTTGTCCACCTTAGGGGAGGATTCCCACCGTATCCTGTCCGTAGGCGGGAAAGGATACGCCATAAGAATCCTTTTGGGAATCTGCAGTTTCTTGTCTGGAGATTCCCAAGCTTTTTCACATAACTCGTTCAACTCATGTGAGGGTTGAAAGGTTACCTCAGGTTTCTTTCCCTTATACATGTGTACCCTCGTGTCAGGGACAGGCGGTTCCTCTGTGATATGCAAAACATCTTTTATTGCAATGATCATATATCAAATACATTTAGCCACTTTTGGCTGTAACTTTGCATCATCGTAGTCGACACTGGAGTCAGAATCCGTGTCGGTATCTGTGTCTACAATTTGGGATAGTGGGCGCTTTTGAGACCCCGAAGGTCCCTGCGACATAGAGACAGACATGGGTTGACTCCCTGGCTGCTCCCTAGCTTCAGCTTTGTCTAATCTTTTGTGCAAGGAATTTACATTAGCACTTAAAACCTTCCACATATCCATCCAGTCAGGTGTCGGCGTTGTCGAGGGAGACACCACACTCATTCTCTCCTCCTCCTCCTCCCCCTGAAAGCCTTCTACCTCAGACATGTCTACACACGCGTACCGACACACCACACACTCAGGGAATCCTCTTATCTGAAGACGGTTCCCCCACAAGGCCCTTTGGAGAGACAGAGAGAGAGAGTATGCCAGCACACACCCAGCGCTATATGACCCAGGAAAAAACACTATATAAATATATGTTTACCCAGTAGCGCTGTTTGTACATGTATAAATGCGCCAAATTATGTGCCCCACCCCCCCTTCTTCAAAACCCTCTTTCACCGTGGTTAAGCAGGGGAGAGTCCGGGGAGCTTCCTCTCAGCGCTGTGCTGTGGAGAATATGGTGCTGGTGAGTGCTGGGGGAGAAGCCCCGCCCCCTCGGCGGCGGGCTTCTGTCCTGCTCAAATATACTGAAAACTGGCGGGGGCTCTTTATATACATAGTACCCAACTGTATATATACCTATTTTTGACAGAAAGAGGTTTATATGCTGCCCAGGGCGCCCCCCCCTGCGCCCTGCACCCTTACAGTGACTGCCGTGTGTGAGGTGTGTGGGAGCAATGGCGCACAGCTGCACTGCTGTGCGTTACCTCAGTGAAGATCATGAAGTCTTCTGCCGCCTCTGAAGTCTTCTTTTCTTCTCATACTCACCTGGCTTCTATCTTCCGGCTCTGTGAGGAGGACGGCGGCGCGGCTCTGGGACGGGCGGCGAGGGTGAGACCTGCGTACCGATCCCTCTGGAGCTAATGGTATCCAGTAGCCTAAGAAGCAGAGCCTTGAAACTCACAGAAGTAGGTCTGCTTCTCTCCCCTCAGTCCCTCGATGCAGGGAGCCTGTTGCCAGCAGGCTCCCTGAAAATAAAAAACCTAACAAAATACTTTCTGACAAGAAACTCAGAAGAGCTCCCTCTAATGCACCCAGTCTCCTCTGGGCACAGTAATAAACTGAGGTCTGGAGGAGGGGCATAGAGGGAGGAGCCAGTGCACACCCATTCCTAAAGTCTTTCTTGAAGTTCCCATGTCTCCTGCAGAGCCCGTCTATGCCCATGGTCCTTACGGAGTCCCCAGCATACTCTAGGACGTAAGAGAAATTTATGATCCATCCATGATCCACGAGCAGTCAAGTCGTGAGAGCAATGTACTTTAACGACTACTCCCTGGAGGATGCCCGTAACAGCAGATCGTCCAGATATGGAATAATGTTCACTCCTTGCCTGCGGAGGAGTAGCAACAGCTCTGCCATCCCTTTGGGGAAAACCCTCGGTGTCGCAGAGATGCAGAAATGCAGTGTCTGGAACTGAAAGTGACAACCCAACAGCGCAATCTGAGAGACGCCTAGTGTTGTGGTAAGCGGAACATGGATGTAAGCATCCTTGATAGCCAGGGATACCAGGAATTCGCCCGCCTTCCGACCTGAGAGCACTGCTCACAGAGACTCCCTATTGAACTTGAATCCCCTCTAAGAAGGGTTTAACGATTTCAGGGGCAAATTAGGTCTGACCAAACCGTCTGGTTTCGGTACCACAAAGAGGTAGGAATAGTAACCCTTGCTTTTCAGATGAGTTGGAACTGTAACAATGACAGATACCGTTTCCCATTATTGAATGGCTTCCTGCAGTATAGCCCTTTTCTTTCAGCAGAGACCTGACCAAAATGTCGGAGCCACGCTCCCTCCCGCCCGATCTCCAGGCTGGGAAGACCACCGTCATGCGGAGAATTATGAGAAAAGGTGCATGATTTCTGGATTATCCCCGACCACCTCTGAAGAACGGTAGGGGCATTGGACTTCTTACCCTTTGCGGTATAAAAGGACTGCAATGGAAACGTAGAAACGGATATTTTTCTCCCGGTGTCTGACTGGCTGAGGGAAGAAGGGTCACTTACCCGCGGTTGCCGTGGAGAGCCACGCATCCCATGCGTCCCCCCAAATAGAGCCTGACCTGTGAAGGGCAGGTTCTCCACGCTGATCCTGGAGTCCGCATCTGAAGACCTTTGGCGCATCCAGAGTCCCTGCGTGTCGAGTGAGTCATGGGAGACGACCTTGCATTCAGGTGACCCAGATCCTTCACGGCCTCCACTATGAAACCAGCAGAAACTGTATGTGACGGAGAAACAATTGAATGTCACTTCTATCCAGAGAATATAAACCTTTAGTAATGTGCCTGACCACCTTGCTATGGCTATAGAAAACTATGCACAGGCAACCGTGGGCCGTAACACCACGCCTGAAGCAGTGTATATGGATTCTTGTCTTAATCTTGCAGTCCGCCAGGTCTAAGAGTGACAGACCCAGGGACAGGTAAAAGTACCCGTTCTAGACAGCCCAGTACAGAAGCGTCTACTATAGGGAAGTTCATTCCTTTTTTTTTTTTTTTTTTTTTTTAGGGGAAGGAAAGGCCGTGAGAGCCCTATTCGGGATCTGCAATTTCGTCTCCAGGAGTTCCCCGGATATTTCTAGTAATGTTTTTAATCACAGTAATGTGTAACACATCTCCAATGGCCTCCATCAGGAGCTGAACCCGCGGGCAAGGGATGTCTCATCCCTCCGCATATCCCCACCACCTCCTCCCGTATTAGAGTCGGTATCCGTGTTGACTTGCATAATTGGGCAAGAGCATGCTGTTGGGCATATACCAGGGGATCTTGACGAGGCAATGGAACAGAACCAGACAAAACCTCCAGTGTCTAAAACCTACATTGTAGCCCCATTATGAGCTATCCCAGATTAAATCTGGGATATAATTCCCTTATTGTAGCCACCCACAACGGTCCGAAGTCAGAAAACTGAGACATAATATTACGTTCTTGAGCACATGGAATGGATTCTCTGGAGAAGATACATACTCCGCAGTACCAGACACAGGGTCCCTGGACATGGTAAGGTGGGATATATGTACATACACAGGAAATGTCAGACACAGATTGACCCAAGTACCTTCAGAGAAACACAGAAGTAAAGGAGCCAGCACCCATACAGCGCCCCAGGAGACAGTATAGACCACACAAGCCAGGTGCTGACTGTGCACCCTATCAGACTACGCAGTTGTAACAGTGAATAAACACTCTCCCTCCCTTCTATAAACCCATGTACCTTACAGTATAGCTGCAGTTATGTGGAGGGTCAGCGCTCCCTGTCAGTGTAGCAGTGCGATGATCTGCAGGGAGAAAATGGCGCTGGTGAGCTGCTGGATCTATTCTGAGGAGAAGCTCCTCCCCCAACAATGGTGTGTCTTCCCGCACTTTGAATTCTTTAGACTGGCCTGAGGAATTGATTGCTGGCAGTAGACAAAGCCCCTGAAAGCAACTGTGACCAGTGTTAGGGTATTGCGCTGGCCCAGGGCGCCCCTCACAGCACCGCTGAGCCTTCCGGGCCTCAGCGCTGCGCTCCCATCCTGATGCCTCCATTCTCACCGGCTCCCTGCTCGTCGGGGCGCCGGTGTCCTCTCTTACCACCTCGATCTTCTGGCTCTGTTAGGGGGTGGCGGCATGCTGCGGCAGTGAGCAGTCGCCTCGGGCAGACAACAATCATCACCCTCAGGAGCTCAGTGTACCGTCAGCGGAGACAGTGGCCATTAACCTCTCAGGGTTGGACACTACTCCCCCCCCCCCCTAAGTCCCACGAAGCAGGGAAGCTGTTGCCAGCAGCCTCTCTGTGCCTAACTCTAAGAAAAATAAGAAAACTAGAAAAAACTCCTATGGAGCTCCCCTAGCTGTGACCGGCTCCATCTGGCACATTTTCTAAACTGAGTCTGGTAGGAGGGGCATAGAGAGAGGAGCCAGCCCACACTATTAAACTCTTAAAGTGCCCATGGCTCCTAGTGGACCGGTCTATACCCTATGGTACTAATGTGGACCCCAGCATCCTCTAGAAGAGAAAACGAGTTTTATGGTAAGAACTTACCTTTGTTAAAACTCTTTCTGCGAGGTACACTGGGCTCCACAAGGAAAGACATGGGGGTGTAGAGTAGGATCTTGATCCGAGGCACCAAAAGGCTCAAAAGCTTTGACTGTTCACAGAATGCATAGCGCCGTCTCCTCTATAACCCCGCCTCCCAGCACAGGAGCTCAGTTTTTAGTTAACCAGCCCAATGCAGTATCTGGAAAAGAGACGACAACGGTTAGTAGCCACATACACCACACTCTCACGACAGGAGAAGTGTCGGCAGCTAATGCTATACCAACCCAAAGAAGCTAAGTGCGTCAGGGTGGGCGCCTTGTGAAGCCCAGTGTACCTCGCAGAAAGAGTTTTAACAAAGGTAAGTTCTTACCATAAAACTCGTTTTCTGCTGCGCAGTACACTGGGCTCCACAAGGAAAGACATAGGGGATGTCCTAAAGCAGTTCCTTATGGGAGGGGACGCACTGTAGCGGGCACAAGAACCCGGCGTCCAAAGGAAGCATCCTGGGAAGCGGCAGTATCGAAGGCATAGAACCTTATGAACGTGTTCACAGAGGACCACGTAGCCGCCTTGCACAATTGTTCAAGGGTCGCACCACGGCGGGCCGCCCAAGAAGGTCCAACGGACCGAGTAGAATGGGCCGTAATGTGAGCAGGAGCTGATAGACCAGCCCTCACATAAGCATGTGCAATCACCATTCTAATCCATCTGGCCAAAGTCTGCTTGTGAGCAGGCCAGCCCCGTTTGTGAAATCCAAACAGCACAAAGAGAGAATCAGATTTCCTAATAGAAGCAATTCTCTTCACATAGATAAGGTGAGCCCGCACCACATCCAAAAACCGCTCTTTGGGAGATAGATCAGAAGAAACAAATGCCGCAACCACAATCATCTGGTTAAGGTGGAACGAAGAAACCACCTTAGGTAAATATCCGGGACGAGTCCTAAGAACCACCCGGTCACGGTGAAATATCAGATATGGGGAACTACAAGACAACGCACTCAAATCAGACACTCTTGTAGCTGAAGCAATAGCCAACAGAAACACCACCTTAAGGGAAAGCCACTTAAGATCAGCTGAACCAAGAGGTTCAAACGGAGACTCTTGTAACGCCTCTAAAACCACGACAAGTCCCAAGGAGCCACAGGCGGGACATAGGGAGGGTGGATACGCAACACAACCTGAGTAAAGGTATGCACATCAGGTAAGGTCGCAATATTTCTCTGAAACCACACCGACAAGGCAGATATTTGAACCTTGAGGGAGGCCAGACGCAGGCCTAAATCCAGGCCCTGCTGAAGAAAGGCCAACAACTTGGCTATACTAAACTTGGAAGCATCATAATTGTTAGATGCGCATCAAACAAAGTAAGAATGCCAAACGCTATGGTAAATCCGAGCAGAAGCCGGTTTCCGGGCCTGCAACATAGTTTGAATGACCGCCTCAGATAACCCTTTAGCCCTTAAGACGGAAGCTTCAAGAGCCACGCCGTCAAAGACAGCCGGGCTAGGTCCTGGTAAACACAGGGGCCCAAAATGAGGAGGTCTGGGCATTGTGGAAGTAAAATTGGACGCTCTCACGATAGGCCCTGCAGGTCTGAGAACCAGTGCCTTCTGGGCCCCGCTGGAGCTATGAGAAGCAGAATCCTCTTTCTTGCTTGAACTTCCGAATTACCCTGGGCAGGAGTGACACCGGAGGGAACATGTACGGCAGCCGAAACCTCCACGGCACTGCCAGCGCATCCACTAATGCTGCTTGAGGATCCCTTGTCCTTACTCCGAAGACTGGAACCTTGTGATTGTGTCGAGACGCCATCAGATCCACGTCTGGAAGGCTCAATTTTTCCACTAGGAGTTGAAACACTTCTGGATGGAGGCCCCATTCTCCGGCGTGTACGTCCTGACGATTGAGAAAGTCCGCTTTCCAATTCAGTACTCCCGGAATGAATATTGCCGATATGGCCGGTAGATGGCGTTCCGCCCAATGTAGAATCCGTGAGACTTCCATCATTGCCAAACGACTTCGAGTGCCGCCTTCATGGTTTATGTAAGCCACAGTGGTGGCTTTGTCCGACTGTACTTGAACAGGACGGTTCTGAATTAATTGCTGGGCCAGGGTCAACGCATTGAAGACCGCCCACAATTCCAGAATGTTGATCGAGAGGAGAGACTCCTCCTTGGTCCACCGACCCGGCAGGGAGTGTTGCTCCATCACCGCGCCCCAACCTCTGAGACGGGCATCGGTCGTCAACAGGACCCAGTCGGATATCCAGAAGGGACAGCCCCTGCACAATCGTTGGTCCTGGAGCCACCAGTGCAGCGACAGACGGACCTCCAGAGTCAATGAGATCATATGAGACCTGATCCGGTGAGGTAGGCCGTCCCACTTGGCTAGAATTAGCCTCTGGAGGGGGCGAGAATGGAATTGAGCATACTCCACCATGTCAAATGCTGACACCATCAGGCCCAGCACCTTCTTTGCCGAATGGTTGTGAGTGTCCAATAGCGCTCCCAGGTGCACCATGCTCTGAGCAGGGATCAGGGAGGATTTCTTCTAGTTGATGAGCCACCCGTGGGCTTGTAGAAACCGGACAGTCATATCCAGATGACGTAGGAGAAGTTCTGGGGAATTTGCCAGGATTAACAAGTCGTCCAGATACGGCAGTATCCTGACCCATTGACGGCGTAGTACCACCGTCATCACCGCCATAACTTTGGTGAAGACTCGCGGAGCCGTAGTTAAACCAAAAGGTAACGCCCGAAACTGGTAATGGAGGTTGCCAATCGCAAACCTCAGGTATTGCTGATGCGACACTGCTATAGGAATATGCAGGTAAGCATCCTGTATGTCCAGGGAGACCATGTCGTCCCCAGGTTCCAAGGCTAGAACTATAGAGCGAAGGGTTTCCATATGGAACTTGGAAACTTTCACAAACCTGTTCAATGCCTTGAGATTGAGAATGGGCCGGGAGGACCCATTCGGTTTCGGGACCAGAAACAGCGGAGAATAGTACCCCCGGCCCCTCTGAGCAAGAGGCACCTGTACGACGACTCCAATATCCAGGAGGGTCTGTACCATCGAATGTAGAATGTTTGCCTTTGTCTGGTCCAACGGGACGTCTGTCCGGCAAAATCGATGAGGGGGTCGGTTTTTGAAGGCTATGGCGTAACCTTGTATGACGACTTCCCATACCCAGGCATCTGAAGTGGTCTTCAACCATTCCTGGGTATACTCTAGAAGCCGGCCCCCCACCCTGGGATCCCCCAGGGTGAGGCCCGCCCCGTCATGCGGCAGGCCTATCGGTCTTGGCAGCTGGCTGACGGGCTTCGGCTTACCAGGTTTGGAAGTGCGGGCCTGCTTGTTGTACGCCTGACCCTTTGTTTTACCTGAAGGACGAAAGGACGTACCCTTAGCCTTCGTCATCGAAGGAGCGGTACTTGGCAGACAGGCAGTTTTGGCAGTAGCCAAGTCAGCCACTATCTTATTTAAGTCCTCCCCAAACAGAATATCTCCCTTGAAAGAGAGTACCTCCACGGTTTTTCTAGAATCCAGATCCACAGACCAGGATCTCAGCCACAATATCCGGCGAGCCAGGACTGATGTAGTAGAGGCCTTGGCTGCTAGGATACCTGTATCAGAAGCCACCTCTTTAATATAGTGAAAAGCTGTGACAATATATGACAAGCATTGTATAGCATGGTCAGAAGAGATTTCAGCTTCTAACTCTAGGGCCCATGCTTCAATAGACTCTGCAGCCCTTGATTCTGCAACAGTGGGCCTTGAGGGTGTAAATCGCTTTCCGACAACCCTCCAAACGTTTATCCGTAGGCTCTATTAGAGACGTGACGGTAGAGCTGAGGAAACCACCATCCTAGCCACATGCGAGTCCACAGGAGGAGGCGTTTCCCAATTTTTAGACAGCTCTGGTGCGAGGGGATAGCGAGCCAGCATCTTCTTTTGAGGCACAAATTTCTTACCCTGGTTTTCCCAGGGTTACTGACGTATATCCACTAGGTGGTCAGAGTGAGGTAAAACATGTTTAACCACCTTCTGACGCTTGAACCTATCTGGTTTCTTAGGAGGATCGGATGGCTCGGGATCATCCGTAATCTGTAAAATTAATTTAATAGCCTCCAAAAGATCAGGAACATCCACATGTGAACTACCCTCCCCATCAGCAGTATCTGTGTCAGAATCTGACGGGCCAGTGTAAGCGCCATCTTCATCAGACGAGGTGTCAGTGACAGCAGTGGATTGTGAGGCGATAAGAGCTCGCTTAGAGGACCCCTTGGTCTTAGGCGAGCGAGAGTCAGACTTATTAGTCAAGGACTGGTTCAACTTCTTCAATTGAGCAGATCAATTATCCGCCCAAGGTGGGTTAGCTGCGGGGACCACATACGGTTGCACCTGTATAGTAGGTCCCATAGGGGGTGTTAGTTTAGTAGCTAGCGTGGAAAAAGTAGCCCATAGTGGGTCATTATGTACCCCCATTGCAACAGTCCCACTGGGGGGCAAGGAGCCCCCAAGAACCAGAGCCCACAGCTGCTGTAGTCTCCTCATAGTGATCTGTGGCGTCGGCAACACCGGCAGTGTGTTCAGCCCCATAACCGTTACCTTCAGAAGCAGACATGATATAACTTGCAGCATCCGGTAACAGTACAGATGTCCGCAGCACAATACTTCTTGCCCAAACCCCTGCGCAGTGTAGTCAGCACAAGCAGAGATACAGGAGAGATATGGTGACTAAATCACAGAGAAAAATACGTACTAAAGTATATCTTGTGAAAATCCTATATAAATATAGAACCTGATGCACCAAGCCCCCTCAGGTTATAGAATATAGGGATAGCAAGTTGAGTGAGAGACACGAAATGGGCACCACTCAGCATGCTAATGCACACACATATAGTCACAGTTAAAAAATGCAGAGATTATTACTAACAAAAATACTGCACTGGACTAGCTTATTATATAGCTATGTAGTCAATAGATATAACACTGCACAGTAAGAACTGGATGTATATCACAGGGTACTTGTAACAGAGAACACTGACTAAATGCACTCTTTCTTAACTAACACTGTCTAATGGACATGTAGAATACTTAAGTGTCATGTAAAGTCACAGCACTGACAACCAGGCGGCTTTACACAGGAGGATTTGCCCAAGCAGTCCCAGGAACAGTGCAGCTGAGAGAAATGGCACCCAAACACTGACAGGGAGTGAGGGAGACACAGATATGCAGCTCCACGGCGGGAACATTTGCTGGAAATGGCGCCCTGGGGCTGGGGGAGGGGTTCCAGGTCTAAGCCTTTTACCCTCTGCTGGCAAAACCCCCAGGTACTGCGGGCTACACACAAAAAGGATTTAAGGGAAAACCTGACCTGCACCCATGCCCTGGTGATCTAGTGGGATCGCCTGTACTGCCACAGTGTCCACCAGCCGCGCCGGATCGCGATAAAGCGGGACCCACTCACCACCTCCCGAAGCGCGGCCACGCAATCTCGGAGAGCCCCCGTCTTGTGTGCCTGACCAGAAGAAAACCGGAGCCTCCTGCTGTAGTTACCCGGCAACCAGGGCTCGGGAGTGTACCGCTGGGGAGAGCTGGAGATGCAGCAGTGAATGTCACTAGACATGTACACACTGCCACAGCCCTTGAAGTCTTCACTTTTCTTCATAAAAAGCTCTTCTTAGGGCTGCCCAGAGCAGCCCCTCTGTTATGTGCCTGCTATCTGAGGCACCAACTACAAAACTGAGCTCCTGTGCAGGGAGGCGGGGTTATAGAGGAGGCGGTGCTATGCATTCTGGGAACAGTCAAAGCTTTTAAGCCTGTTGGTGCCTCGGATCAAGATCCCTCTCTACACCCCTATGTCTTTCCTTGTGGAGCACAGTGTACTCCGCAGCAGAAATATATGTTTATATTTTATGCCACATGTGCCTCTGTCGCCATTTTAATGTTACCATTCATACAGATGCATCCTCATACATCTAGCCTACATACGCCATGCAGTGCGAGATGCCTGTCGTAAGCAAGCTGTCTGGTCCCGACCGTAGGCAAATTAACTGCATCCCGTCTGAATACGGAACTTGTATTGGAAGAAAGATGTGGTTGTCGCATAGGGAGGGAAGGGAAGGCAAGGCAAGGCAAGGCAAGGCAAGGGAAGGGAAGGGAAGGACCGATGCTAGCAGATTCTTACGTTACCTGAGGTGCCAAGTGGGGATGTTTGGCACAAGTGCAGCAAGGATGTATGAGGACACATCTGTAGTTTTTAAAGCACAAAAGGGTCCATGTTTCTGGACAATAGTATAATTGGTGTAAGTGCATCCAACTTAGCAACAAAGAATGACTGCTTTTCTAGTAACTAATGTCATGATCCGTTCTACAAGGAAATAAGCACAAAAGCTCACGAGCAGGACCTTCTTCACTCATGTGTTTCTCCTTCCCTTACGGTTATTATCTTCTACTCACTACAATGGCACATATCCCTTGCTGCTGCCACCCTGCTACATATCCGAGCTGATGCATCAATGTTTATGAACCTTGTTCTGCATTGTTTTGTACTGCTAGTCACAGTTTTCTTGTTCAACTCATTTCTTTATTTATATTGTAAGGCGCTGCGGAGCCCAGGCAATGAGGATCATGGGAGAGAGACAGAAAAATAGGATTTTAAATTACCAACCGGTAAATACTTTTCTCGTAGTCCATAAGGGATATTGGGGATACTTAGTACGATGGGGTATAGATGGGGTTCAAAGGAGCCGGTGCACTTTAAATATCTTCACTGGGTGTGCTGGCTCCTCCCCTCTATGCCCCCTCCCACAGGCAGTTATAGGTAAAACAGTGCGCGAAAGAGAAAGGACATATATGAAAGAAGGAACATAATAATAATGAGTGGTGAAATTTATATATCAGCACACCACAACCATACAACAACCAGCAAAGTCTGGTAACAACAGCAACAGCTGAACAGGTAACTACATAAGAGAGAACCTGCAGAAAAATCAACGCACTGAGGCGGGCGCCCAATATCCCTTATGGACTACGAGAAAAGGATTTACCGGTAGGTAATTAAAATCCTATTTTCTCTAGCATCCATAAGGGATATTGGGGAATCTAGTACAATAGGGACGTCCCAAAGCTTCCAGAACGGGCGGGAATGTGCAGAGACTTCTGCAGCACCGCTTGCCCAAACTGGGTATCCTCTTTGGTCAGGGTATCAAACTGGAAGAACTTCACAAAGGTGTTCTTCCCCGACCAGGTAGCAGCTCAGCAGAGTTGAAAGGCAAAGACTCCACAGGCAGCCGCCCAGGAAGAGCCCACCGATCTTGTAGAACGGGCCTTCAGAGACTTAGGAACAGGTAAGGCTGCCGACACATAGGCCTGTTGGATAGTAAGCCTAAGCCAACGCGCAATGGACTACTTTGAAGCAGGACAACCCTTTTTCTGTGCACCATTGAGCATGAACAAGGAATCAGTCTTTCTGATCCGAGCCGTCCGCTTGACATAGATCTTCAAGGCTCACACAGCATCCAATGCCTCCGAAGGAGCAGAAGCGTCAGAACTTGACGGAACCACAATATGTTGATTCAGGGGAAACGCAGAGACAACCTTCGGTAGGAACTGCTGTCTAGTCCTGAGGTCCGCTCTGTCCTCGTAAAAGACCAAGTACGGACTTTTACACGATGAGGCCCCCAATTCTGAGACACGTTTAGCAGAAGCCAGCGAAAGAAACATCACCGTCTTCCACATGAGGTACTTGTCTTCTACAGTGATCAGAGATTCAAACCAGGATGATTGTAGAAATTCAAACACCACATCCAAATCCCAGGGCACCGTAGGCGGCACAAGAGGTGGTTGTATGTGGAGTACCCCTTGCAAAAAGGTCTGAACCTCTGGCAACAGTGCCAATTTCTTCTGGAAAAAAAAATGGAGATGAAATCTGAACCCAGATGTAAGCCCTTATCCACACCAACAGAATTAGCCAAACAAAGATAAGACAGCGCTGACTGAAATGAATTGTAAAAATGATTTACAGTATTTATTACTAATTATGCAATATAAAAACACATAGAAACATATAAAATGAATATCTCACTGCACTGATGAATTTATAGTCACCATACATGGATTGTAATTCATATGCTGCTTGATGGAATGTCCCTGTAGGATCCGCACATTCAAATGTCCCTTATCCTGGGGTTGTAGCACAATCCCCGGGCCGAATTTTGTATTGAAGACAACGCTGGAGGAATAACTGTCCCAGTGGTTTGGCAGTACAACGGGGAAGTCCTCACCAGTAATGCGTGGCAGTCTTGAAGTTCGGTCCTTGTTGGTGGATTTGGGTGTAAATAGCGCTATTTTTCGGAGTCCTTAGGGATCCAAGTGAAAGTGGATATCCAATAAAGGTGACTTAGGCTCACACCTGACGCGTTTCACAGCTACCTGCTGTTTTATCAAAGGTGACTTGGTCCTTGCTGGCAGTGTGATTTATACCTAAGTTAATTACTCAAATCATTACAGCTGATTAAACAATTCATTTCATCACATGTTTAAAAATTAATAAAAACCTCATTTTATATGGATAGACTCAAGGCAATCAGAGAAGTTAGATATAGTTCATAAATTTTATTACTTTATTAGTTAAAAAACTATGTTTAAAACAGTGTTTAATAGTCCGCTCGTGCTGGAACGCACGCGGACTTCTGGACTTCCGGCTTGTGACGAACGCGGACTTCCGGTTTCCGGCTTATGGCCCGCATTCGTCACACAGAAGGCGGTACTTCTATCATTGTATGTCTCGAGCAGGGTTCTGTTATAGTCAGTGACGTGTACCGGTTGTCATGGGGATAGAGTCCGTCTTCCCTCCAATAGTATGGTGTGTACAGGGTCATGTGATCGGCGCTCCGTATAGCGCATCGTATGCTGTGTTACATATATTTCTGATCCGTGACCCGCATAGAATGTTACAGAGAATGTAACCTCTCTTTCCTAAACATATATATTCCCACATAATCAGAGCTAGTAAATATGTAATACATTTATCTTTTGATCTTATTGACAACATAGTTGTGAATTAATTATTATGATGGAAATTCATTTTTATAAAGTAATCATATCTGAGCAGTCGATATAAACCAAAATGCAAATGCTTCATATGATTTTAATATCTATATATACAGGTATCTCAGTGAATACATATTCCTTAGGGAATCTGCTAGTGATGGATGTTTCTATAACTGTTGTGTTCAGAAAACAGTTTTTAAGTTTAGCAGTAGATTTTGCTCAGTAGATTTGAGTAATTAACTTAGGTATAAATCACACTGCCAGCAAGGACCAAGTCACCTTTGATAAAACAGCAGGTAGCTGTGAAACGCGTCAGGTGTGAGCCTAAGTCACCTTTATTGGATATCCACTTTCACTTGGATCCCTAATAGCGCTATTTACACCCAAATCCACCAACAAGGACCGAACTTCAAGACTGCCACGCATTACTGGTGAGGACTTCCCCGTTGTACTGCCAAACCACTGGGACAGTTATTCCTCCAGCGTTGTCTTCAATACAAAATTCGGCCCGGGGATTGTGCTACAACCCCAGGATAAGGGACATTTGAATGTGCGGATCCTACAGGGACATTCCATCAAGCAGCATATGAATTACAATCCATGTATGGTGACTATAAATTCATCAGTGCAGTGAGATATTCATTTTATATGTTTCTATGTGTTTTTATATTGCATAATTAGTAATAAATACTGTAAATCATTTTTACAATTCATTTCAGTCAGCGCTGTCTTATCTTTGTTTGGCTAATTCTGTTTGTGTAATGTTATAGGTGTGACTACCCTATACAGACAGCTGCTATTAATTATACATTGGAGCCACAGCTTAAGCGCCCCTTCCAAATCAATTTGGTTATTCCTATCTCCTTATCCACACCAGCCTGCAGGAAACATAAGAAACGTTCCAAGTGGAACTCTGCAGGTGGATACGCGTGTTCCTCGCACCAGGAGACATATCTTCTCCAGATATGATAGTGTTTTGACGTCACAGGTTTCCTGGCCTGAACCATGGTAGCAATAACATTTTTGGAAAGGCCTTTGTGAGCTAGGATGTTCCGCTCAACGTCCATGCCCTCAAACGACGTCACCGTAAGTCCAGGTAGACGAATGGTCTTTGTTGAAGATCTCTTCTTAGTGGTATAGACCAAGGGTCTTCGACGGACATGTCCATAAGATCCGCGTACAACGCCTCCGAGGCCATTCTGGGGCAATCAGAATTGCCTGGACTCCTTGATTCCTGATTCGCTTGAGCACCCTTGGGAGCAACAGAATCGGAGGAAACAGGTAGACCAGTCGGTAAGGCCAAGGCAACATCTGTACATCCACTGCCCTCGCCTGAGGGTCCCTGGTTCGTGAGCAATACCAGTGAAGCTTCTTGTTGAGATGAGAAGCCATTATGTCTATTTGTGGGCAGCCCCACCGGTCGATGATCTGCTGAAACACCTGATGGTGGAGCCCCCACTCCCCCGGGTGGAGATCATAATGACTCAGGAAGTCCGCTTCCCAGTTGTCCACTCCCGGAATGAAGACTGCTGACATTGCTCTTGCATTTCTTTCCACCCAGAGGAGTATCTTTGACACCTCTCGCATGCAGGCTCTGCTTCTTGTCCCTCCATGCCGATTGATGTACGCCACTGCTGTGGCGTTGTCCGACTGTACTTGGATCGCGTGATCCTTAAGCAGAGGAGAGGCCTGAAGCAGAGCATTGTAGATCGCCCGAAGTTCCAGAATGTTGATCGGAAGGAGGGCTTCGTGGGATGACCACCTGCCCTGGAACTGCGCCCCTTGGGTGATAGCTCCCCATCCTCTCAGAATCACAGCCATTTGGAGGAGTTTGGAGGACTGCAGCCACCACTGGAGGGAAATCCTGGCCTGAGGTGACAGCCGTATCATCTAGTGCAGCCGTGGCCAACGCATGGCTCTTGAGCCGCATGCGGCTCTTTTTTTATTCAAATGTGGCTCCCAACATTCAAAGTCACCTGACCACAACAGATCCTGGAAACCAGTGCACTCCAGCCAGACAAACAGCAGCACTGTGGCGACTAGAAAATTGAGGGGGCCAGATACTG
Source organism: Pseudophryne corroboree (assembly GCF_028390025.1). Lineage (NCBI taxonomy): Eukaryota > Metazoa > Chordata > Amphibia > Anura > Myobatrachidae > Pseudophryne > Pseudophryne corroboree. Next base: position 591,170,220 of record NC_086445.1, on the reverse strand, counting down.
AGCTGTAGTAACATATGAGGGTGGGCTGGAGTGACACAAGGGGGAGCTGGTTGGAGTGACACAGAAGGATCCTGGCAGGAGAGACATAATGGGGGAGCTGACTGGAGGGATAAAGGTGGGTGCTGGCAGGAGTGACACAGGAGGGTGCTGGCAGGAGTGACACATGGGGGAGCTGGCAGGAGTGACACATGGGGGAGCTGGCAGGAGTGACACATGGGGAAGCTGGCTGGAGTGACACATGGGGAAGCTGGCTGGAGTGACAAATGGGGAAGCTGGCTGGAATGACACAGGACGGTGCTAGCAGGAGTGACACATTCACACATGGGCTGGCTGGAGTGACACAGGAGGGTGCTGACTGGAATGACACATGGAGGAGCTGAAGTGAATTATGTGAATATGGCTGTTTCAATATATGTTATATGGATCTGGATTTTTTTTATTATTTTATGTGGAAGTGTCTTTTTCAGTGTATTTTATGTTGGATCTGGCTTTAAAATGTATTTAATGTGGATCTGGCATTTTAATTGTATTTTATACCACGGGTGTGGCCTAGCAGGCACAAGGCCACACCCCATTTTTGCACCGCCTTCGGCTTGATGTCGGCTCTTTGACGTACCTAACAAGATTTTTTTGTCTCTTTGTCTCCGACTGGTTGGCCACCCCTGATCTAGTGCATCTGTAGATGTGATCCGGACCACTTGCTCAGGAGATCCAATTGAAATGTTCTGGCATGGAACCTCCCATATTCGATCGCCTCGTGTGAGGTGACCATCTTCCCCAATAATCTTATGCAGAGATGGATGGATACTCAAGTAGGTTGAAGCACCATGTGGACCATCTCCTGAAGTGTTCTCGCTTTGTCCTCTGGGAGGAACGCCTTCTGGACTACAGTATCCAGTAACATCCCTAGGAACAGGAGCCGCTGAGTTGGCTGCAGGTGGGACTTCTGTAAATTGAGAATCCACACATGGTGTGACAAAAGATGGATAATGCGGGCGATATGGAGCAATAAAAGCTCCCTGGATCTTCCTTTTATCAGAAGATCGTCCAGGTAAGGGACAACATTGACCTCCTGGACCCGGAGCTGGAACATCATCTCCACCATTACCTTTGTGAATACCCTCGGAGCCGTGGACAGGCCGAAGGGCAGTGCCTGGAACTGGTAGTGGCCGTCCAGCAGGGCAAACATCAGATAAGCCTGATGAGGTGGTCAAATAGGAAAATAAAGGTAGGCGTCCTTGATATCCAAAGAAACCATGAATTCCTGATCTTCCAGGCCCTCAATCACTGCTCTCAAGTATTCCATTTTGAACTTGAAAACCTTTAGGTAAGGATTCAAGGACTTTAGATTCAAAATGGGCCACAAACAGGTTGGAGTAATAACCCCTGCCTCGTTGTGATATTGGTACTGGAACAATGACGTGGGACTGGACAACTTTTGGATGGCCTGTTGCAACGTAATTTGCGTAACCTCCAAGCTGGTAAGCTTGATTTGAAAAAGTGCTGGTGAGGAGCACCATCGAACTCCAGCTTGTAGACGTGAGAAATGAGGACCCTGACCCATGTATACTGGCAGAAAACCTCCCAGACGCGGCTGAAGTGATGCAGACGAGCTCCCATCTCAAGATCCCCACGGGGTGTCACGATCCGGATATCCGGACGCCATTACTTACCTTTCAGATGCCTCCTAAGGCTGGCTCAGCGCTCCTGGACCGGATCCCATCTGTTATTCTGATGTCCACATTCCTGCCTCCTCTCCTATCACTCAGACGCTGTCACAGCGGCGCCATGTTACATCCTGAATGGCATCTCCCGCGGTCTCCGCCGCCATCCCTGAGTTTCTGCATGCAGGATGTCAGAGTGGCGCTTACGTCAGCCGCGGCCTCCGCTGTTGCCCGCGTGGTTCAAATGTGCACTCATCAGTCTAGCGTCTCCTGTTTACTGTGGCCGGCGCCGCCATTACTGTTAAAGTTCCCACATGGATTATCAAACCAATCTTCCCTCCAAGTGTCTGCATGGGCGCAGCCATGTTGGATTCTGTCACCTGCTCAAATTCCTCCAATCCGTTGTTTGCATTGTAATCTGCATAATTGCCTAGCCAATCCCTTCCTTGCTGCAGGTATAAGTATTCTGTGCCTGAGCAAGGAAGGCGTCAGTGCTTTGGTTGTCAAACCTAGTTCCAGTTTGTCTCTCTCTCCTGTGGTTGTTTTCCAGGTTCCAGTTACCATCTCCAAACCTCCACTAAAGAGGCCCGCTCCTGTCTACCACCTGCGGTGCAGCCTGACTCTCCAGTCCTCTGGGACTCACCTGTTTCCAGTTACAGATCTACCTGCCTCCAGCCTTAGCTTCCAGCAGAGATCAGCTCTTCTTAAAGTGCCGGTACCATTTCTTCAGATTACCACTCACCACCGGTACTATTATTTCACCGCTCTCAAGCTCCATATATCAATCACATTTCATCGCTCTCAAGCTTCATTTATTATTTGGCTGGTTCCATCCAGCAATCCACTCCGTGCTTACATCAGTCTGGTTCCAGCCAGTACCCACAGCAGCCATTTTATCCACAGCAGCCCAGCTTTTCCTGGAACACCAGCTGGTACGATCCTGGGCTATCTCCATTGCTACAGTCGGGCCTGGTAAGGACTTTCCAACTAGAAGATAATAAGAACTGTCTCATGCTACCAGAGCCCTGTGGCCCTTGCCACCCTGTAGTACCCAGGAACTGCGTCATTTAAACTGCTGGTTTTATGTTTTCCTTTTATTGCTGCTGTGATACGGAGTTTGTCATAATAAACATCATTGACTTTTATTCTGGTTGTCGAGGTCACGCCTTCGGGCAATTCTTCTACGTGTAACTTACATGTCCAGGTGTCTGATACAACCTTCCAGGTTCCACTACACCTCAGCCCCTACAACTGAGGCTGCCTCCCGTCAGCTCAGGCCCTCAGTTGTGACAGTAAGCACTGACCATATGAATCCAGCCGGAGACCAGGATCAAGCGGCTAGGCCGCTGCAAGAACTGGCAGCCCGACTTGAACATCAGGAGGCTGCACAGGGCCACATCATCCGCTGTCTCCAGGATCTCTCTACTCGGCTGGATGGGATTCAGACAACCCTCCGTGGATCAGGCGCGTCTGGTGCGCCACCCACAGTGACTCCAGCTATAACCCCACCCACCTTACCCATTTCTGCTCCACGTCTTCATCTTTCAACGCCAGCAAAATTTGACGGATCTCCAAGACTCTGCAGGGGATTTCTCAACCAGTGTGAAATTCATTTTGAGCTACAACCTGGCAATTTTCCCAGTGATCGTACTAAAATTGCCTATATTATTTCTCTTCTCAGTGGCTCAGCCCTTGATTGGGCATCACCGTTATGGGAGAGGTCTGATACCCTGCTATCCTCCTACACTGAATTTGTGTCAACATTCAGGCGTATCTTCGACGAGCCAGGCCGGGTAACTTCAGCTTCATCTGAGATTCTCCGTTTACGCCAGGGATCACGTACTGTAGGACAGTATCTTATACAGTTCCAGATCCTGGCATCCGAACTGGCATGGAACGACGAGGCCCTGTATGCTGCATTCTGGCATGGCTTATCTGAGCGTATTAAGGATGAGTTAGCTACCAGAGACTTGCCTTCTAAGTTAGATGAGCTAATCTCACTCTGCACGAAAGTTGATTTACGTTTCAGAGAAAGAGCAACTGAGCGTGGAAGATCATCTGCTCCAAAATCTTCTGCTCCTCCTCCTCGCCAACTGTCACCATCCAAAGATGAGCCCATGCAAATTGGTCGTTCCCGTCTAACTCCTGCTGAGCGCCGAAGACGTCTCTCTGAGTCTTTGTCTTTACTGTGCAGCTCCGTCTCACACCATCAATGCCTGTCCCAAACGTCCGGGAAACTCCAAATCCTAGCTCGCCAAGGAGAGGGCCGGCTAGGAGTAATGATCTCCTCTCCATCTCCTCATGATTGTAATCTCCCAGTCTCGCTCCAAATTGCTCAACGTTACAGGAACGTCATTGCCCTCCTTGATTCCGGAGCAGCTGGGAATTTCATAACCGAAGCCTATGTTAAACGGTGGTCCCTACCCACCGAGAGACTTCCTTCGTCCATCTCCTTAACTGCCGTGGATGGCAGCAAGATTTTTGATGCAGTTATTTCTCTAAGGACTCTACCAGTTCGTCTGAGAGTGGGAGTTGTTCATTCTGAATTTATCTCTTTTCTAGTGATTCCAAGAGCCACACATCCAGTGGTTCTGGGCCTTCCATGGCTCCGTCTCCACAATCCATCAATTGACTGGACGACTACGCAAATTCTGGCATGGAGTCCCTCCTGTGCTGAGACATGTTTGTTTAAAGTATTGCCTGTTTGTTCTTCCTCATCCAGGTCGTCTGATGTTCCACCTCCTCCATATCAAGATTTCACGGATGTGTTCAGTAAAGCTTCTGCTGATATCCTTCCTCCTCATAGAGATTGGGACTACCCGATTGATCTCGTTCCAGGGAAGGTTCCACCTCGAGGCCGAACTTATCCGTTGTCTCTGCCTGAGACGCACTCCATGGAGGAATACATTAAAGAGAACCTAGCGAAGGGGTTCATCCGACCTTCCTCTTCTCCAGCCGGCGCAGGCTTCTTCTTCGTAAAGAAAAAAGATGGTGGTCTGCGGCCGTGCATCAACCAGAGGTTTGAACGACATTACCATCAAGAACCGCTATCCTTTACCCCTGATTACTAAGCTCTTTGATAGAGTTAGCGGAGCCACCATCTTTACAAAGTTGGACTTGAGAAGTGCATACAATCTCATCCGGATCCGTGAGGGTGACGAGTGGAAGACCGCCTTTAACACCCGTGACGGACATTATGAGTACCTCGTCATGCCCTTCGGATTGAGCAACGCTCCAGCTGTCTTCCAGCATTTCATGAATGAGATCTTCAGAGACATCTTATACCGCCATGTCGTGGTCTATCTAGACGATATTCTCATCTTTGCCAATAATCTAGAGGAACATCGTTTCTGGGTAAAGGAGGTTATTTCCCGTCTCCGTGTCAATCATCTCTATTGCAAATTAGAGAAATGTGTTTTTGAAGTCAAATCCATTCCGTTTCTAGGTTACATTGTGTCCGGTTCCGGACTAGAGATGGATCCTGAGAAACTACAAGCAATCCAGAATTGGCCGATACCCCAAACCCTCAAAGGGGTCCAGAGGTTCTTAGGGTTCGCCAATTACTACAGAAAGTTTATACAAGACTTTTCTACCATTGTGGCGCCTATCACTGCATTGACTAAGAAGGGTGCTAATCCGTCCAAGTGGTCTGAAGAAGCTACGCAAGCGTTTCATCTATTAAAACAACGGTTCATCTCTGCACCAGTTCTGAAACAGCCCGACATCGACTCTCCTTTCATCTTAGAGGTGGATGCCTCCTCCGTTGGAGTAGGAGCGGTGTTATCCCAGAGGGCTAAAGATGGCCATCTACATCCTTGCAGTTTCTTCTCCCGGAAGTTCTCCCCAGCTGAGCGCAACTATGCCATTGGCGACCAGGAGTTGCTAGCTATCAAGCTCGCTCTAGAGGAGTGGAGATATCTGTTGGAGGGAGCTTCTCATTCAATCACTATACTTACCGACCACAAGAATCTTTTATATTTGAAAAGCGCACAATGTCTTAACCCTCGTCAGGCCAGATGGGCACTTTTCTTTTCCAGGTTCGACTTTAAACTCCAGTTCTGTCCGGGCTCTCAGAATCGCAAGGCCGATGCCCTTTCCCGCTCATGGGAGCAAGAAAATGAGTCAGAGTCTTCAGACAAGCATCCTATTATTAATCCGTTGGCATTCTCCACGGTAGGGATGGACTCTACGCCCCCACTAGGGAAAAGTTTTGTGAAGCCGGTGCTAAGGAAGAAGCTCATGCATTAGGCCCATGCTTCCCGTTTTGCCGGACATACAGGTATCCAAAAAACCCTTGAGTTTATCTCTAGGTCCTATTGGTGGCCAACTCTGAAAAAGGACGTCATGGAGTTTATTGCATCTTGCCCAAAGTGTGCCAAACACAAAGTATCCCGCCAGTCGCCTGCGGGGCAACTGGTTCCACTTTCCGTTCCCCGTCGACCATGGACCCATTTGTCGATGGACTTCGTTACAGACTTACCTATGTGCAACAAGTTCAATACCATCTGGGTGGTAGTTGACCGGTTCACCAAGATGGCACACTTCATTCCTCTCACCGGTCTTCCGTCAGCTTCCAAGTTGGCTCAAGTGTTCATACAAGAGATCTTCCGACTCCACGGTCTTCCTGAAGAAATCTCAGATCGAGGAGTCCAATTCACAGCCAAATTCTGGCGAAGTTTATGTCAAGTCCTCCAAGTCAAACTAAAGTTTTCAACGGCTTACCATCCTCAGACCAATGGTCAAACTGAGAGGGTGAATCAGGACTTGGAGGCCTTCCTCCGCATCTATGTGTCTTCCTTTCAAGATGACTGGGTTCAACTACTTCCCTGGGCCGAGTTCTGTCATAACAACCAATATCATTCCTCATCTTCTTCAACACCATTCTTCACTAACTATGGATTCCACCCTAAAGTTCCTGAATTCCAACCGCTTCCAGCAACTTATGTTCCAGCAGTGGATATCACCTTGCATCATTTTGCAAACAACTGGAAGAATGTACGAGCGGCTCTGCTCAAAGCATCGTTCAGGTACAAGAAGTTTGCTGATAAGAACGTAGAGCGGTTCCTGCTCTCAAGGTGGGTGATCGGGTGTGGTTGTCCACGAAGAATTTGAGGTTAAGAGTTCCCAGCATGAAGTTTGCACCTCGTTACATCGGTCCTTTCAAAATTGAACAAGTCATCAATCATGTTGCTTACAGACTCCAGTTACCTCCCTTCTTAAAAATACCCAGGACATTCCATGTTTCCCTGTTGAAACCGCTGATACTGAATCGGTTTCATTCTACACTTCCTCCAGCTCCGAAAGTCCAAACTCAACGAGGAGTTGAGTATGAAGTGGCCAAGATTCTGGACTCACGTCACCGTTACGGTCAATTACAGTATCTTATTGACTGGAAGGGTTACGGCCCTGAGGAACGCTCATGGACCAATGCTTCTGATGTCCATGCTCCTGCCTTGGTCCGGAATTTCCACTCCAAGTTTCCTCAAAAGCCAAAGAAGTGTCCTGGGGCCACTCCTAAAGGGGGGGTATCCGGACGCCATTACTTACCTTTCAGATGCCTCCTAAGGCTGGCTCAGCGCTCCAGGACCGGATCCCATCTGTTATGCTGATGTCCACATTCCTGCCTCCTCTCCTGTCACTCTGAGACGCTGTCACAGCAGCGCCATGTTACATCCTGAATGGCGTCTCCCGCGGCCTCCGCCGCCGTCCCTGAGTTTCTGCATGCAGGATGTCAGAGTGGCGCTTACGTCAGCCGCGGCCTCCGCTGTTGCCCGCGTGGTTAAAATGTGCACTCATCAGTCTGGTGTCTCCTGTTTACTGTGGCCGGCGCCGCCATTACTGTTAAAGTTCCCACATGGATTATCAAACCAATCTTCCCTCCAAGTGTCTGCATAGGCGCAGCCATGTTGGATTCTGTCACCTGCTCAAATTCCTCCAATCCGTTGTTTGCATTGTAATCTGCATAATTGTCTAGCCAATCCCTTCCTTGCTGCAGGTATAAGTATTCTGTGCCTGAGCAAGGAAGGCGTCAGTGCTTTGGTTGTCAAACCTAGTTCCAGTTTGTCTCTCTCTCCTGTGGTTGTTTTCCAGGTTCCAGTTACCATCTCCAAACCTCCACTAAAGAGACCCGCTCCTGTCTACCACCTGCAGTGCAGCCTGACTCTCCAGTCCTCTGGGACTCACCTGTTTCCAGTTACAGATCTACCTGCTTCCAGCCTTAGCTTCCATCAGAGATCAGCTTTCTTAAAGTGCCGGTACCATTTCTGCAGATTACCACTCACCACCGGTACTATTATTTCACCGCTCTCAAGCTCCATATATCAATCATATTTCATCGCTCTCAAGCTTCATTTATTATTTGGCTGGTTCCATCCAGCAATCCACTCCGTGCTTACATCAGTCTGGTTCCAGCCAGTACCCACAGCAGCCATTTTATCCACAGCAGCCCAGCTTTTCCTGGAACACCAGCTGGTACGATCCTGGGCTATCTCCATTGCTACAGTCGGGCCTGGTAAGGACTTTCCAACTAGAAGATAATAAGAACTGTCTCATGCTACCAGAGCCCTGTGGCCCTTGCCACCCTGTAGTACCCAGGAACTGCGTCATTTAAACTGCTGGTTTTATGTTTTCCTTTTATTGCTGCTGTGATACGGAGTTTGTCATAATAAACATCATTGACTTTTATTCTGGTTGTCGTGGTCACGCCTTCGGGCAATTCTTCTACGTGTAACTTACATGTCCAGGGGTCTGATACAACCTTCCAGGTTCCACTACACCTCAGCCCCTACAACTGAGGCTGCCTCCCGTCAGCTCAGGCCCTCAGTTGTGACACAGGGTGGGTGGGCACAGTCATGCTGAGGACTTAGTGGAAGCAGAACTGGTGCTCTGTTCCTGAGAACCAGTGTTTGCAGGTCTTTGTCTTTCCTCTGGTGCCTCTAGTCGTTTTGGAGGCAACCCTGGCCCTAGATCGAAATCTGTTAGACAGAAAGGACTAAACAAACGGCCCCGGGTAGGAACACCTAGCCAGCGGGGCCCCAGATGGGCGTAAGGTAGATTTCCCTGCAGTGACTTTGGAAATCCATGTATCCTCTATGGTAAAGGAGCCCGGGGCAGGCAGCACCACCTTTTTGGACGGCAGAGAGACTGAGACGTCAACTCCCGGGGGCTCTTCCCAGAAATTCCTACCTTCAGGAGCAAATGGAAAAGTGTGCAAAAATCTTTTTGACACTTGGTATTTTTTGTCTGGATTTTTCCAGGCTAATTTAAATAGGTCATCTAACTCTGCAGAATCATGGTAGTTATATTAGGCTTGTTTTGTGTAAAGAAAAACGACTGCTGTGACGCATCATCCTCTAGAGGGAGCTTTAACACGTCCCGTATAGCCAAAATGAGCGGTTCAACACCCTGAGCAGAAGCGGAATCCCCACTAACGGGATCCAAGTCATCCCCATCCTCCTGTATTTCCTCATCTGAATCAGAGAGCAGAGCAGGTAAAAACCACATATTTGTGGTTCTGAGTTAGAGAGGGGGAGCTGTGTAACATCTGCCCTAGCAGCTAAGTCTGAAGATAAGCAATGAGATGTGATGACATATCACACATCATATTCTTAAGATCCCCTAACCAGGGATGGCTCTGGAGCCTCTCCCCCAGCCCCTTCACTGAGCTGTGAAGATTGGCTGCATTGTTTACATGAAACAGAATCAGATAAGGGAGAGAATCTGGTGTGGCATACACTGCAGTTTGTTTACCCATGTTTACAGTAATCACAATGACATACACAGACAGTAATCTTAGAAAGCCTGCCTTTACTGTATGTGAGAGGAGACATACAGAGAGAGAAGACCAGCATGCCCCAGCTATACAGCCCCAGTGAGGCTCTCAGCTTACTATATCACAGTGAAACACTAATGATTTCTGTCCTGTATATGACTCAGATTGTGTACAATAGCAGCTCTCCCCCTTTGCTACACCCTGTACCAGTTTTCCAGCGTGTCTTTGTGAGTCAGGAGGAGCTGTGTGTGCTTGCTGCTGCATTAAGAGTAGGAAGGTGCCAAAACGCTGCTGTTCCGGGTCTGAGGTAGCTCCGCCCCCCCCCCAATGGCGCTGGAGCTACAGAGATTTTTATACTGGCAATGTCTCCTAGGTTGTTTAAAAATAGGATTTTAATTAACTACCGGTAAATCCTTCTCATAGTCCGTAGAGGATACTGGGGATCCATTTAGTACCATGGGGTATAGACGGGTCCACTTGGAGCCATAGGCACTTTAAGAATTTGATAGTGTGGGCTGGTTCCTGCCTCTAGGGCCCTCCTACCAGACTCAGTCTAGGAAACTGTGCCCGAGGAGGCGGACATATTCAGAGAAGGATATAAAAGGATAGTGGTGAGATTTCGAACCAGCACACACAAACAAGAGGAAAGCCATGCTAACCAAAACTTAGAATAGGAACAGCAACAGCTGAACCAAACAACAATACTAAACCAAGTAACCGTGCAGGACGAAAGAAGCACAGGGTGGGTGCAGAGTATCCTTGACGGACTACGAGAAAAGGATTTATCGGTAGGTAATTAAAATCCTATTTTCTCTTACGTCCTAGAGGATACTAGAGATCCATTTAGTAACACGGGGAAGTACCAAAGCTTCCAAATCGGGTGGGAGAGTGCGGAGGGTCCTACGGAACGGATTGGCCTCTGAGGAACCTTCAGTTTGGTCAAAGTATCGAACCTGTAGAACTTTGCAAACGTGTTCGAACCTGACCAAGTAGCTGCTCGGCAGAGCTGTAATGCCGAGACACCGCGGGCAGCCGCCCAAGAAGAACCACCGACCTAGTCGAGTGGGCTTGTAAAGATTTTGAAATCGGCAATCCTGCAGTGGAATAAGCATGCTGGATAGTGAGCCTGATCCAGCGCGCAATTGACTGCTTTGAAGCAGGACACCCAATCTTATTGGGATCGTAAACGACAAACAGCAAGTCCGATTTCCTGTGACAAGCTGCACATACACCTTCAAAGCCCTCACAACATCCAAAGACTTTGAAGTAACAGAGGTGTCGGTAACAACCGGAACCACAATTGGTTCTGAGTTCAGCTCTGTCCTCATGGAAAATTAAATAGGGGCTCTTGTGAGACAATGCCCCCAACTCCGACACGTCTTGCTGGAGCCAAGACCAACAGTGTGACTGTTTTCCACGCAAGATATTTTACGTCTACCTCCTGTCACGGTTCAAACCAGTCCGATTGGAGGAACTGCAGCACCAAATTGAGATCCCAAGGTGCCATGGGAGGCACAAAGAGAGGCTGGAAGTGCAGAAGCCCTTTCAAGAACGTCTGGACCTCAGAGAGAGACGCCAATTGATTCTGAAAGAAAATGGACAAGGCCGAAATCTGGACTTTAATGGAGCCCAAACGTAGGCCCACATACACACCCGACTGCAGAAAAAGCAGGAAATGACCCAGATGAAATTCCACCGCAGAATATTCCCTGCTCGAGATGTATTTCTTCCAAATACAGTAGTAATGTTTAGACGTTACAACCTTCCGGGCTTGGATCATAGTCGGGATGACCTTGTCAGGGATGCCCCTCCTGGCTAGAATCAGCCGTTCAACTTCCATGCCGTCAAACTTAGCAGTGTTAAAAGTCTTTACAAAGGGGCCCTGTTGCAGGAGATCCTTGCGAAGAGGTAGAGGCCACGGATCTTCCAGGAGCATCTCCAGAAGGTCCACGTACCAGGCCCTTCTTGGCCAGTCTGGAGCAATGAGAATTGCTTGAACTTTTTCCCTTATTATTCTTTTCAGAATTCTTGGGATCAGCGGAAGTGGAGGGAACACGTACACCATCTGATATACCAATGGCGTTGTCAGAGCGTCCACTCCCACTGCCTGTGGGTCTCTCAACCTGGAACAATACCGGGTGCAGGTCGTGTCTGCTGAGACAGTCTGCTTCCCCGTTTTCTACTCCTGGAATGAAGACCGCCGACAATGCCACAGCGTGTTTTTCTGCCCAGAGGAGAATTCTTGATACCTCTGACATTGCTGCTCTGCTTTTCGTTCCGCCCTGTCGGTTTGTGTAAGTCACTGCCGTCACATTGTCCGACTGAACCTGAATGGCCCAATCTTGAAAAAGATATGAGGCCTACAGAAGGGCGTTTTATATAGCCCTGAGTTCCAGAATGTTGATTGGAAGGACGACTTCCTGATTTGACCATTTTCCTTGAAACTGCACCCCCTGGGTGACTGCGCCCCAACATCTGAGGTTTGCGTCTGTGGTTAGCAGAATTCAATTCTGAATCCCGAACCTTCGGCCCTCGATTAGGTGAGAAGTCTGTAGCCACCACTGAAGAGAGTGCCTGGCCTTTGGCAACAGACGGATCCTCTGGTGCATGTGAAGATGCGATCCGGACCATTTGTCTAACAGATCCAGCTGGAAGAGCCTCGCATGAAAACTTCTGTACTGAAGTGCCTCGTAAGAGGCCACCATTTTCCCCAGAAGGCGAATGCATAGATGCACCGATATCCGGGTTGGCTTCAGGACATCCCGAACCATCGACTGGAATACCAATGCCTTATACAACGGAAGAAAAACTTTCTGCGACTCTGTGTCCAGTATTATTCCCAGAAATGGGAGCTTCAGAGTTGGCTCAAAGTGAGATTTCGGAAGATTTAGAATCCACTCATGATCCAGGAGTAGTTTGGTTGTGAGGCCAATGTTGTTCAACACAACCTCTCAATGGACGGTGCCTTTATCAGAAGATCATCCAGGTATGGAATTATGTTCACTCCCTGCTTGCGAAGGAGAATCATCATCTCTGCCATCACCTTGGTGAACACCTTTGGTGCCGTGGAGAGACCAAACGGCAGGGCCTGGAACTGGTAGTGACAGTCCTGTAGTGCAAAGCGTAGATAAGCTTGGTGAGGCGGCCAAATCGGAATGTGAAGGTACACATCCTTGATATCCAGATACACTAGGAATTCCCTCTCCTCCAGACCTAAGAGCAACACTCTCAGAAACTCCAACTTGAATTTGAATACCCGTAAGTACGGATTCAACGATTTTAGATTCAAAATCGGCCTTACCGAACCGTCCGGTTTCGGTACCACAGTATACCTATCTGTGTAACTTTACTTGCCCCCCCCCCCACACACACCTGCTTACCTGTTACCTACTTGGCTGTTGTATAGCGAACCGAAGACAAATTCCTAGTATACGCAAGTATACCTGGCCAATAAACCTGATTCTGATTTCGAAGTTAGAATAACAACCCTTTTTTTTGAAGATGAGGTGGAACTGGAACAATGAATCAAGTCTGTACCAGTTTTTGAATGGCATCCTGTAAAGTTATACTTGCCTCTTGTGTAACTGGTAAGCCTGATTTGAAGAATCTGTGAGGTAGGAGCTCCTGAAACTCCAGTCTGTAGCCCTGGGAAATAAGATCTATGACCCAGGGATCCTGGCATGATGTTGTCCAGATGTGACTGAAATTTCTTAGTGGGGCTCCCACCTGACAGTCTTCCAGGCATCACCGTCCACAGTCATGCAGAAGACTTTGAGGAAGCAGAGCTAGAGCTCTGTTCCCGAGAACCGGCAGCTGCTGGTTTGCATGGTTTACCTCTAGCGCCTCTGTTGGCTGTAGAAGATCCTCTGGATTTGCCCTTAAACTTGGCAGTCCGAAAGGACTGTAGAGTAGGTCCTGAGTAGGTCTTCCTGGTTGGGGGAGCTGCAGAAGGAAGATATGTGGACTTATCCGCAGTAGCTTTGGAGATCCATTTGTCTAGTTCATCTCCAAATAAGGCCTCTCCTGTGAAGAGTAGACCTTCCACGCCTTTCCTGGAGTCCGCGTCCACAGTCCACTGCCATAACTATGAGCCCCTGCGTGCCAACACTGCCATAGCAGTGGTGCATGCATTAATCAAACCTACTTCTTTTATGGCTTCCACCATAAAGTTTGCAGAGTCCTGTATATGTTGCAGGAGTAACACAATCTCCCCCCTAGATAAGGAATCCAACCCTTTAATTAGGTTACCCGACCATTTAGCAATGGCTTTAGTAATCCACGCACATGCTATAGTGGGTCTATGAGCCACCCCAGCAGTTGTGTACAAGGATTTGAGTGTAGTCTCAATTTTACGATCAGCCGTGTCTTTCAGGGAGACTGCATCAGGGACGGGTAACACAATCTTCCGTGACAACCGGGACACAGATCCATCCACTATTGGTGGACTTTCCCATTTTTTCCTATCCTCAGGAGGAAAAGGAAAAGATGAGATTAACCTTTTAGGGATTTGGAATTTCTTATCAGGATTAACCTACGGTTCTTCAAACAGGGTATTCAATTCATTTGACACAGGAAAAGGGACTGAGGACTTCTTTTTTACATTAAAATAAGATTCCTCACACTCCTTTGTCACTTTATCAGGAATTTGTAGCACATCTCTGATAGCTTCTAGAAGAGCCTCAATTGCCTGTGACAGAGCAGCGTCGCCCCATCTTCTGAATCCACCTCAGTCTTCTCCATGTCTGACCCCTCAGTGTCAGAGTCAGACTGCAAGATATGGGCCAGAGTTAATTTTCGTGAGCAAATGGCAGGGGATTGAGACGCTTGTTTGGAGACTGTCTCTGTTCATAATCTCATCCACAGACTGTCTTAAGTATTGCGTCTCTTTCTCATTGCGGGACAATTTATTAGAGATATTGGAAATCATTCTTTTAATGGAATCCAGTCACGCTGGTTTAGCCCCGTTAGTCTGGGAAGGTACAATACACTGAGCACATAGCAATGAGCTCCCTGGGGAAGAGGAACACTCTGCTGTACATGAAACACTCTATGCCTGACATATTGTAAATGTGACAGCACACACACAGTAAAGGTTAAAAGCACAATTAACCCACAAACAGCCCTTCAGGGAGACACAGATATTTTGGAGCCAGCACAGAGTGCCCTCAATGCTAATGCCAGATTGGGGACTAAATCTAGAGTAAACTAATAATCGCTCCCCCCCGGTATGACCTCCTGGTACCGCTAAGGGAATCTGGAGTCACTCCGGGGGAGCTGCACGTCCCTGTCCGTCAGCGTCTGTGTCCACTGCAGAGGGAAAAATAGGATTTTGGTACTTACCGGTAAATCCTTTTCTCCTAGTCCGTAGAGGATGCTGGGGACTCCAAAAGGACCATGGGGTATAGATGGGATCCGCAGGAGCTTGGGCACACTGAAAAGACTTAAGACTGGGTGTGAACTGGCTCCTCCCTCAATGCCCCTCCTCCAGACCTCAGTTATAGGAACTGTGCCCAGGAGAGACGGACATTTCGAGGAAAGGATTTTTGTGAAAACTAAGGGCTACAGACATACCAGCCCACACCACAACCATACCGTATAACCTGAGTAACAGTAAACCACATAACAGTATGCAAGAACAACAGCAACAAGCTGAAACCAGAAATACACAACCCGTGTACAAACTAAGTGAACCGATAAAGAACACTGCAAGAAACAGTCCGCACTTGGATGGGCGCCCAGCATCCTCTACGGACTTGGAGAAAAGGATTTACCGGTATGTACCAAAATCCTTTTTCTCTTACGTCCTAGAGGATGCTGGGGACTCCAAAAGGACCATGGGGTTTATACCAAAGCTCCAGACCGGGCGGGAGAGTGCGGACGACTCTGCAGCACCGACTGAGCAAACTCAAGGTCCTCATCAGCCAGGGTATCAAACTTATAGAACTTGGCAAACGTGTTTGAACCCGACCAAGTAGCCGCTCGGCAGAGCTGTAAAGCTGAGACGCCCCGGGCAGCCGCCCAAGACGAGCCCACCTTCCTGGTAGAATGGGCTTTCACCGACTTCGGCACCGGCAATCCGGCCGAAGAATGAGCCTGCTGAATCGTACTACAAATCCAGCGTGCAATAGTCTGTTTTGAAGCAGGATGACCAATCTTGTTGGAAGCGTACAGGACAAACAGTGCCTCAGTTTTAATAGCCACCGACGTACGGACGACGTAGATCTTCAACGCCCTTACTACATCCAGAGCCCGTGGAACTGTCCCAGCATCCGTGGCCACCGGTACCACAATAGATTGATTAATGTGAAACGAGGAGACCACCTTTGGTAAAAATTGTTGACGAGTCCTCAATTCTGCCCTACCTGAATGAAAGACCAAATACGGACTTTTATAAGATAAGGCCGCCAACTCAGACGCAGACGCCAGTGCCAACAACATGACTACCTTCCAGGTGAGAAACTTCAACTCAACCTTACGCAAAGGCTCAAACCAAGAAGACATGAGAAACTGCAAGACCACGTCCAGATCCCATGGGGCTACAGGAGGTACAAACGGAGGATTGATATGCAAAACTCCTTTCACGAACGTCTGAACCTCTGGGAGGGCAGCCAGTTCCCTTTGAAAGAAAATAGACAATGCCGAAATCTGCACCTTGATGGAGCCCAACTTCAGGCCTGCATCCACACCAGCCTGCAAAAAGTGGAGAAACCGACCCAAATTAAATTCTTCCGCAGGAGCCTTCCGAAACTCACACCAGGAAACATACTTCTTCCAAATACGGTGATAATGCTTCGCCGTAACCTCCTTCCTAGCCCTGAGGAGAGTAGGTATGACCTCTCCTGGAATACCTTTACGAGCTAAGATCTGGCACTCAACTTCCATGCCGTCAAACGCAGCCGCGGTAAGTCTGGGAACACGCATGGACCCTGCAACAACAGGTCCTCTCTTAGAGGAAGCGGCCAAGGATCTTCCTCTAGTTATTCCTGAAGGTCCGGATACCAGGCCCTTCTTGGCCAATCTGGAACTACGAGAATCGCCTGAACCCTTGCTCGCCGAATGATCCCCAGCACCTTTGGAATAAGAGGAAGTGGAGGGAACACATACACCGACTTGAACACCCACGGAGACACCAGGGCGCCCACCGCATTGGCTTGGGGGTCTCTTGACCTGGAACAATACCTCGGAAGCTTCTTGTTGAGACAAGACGCCATCATGTCTATCAGAGGGAGTCCCCAATGCTTTGTCACGTCTGCAAACACCTCTTGATGAAGAGCCCACTCTCCCGGATGGAGATCGTGTCTGCTGAGGAAATCTGCTTCCCAGTTGTCCACTCCCAGAAGGAAGACTGCTGACAGGGCGCTCAGGTGTTGTTCCGCCCAGCGAAGGATTCTTGTGGCCTCTGCCATTGCCGCTCTGCTCCTTGTGCCGCCTTGACCGTTGATATGTGCCACCGCTATGACGTTGTCTGACTGTACCAGGACAGGTCGACCCTGAAGAAGGCTTCTTGCCTGTAGCAGGCCGTTGTAAATGGCTTTTAATTCGAGAACATTTATGTGGAGACCCGCTTCCTGGAACGACCATTTCCCTTGGAAGTTTCTGCCTTGGGTGACTGCACCCCAGCCCCGGAGACTCGCATCTGTCGTCAGAAGTACCCAATCCAGGATACCGAACCGGCGGCCCTCTAGAAGGTGAGACCCTTGTAGCCACCACATTAGGGAAATCCTGGCTTTGGGATATAGACTTATCTTCCGGTGCATGTGCAGGTGAGACCCGGACCATTTGCTCAGTAAGTCCCACTGAAACACCCGGGCATGAAACCTGCCGAACGGAATGGCTTCGTACGTCGCCACCATCTTCCCCAGAACTCGTGTACATTGATGGATGGACACAGTCTTTGGCTTCAGAAGTTCCCTGACCAACAACTGCAGTTCCAGAGCCTTTTCTTGTTGAAGAAAAACTCTCTGTAATTCCGTGTCGAGGACCATGCCCAGAAAGGACAGCCGAGTGGTCGGAATCAACTGAGATTTTGGTAAATTTAGCAGCCAACCGTACTGTCGAAGCACCGACAGCACCAAGTCCACACTCCTTAGCAACCTCTCCCTGGACCTCGCCTTTATCAGGAGATCGTCCAAGTACGGAATAATTGAAACCCCTTGCTTGCGAAGGAGAACCATAATTTCCGCCATGACCTTGGTGAACACTCTCGGGGCCGTGGAAAGGCCAAACGGCAACGTTTGAAATTGGTAATGAGAGTCCTGTACCGCAAACCTGAGGAAGGCCTGATGCGAAGGAAATATCGGGACGTGTAAGTAGGAATCCTTTATGTCAACTGACGCTATACAATCCCCCCCTTCTAGGTTGGAAATCACAGCTCGAAGAGATTCCATCTTGAACTTGAAAACTTTCAAGTATGGATTGAGGGATTTTAGATTCAGAATTGGTCTGACCGAACCGTCCGGTTTCGGCACTAGAAATAGGCTTGAGTAGAACCCCTCCCCCCGTTGTGACGGGGGAACTGGAACAATGACTTTCTGATGACACAATTTTTGTATCGCTGCCAACACCAGCTCCCTGCCCGGAAGAGACGCTGGTAAGGGCGAAACAAAAAACCGGTGGGGGGGGGGCACATCCCGAAACTCCAGCTTGTAACCCTGAGATACAATCTTTAGGACCCAAGGATCGAGGCCTGAACGAACCCAGACCTGACTGAAGCCTCGGAGACTTGGTAGAGGCAGGGGAGGACTTTTGGTCCTGGGCGCCTGACACGGCAGGCGACTTCCTACCCCTTCCTTTACCCTTTGAAGCGAGGAAGGACGAACCCTTTCCACGCCTGTATTTATTAGGACGAAAGGACTGCATCTGCTGATGTGGTGCCTTTTTGTGCTGCGTGGGAACATAGGGAAGAAAAGAGGACTTACCCGCTGTCGCGGTAGAGACCAGGTCCGCCAAGCCGTCCTCAAACAAGACATTACCTTTGAAGGGTAAAGCTTCCATAGCTCTCTTGGAGTCGGCATCAGCATTCCATTGATGGATCCACAACGCCCTCCTTGCCGATATTGACATGGCATTGGCTCTTGATCCCAAAAGACAAACGTCCCTCGCGGCATCCTTCAGGTAATCTGCAGCGTCCTTGATATAACCAAGAGTCAGAAGAACATTATCTTTATCAAGGGTGTCCATGTCAGTGGCTAAATTCTCGGCCCATTTAGCAATAGCACTACTCACCCACACCGACGCCACTGCAGGTCTGAGCAAAGCGCCTGTATTTGCGAAAATGGACTTCAGAGACGTCTCCAGCTTGCGATCCGCCGGAACCTTTAGCGCTGCCATGTCCGGAGACCGAAGCGCTACCTTCTTAGACAAACGAGATAAAGCTTTGTCAACATTTGGAGACGACTCCCATTTTTCCCTATCATCAGAGGGGAAAGGATACGCCATATAAATCCTCTTAGGAATCTGCCACCTCTTATCCGGCGACTCCCAAGCTTTTTCACAAAGGGTATTCATTTCATGAGAGGGGGGAAATTTCACTTCAGGTTTTTTCCCTTTGAACAAACAAATCCTTGTTTCCTGCACCGCAGGTCCGTCAGAAATGTGTAAAACATCCTTTATAGCCACAATCATGTACTGAATACTCTTTACCAAACACGGATGCAAAGCCGCCTCAAAAAAATCGACCTCAGAGTCAGAGTCAGTATCCGTATCTGCCACCTTAGTAAACGGCCGCTTCTGCGAGTCCGATGGGGTCTGTACCTGAGATAAAGCCTCCTCTATGGACTTTTTCCACACCAGCGTCTGTGACTCAGACTTAGCTAACCTCTCAGATAACGAAGCTACATTTGTATTGATTGTAGTTAATAACGTGAGTAAATCAGGTGTCGGCTGCGCCGACAGACCCAAATCCAGACCCACAACTTCACCCCCTACCACCTCCTTCGGAGAATCACATTCAGCCTCCGAAAATGTCTCTGCCGGCTCCCGGACCCCAGTGACCTGCTACCCAGGGCCATCCCCCCCCCCCCCCCCAGCGCCCTGCACTCTGAGGTGCCATCGCGTGTGTGGGAGCGTGGAGCGCAGCGTCTCCGCTGCGCTGTACCTGGTCACCGAAGTCTTCTGCCGTCCTGAAGTCTTCTGATCTTCTCATACTCACCCGACTTCTGGCTTCTGTGAGGGGGTGACGGCGTGGCTCCGGGAACAAGCAGCTAGGCGCACCAAGTGATCGAACCCTCTGGAGCTAATGGTGTCCAGTAGCCGAGAAGCAGAGCCCTTAAACTAAGAAGAAGTAGTTCTGCTTCTCCCCCCTCACTCCCACGCTGCAGGGAGCCTGTAGCCAGCAGGTCTCCCTGAAAATAAAAAAACCTAACAAAAAGTATTTTCCAGAGAAACTCAGGAGAGCTTCCCTGTGAGTGTCCAGTCAGTCCTGGGCACAAAGTCTAACTGAGGTCTGGAGGAGGGGCATAGAGGGAGGAGCCAGTTCACACCCAGTCTTAAGTCTTTTCAGTGTGCCCAAGCTCCTGCGGATCCCGTCTATACCCCATGGTCCTTTTGGAGTCCCCAGCATCCTCTAGGACGTAATAGAAATAGCGCTGGTGAGCTGCTGGATCCGCTCATAATGAAGCCCGGCCCCTTCAATGACGTGCGGTCTTCCCGCTTTTTTTTATACTGGTTGAGGTAATTTGTGCTTAAAATGGAGACAGAACCGTTTTAAGGCTTTGTTTGCCACTGTGGGTACTGTGTACAGAGTACTGAGATGCAGCTGTGTACTGAGTCTGGAGACGCAATCCGCCCCGGTTAGATGCCATGCCTCTCCGTACCCTCACGTCGCCATAATGGTCGGCGACCCGCTAACCGGGACGCCGGCTTAGTACTCACCACTCTTCTGGCTCTGTTAGGGGTGGCGGCGTGCTGCGGGAATGTATGCTCACCATGGAGGTGCTTGCGAATAGTTCCCTCAGGAGCTAGTGTCCTGTTCGGGGAATGGGACCATTAACCCTTTAAGAGTTTGGCCCCCCCGCCCAGTCTTCAGGAGCTTCCATAAGCGTGACTGGCTCCTCCGGCCACATTTTCTAAATGGAGTCTGGTAGGAGGGGCATAGAAGCAGGAGCCAGCCCACACTATCAAATTCTTAAAGTGCCCATGGCTCCTAGTGGACCCGTCTATACCCCCATGGTACTAAATGGATCCCCAGTATCCTCTAGGACATAAAAGAGAAAACATCACACAAGTGTTAGTTTAAGCCACCGCTAGCTAGTTTACACGGGGGGCTCTAGCAGGGTACCCCCCCAGGAGGGTCCCGTATGCCGCGCCCGCGTTTAGCCGCACCATGAACTGGGGGACCCCCCTAGTGGGGCCCCTGGCTTGTACTCATCACAGTCACCTTCAGGCATGTTAGGGGTGTGCAGCGTGCTGCGATTGCGACAGCCAAGGAGCAGTGCCTCGCTGAACAAACAACCTCTCAGGACAGTGGTCCTGTAGCTGGGAAGCACCTCTGACACCTCGCAAGGCCTGTGACCGTCCGCCCCCTAACTCACGGTGCAGGTATGCTGTTGCCCAAACAGCATACCGAAAATAATAAAAAAGTTTAAAAGAAATTGAAGAAAACTCTGGAGCTGCAGAGATGTGCATCCTCTCCTGAGTGCACTTTTTTCTAAACTGCCTGTGGGAGGGGGCATAGAGGGGAGGAACCAGCACACCCAGTGAAGATATTTTAAGTGCACCGGCTCCTTTGGACACGGTCTATAGTCTATACCCCATCGTACTAAGTCTCCCCAACATCCCATAAGGATGATAGAGAAAAAAAAGCCTGCACTCACTAGAAGATATTTTCAAGGCTTTTGTGCAGCCTCAGTACAGCACAGAATTATTCTTCTAGAAGTAGGGGCTACAGTGCATTGCAGGAATGAGAGGAGATCGCAACCTCATATTGCAGATCTATGTGTTGGAATGAAATATGCTGGACGGTTCTTTACTTTACTTTCCTATGAGGTAAGAAGATATCAAAGGTCATAATACAATATATGCTCCACAAGTACTATTTGTTTGGGATGGTGTGGGTGATCCCAGCTGGGTCACCAATACACTATCATTTTTTTATCCTTTCATATTATGGAAGCTTTGAGGTGACCAATATGAGTTCAGTGGTTGGAAAGCATGCAATCTTGAGTAGCAGAATCACTTGACACTTTGGTACACATGTGCCTCTATGAAGACTACAGCATTTAGTTTGTTAGTATTACACTATTACAGTGGTTCTCAAACTGGGTGCCTCGGGACACTTGCAGGGGTGCCTTGAATTGGTGGTTTAGGACTAGTGATGAGCGGGTTCGGTTTTACTCAGTTCTACTCGGTTCTCAAAACGGCATCTTAGTGGTTCACGGATGTCACGTGTTTTGGATAGCCAATAAGATGCCGTGTTTAGAACCGAGTAAAACCGAGTAAAACCAAACCCGCTCATCACTATTTAGGACCAAGTCAAATGAGTCATGGTCAATGTGGGAGACCCTTCGATGGCCTAAGGACTCACAGATAAACTACTAAACATTTACCTGTTGGTACGGGCAAATATATAACCACCTGTAGATGGTTATATATAACCACCTGCAGATATACAGTGTGTGTGTGTGTATATATATATATATATATATATATATATATATATATATATACACACACACAGACTAAATGCTGTAGTCTTCATAGAGGTACATGTGTACCAAGGTGTCAAGTGATTCTGCTTCTCAAGATTGCATGCTTTCCAACCACTGAACTCACATTGGTCACCTCAACGCTATATATACACAATGCTCAAAAAAATAAAGGGAACACTTAAACAACACAATGTAACTCTAAGTCAATCACACTTCTGTGAAATCAAACTATCCACTTAGGAAGCAACACTGATTGACAATCAATTTCACATGCTGTTGTGCAAATGGAATAGACAACAGGTGGGAATTATAGGCAATTAGCAATACACCCCCAATAAAGGAGTTGTTCTGCAGGTGGTGACCACAGACCACTTCTCAGCTCCTATGCTTTCTGGCTGATGTTTTGGTCACTTTTGAAAGCTGGCGGTGCTTTCACTCTAGTGGTAGCATGAGACGGAGTCTACAACCCACACAAGTGGCTCAGGTAGTGCAGCTCATCCAGGATGGCACATCAATGCGAGCTGTGGCAAGAAGGTTTGCTGTGTCTGTCAGCGTAGTGTCCAGCGCTACCAGGAGACAGGCCAGTACACATCAGGAGACGTGGAGGAGGCCGTAGGAGGGCAACAACCAGCAGCAGGACCGCTACCTCCGCCTTTGTGCAAGAAGGAACAGGAGGAGCACAGCCAGAGCCCTGCAAAATGACCTCCAGCAAGCCACAAATGTGCATGTGTCTACTCAAACGATCAGAAACAGACTCCATGAGGGTGGTATGAGGGCCCGACGCCCACAGGTGGGGGTTGTGCTTACAGCCCAACACTGTGCAGGACGTTTGGCATTTGCCAGAGAACACCAAGATTGGCAAATTCGTCACTGGCGCCCTGTGCTCTTCACAGATGAAAGCAGGTTCTCACTGAGCACATGTGATAGACGTGACAGAGTCTGGAGACGCCAAGGAGAACGTTCTGCTGCCTGCAACATCCTCCAGCATGACCGGTTTGGCAGTGGGTCACAGTAATGGTGTGGGGTGGCATTTCTTTGGGGGGCCGCACAGCCCTCCATGTGCTCGCCAGAGGTAGCCTGACTGCCATTAGGTACCGAGATGAGATCCTCAGACCCCTTGTGAGACCATATGCTGGTGCGGTTGGTCCTGGGTTCCTCCTAATGCGCGACAATGCTAGACCTCATGTGGCTGGAGGGGGTCAGCAGTTCCTGCAAGACGAAGGCATTGATGCTATGGACTGGCCCGCCCGTTCCCCATACCTGAATCCAATTGAGCACAGCTGGGACATCATGTCTCGCTCCATCCACCAACGCCACGTTGCACCACAGACTGTCCAGGAGCTGGTGGATGCTTTAGTCCAGGTCTGGGAGGAGATCCCTCAGGAGACCATCCGCCACCTCATCAGGAGCATGCCCAGGCGTTGTAGGGAGGTCATACAGGCACGTGGAGGCCACACACACTACTGAGCCTCATTTTGACTTGTTTTAAGGACATTACATCAAAGTTGGATCAGCCTGTAGTGTGTTTTTCCACTTTAATTTTGAGTGTGACTCCAAATCCAGACCTCCATGGGTTAATAAATTTGATTTCCATTGATAATTATTGTGTGAATTTGTTGTCAGCACATTCAACTATGTAAAGAACAAAGTATTTAATAAGAATATTTCATTCATTCAGATCTAGGATGTGTTATTTTAGTGTTCCCTTTATTTTTTTAAGCAGTGTGTGTATATATATATTATATATATATATATATGAATGAACGTTATGGTAAGAACTTACCGTTGATAACGTGATTTCTCTTATGTCCACAGGTATCCACAGGATAACATTGGGATATTGTCGAGCGACAGCGAAAATGGCACCAACACGGTCACGAGCTTTCTGGCCTCCCAGGATGCATTGGGGCCTCCACTATATAGTCCCGCCCACTGATTCAGTCAGATCAGTTCTTTCCACAGCGATTATAGGCAGGAACATTAGGTAGAGACCTGTACAGGCGATAAGAACACACATGCACACCCTTCCATACAAGAAGGAAGAGGTTTTTAGTGTTTGTCTAGATCCTCAAATCAGATGCGTCCGGGTGGGATCCCTGTGGATACCTGTGGACATAAGAGAAATCACGTTATCAACGGTAAGTTCTTACCATAACGTTCATTTCTCTGGCTGGGTCCACAGGATTATCCACAGGATAACATTGGGATTCCCAAAGCCATTTTAGTGGTGGGGACGCTCCTGATTGCACAGGAGGACCTTTCGCCCAAAGTCTGCGTCATGAGAGGCAAAAGTATCCAAGGCATAATGTCTGATGAATGTGTTTATGGAAGACCATGTGGCTGCCTTACATATCTGTTCTGCTGATGCACCCTGTGCTGCCCAAGAAGGACCTACCTTACGTGTAGAGTGTGCAGAGACATTAGCCGGAATAGGGAGATCTGCATGAGAATAAGCTTCAGATATTACCATTCGGAGCCATCTCGCCAGCGTCTGTTTACTAGCAGGCAAACCTCTCCTATGGAATCCGTAGAGGATGAAGAGGGAATCTGTTTTCCTGATGGCACTAGTACGATCTATGTAGATTTTTAAAGACCGGACCACGTCCAGTGACGCTTCTCCCGCAGATAGTCCCGATACCTGAAAAGCTGGGACTACAATCTCTTCATTCAGGTGAAACTTTGACACCACCTTTGGAAGATAACTAGATCTCGTTCTGAGAACTGCTCTGTCTGGAAAAAAACTTAGGAAAGGAGACTTACATGATAATGCTCCTAAATCTGACACTCTTCTGGCTGACGCCATTGCCAGTAAAAAAAGAACTTTAACCGTTAACCACTTAAGATCTGCTCTCAAGTGGTTCAAACAAAGGACCCTGGAGAAATTTAAGAACTAAATTCAAATCCCAGGGAGCTGCAGGAGGAACAAATGGAGGTTGAATATGTACTACTCCTTGGAAAAAAGTACGTACATCCTGTAGGTCAGCAATCTTCTGCTGAAACCATACAGTCAACGCTGAGACTTGCACCCTCAAGGAAGCAACCTTCAACCCCTTATCCAATCCTGCCTGCAGAAAATCCAAAATTCTAGCTACTTTAAAGGCTCTTGGATTGTAATTTTTTCCAGAACACCAATGAATATAGGCTTGCCATATTCTATGATATACACGGGCCGAAGAAGGCTTTCTTGCTCTAAGCATGGTTTGGATTACTTGCTTTGAAAATCCTTTAGCCTCTAAGATAGAGGTTTCAACAGCCACGCCGTCAAAGACAGGCGATCCAGATGACTGTGACAACAAGGACCCTGCATTAACAGATCTGGACGTTGAGGGAGCAGTATCGGTGCTTCCACGGACATTCTCCACAGATCTGTGTACCAATGCCTTCTTGGCCAAGCTGGAGCTATTAGAATGATTGCTCCTTTTGCCTGTTTTATCTTTCTCACTACTCTGGGTAATAGAGATATTGGAGGGAACAGATATGCCAGCTGAAACCTCCGTTCTACTGACAGTGCGTCTACCAGGACTGCTCCTGAGTCCCTTGTTCTTGATCCGTACCACGGAACTTTGTTGTTTAGACGAGACGCCATAAGGTCTATCTCCGGTAGACCCCATCTGTTCACCAGTGTTTGAAACACTTCTGGGTGTAGTGCCCATTCGGTTTCCTGAATGGTGTGCCGACTGAGAAAATCCGCTTCCCAATTTAGTACACCCGGGACAAATACTGCTGACAATGCTGGGAGATGGAGTTCTGCCCACTTTAGAATGGGAGTTACTTCCTCCATCAGACTCTTGCTGTGAGTCCCTCCTTGATGATTTAGGTATGCTACTGCCGTCGCATTGTCTGAGCGGATCTGGACTGGTCTTCCTTGTAGATTGTCCTTTGCCTGAACTAGGGCCAAGTAAATGGCTCTTATTTCTAACAGATTTATTGGCAGGCGACTTTCCCTTGCGGTCCATTTTCCCTGGAACCATAGGCTTCCGAGTACCGCCCCCCAACCTTGCAGGCTGGCATCTGTCGTCAGGACTTGCCACTCTTTTATCCAAAAGGGTCTCCCCTTGTTTAAATGGTCTGTCTGTAGCCACCATGCTAGAGACCTTTTTACATTTACTGGAATCTTTATCATCTGCTTCTTTATTGTTTGATGATTTCCGTTCCATTTTGTCAAAATGAGATGCTGCAATGGTCTGGAGTGGAATTGCGCATATTCCACCATGTCGAACGTTGATACCATCAGACCCAACAGTCGCATTGCTGCATGGACTGACATTGTCTGGGCTTGCAACGCTTCCTGAGCCATGACCTGCACCTTGACTATTTTCTTCTCTGGTAAGAGAACTCTCTGTAGGTCTGAATCCAATATGGTTCCCAAATGAACCATCCGCTGTGATGGATTCAGGGACGACTTCTCCCAATTTATGAGCCACCCGTGTCTCTGTAAACAAACTATCGTCTGTTGGAGATGGCTCAACAGTAAATCTTGCGACTGTGCTAAGATTAATAGGTCGTCTAGGTATGGGAATATCCTTATCCCTTGTTTGCGCAGACAAGCTGCCATAACCACCATGATCTTGGTAAACACCCTGGGTGCTGTAGCTAGCCCGAAGGGCAGAGCTTGGAACTGGAAGTGTTCCTTGAGGATGGCAAACCTGAGGTAACACTGATGTGATAGTGCTATAGGCACATGTAGGTAAGCATCCCGCACATCCAGAGATACCATATAGTCTCCCGGTTCCATAGCCAACATTATGGAGCGTAACGTCTCCATGTGGAACTTCGGGATCCATATGTAATTGTTCAACATCTTCAGATTTAGAATTGGTCGATATGACCCATTTGGTTTCTGGATTAGAAACAGATTGGAGTAATACCCCTGTCCCTTGTGTGATGGAGGTACTGGGACAATCACACCTGACTGCAGTAATTTTTGGACTGCTTCTTGCAGGGCATTGGCCTTCGACTCTATACGAGACGGGCTGGTGCAAAAAAATTTTTTGAGGAGGCTGCCTCCTGAATGGGAACCCATACTCCTGAGATACTACCTTCTGCACCCAGGCATCTGTTGTTGACTGTTGCCATGTGTGTGCAAATTGCAGGAGTCGGCCCCCAACCCTGGAATCCTCCAGGCGGAGGCCCGTCTCTTCAGGCTGAGGGTTTCTGTTCAGGTTTGGAAGCTGGCTTTTTGCTAGCCCACTGCTTCCTACCCCTTTTAAACTGGGGTTGTTTAGGCTCCTCTTTACCTTTCGCTTTGCTTTGCCAGCGAAATGAGCGAAATTTTAAACCCTTGGACTTAGGGTTGTAGGTAGCCGGAAATCTGACCTCCTTTGATTCAGCCTCTGACTCTAGGATATCCGATAAAGGTTTTCCAAATAATATATTACCCACGAAAGGCAATGCTTCCAGTTCCTTCTTGGACTCCGCATCTGCCTTCCAGGTCCGTTGCCAGACTGCTCTGCGAGCGACTACTGCCAGGGCTGAAGCTTTAGAAGCAACAGTGCCTACATCAATGGCTGCTTCTTCTAAATACTGGGCAGATTGTCTTAAACGGCAAAGACGATCCTCTTGCTCCCTAGTAGGAGAGGGGATGTCATTCTCTAGTTCCTCTATCCATTCGCCCATTGCCTTTGCTACCCAGGCCGAAGCCATAGCAGGTCTTACCACTGCACCCACAAGAGAAAAAATATTTTTCAATAGGCTCTCTACCCTCCTGTCTGTGACATCATTCAAAAAGGTAGATGACAGTGACAAAGCAGATTTGTGCACGAGTCGCAGAACATGTGCATCTACTTTTGGAGGAACTTCTCTCTTCGAACAATCTCCAGCAGGAAATGGATAATAAGAATCCCATCTCCTAGGAATCTTATACTTTTTACCGGGCGCTGCCCAAGACTCATCCATCATTTCCGTCAACTCCTCTGACGCTGGAAATTCAGCTTTCACTGACTTTGTTCGTTTGAATACAGGTGCTTTTGCTTTTAACGCTGTCTTGGCTGGTTCTTCCAGAGAAAGCACAGCCTTTACTGCATTAATGAGTTCAGCTACATCATCTGAACTAAAGCTCTGCGACTGATCATCATACGGAGTTGAATCTATTGTTTCCGCATCATCATCCGATGTATCCTCTTGTGTAGTCTGCCATACAGACGTATCTGTCTTAGTCTTACCTACCCCTTGGTTGCTTGTAGAGGCTACTGGAACCAAACCATAGGAAGGGAGCTGCATGTATGGGTTCATAGTGTAACCTAACCCCTGAGGTGGTGCTACTGGAGCTAACCTGTCCGCTATTGAAGACAGAGTCTTTGCGAACATATTCCATGGTGGCTCTACTGGAGGTTGAACTAACTCCTGTTTTTTATTTCGCTGAAAAGCGAAACAGTTTGCACACAAACCCTCATAAGTGACCAATTGAATCATATCAATTACCCCTGCTTACAAGATAAGCATGTTAGGGCTGTAGGAGTGCTTGACAAATTCTCCTCATCACTTTTGCCGCTCACAGACATTTTTTCTGATATTGACTACACAATTTTGTGACTGAACCACACCCTATAATCAGTATATAGAGGTGAAATCTGTCACAACTGAGGGCCTGAGCTGACGGGAGGCAGCCTCAGTTGTAGGGGCTGAGATGCAACGGAACCTGGGAGGTTGTATCAGACCCCTAGACATGTAAGTAACATGTAGAATAACTGCCCGAAGGCGTGACCACGACAACCAGGATAAAAGTCAATGATGTTTATTATGACAAACTCCGTAACACAGCAGCAGTAAAGGAAACATAAAAGTCAACAGAGGATAAATACAATTCCTGGGTACTACAGGGTGGCAAGGGCCACAGGCACTGGTAGAGTGAGACAGTTCTTATAATCTTCTAGTTGGAAAGTTCTTACCAGACCTGACTGTAGCAATGGAGAGAACCCAGGATCGTACCAGCTGGTGTTCCAGGAAAGGCTGGGTTGCTGAAGATAAAACGGCTGCTGTGGATACTGGCTGGAACCAGACTGTTGTTGGTACGGAGTGGATACTGGCTGGAACCAGTTAAATAATAAACGAACTTGAGAGCGATGAAATAATAATGAAGTTTGGAGTTTAAGAGCGGTGAAATAATAATACCGGTGGAGAGTGGTAAACTGCAGAAAGGACACCGGCCCTTTAAGAGAAGCTGTACACTGCTGGAAGCTGGGCTGGAAGCAGGTGATTGATGAAGTTTGGAGTTTGAGAGCGGTGAAATAATAATACCGGTGGAGAGTGGTAAACTGCAGAAAGGACACCGGCCCTTTAAGAGAAGCTGTACACTGCTGGAAGCTGGGCTGGAAGCAGGTGATTGATGAAGTTTGGAGTTTGAGAGCGGTGAAATAATAATACCGGTGGAGAGTGGTAAACTGCAGAAAGGACACCGGCCCTTTAAGAGAAGCTGTACACTGCTGGAAGCTGGGCTGGAAGCAGGTGATTGTTGTAACTGGAAACAGGTGAGTCCAGAATGGATCGGAGAGTCAGGCTACACCGCAGATGGAATGCTGGTGCGGGTCTCTATAGCAGAAGTCTGGAGACAGGAGCTGGAACCTGGAAGACAACCACAGGAGAGAGACAAACTGGAACTAGGTTAGACAACCAAAGCACTGACGCCTTCCTTGCTCAGGCACAGCTTACTTATACCTGCAGCAAGGAAGGGGTTGGCTAGGCAATTATGCAAATCAACAATACAGACAGCAGATTGGTGGAAATGCTCAGATGACAAAATCCAAGATGGCTGCGCCCATGCAGACACTTGGAGGGAAGTTTGGTTTGTAATCCATGTGAGAATTGAAACAGTAATGGCGACGCCGGCCACAGGAGACAGGAGACGCCAGACTGACAAGCGCACATTTAACCACGCGGGTACAGCGGAGGCCGCGGCTGATGAAATCACCACTCTGACATTCTGCATGTGGAAACTCAGGAACAGCGGGATCCGGTCCTGGAACGCTGAGCCAGCCTTAGGAGGCATCTGAAGGGTAAGTAATGGCGTCCAGATACCCGGATCGTGACAAAATCAATCTGACCACAGTGCACCTGATTTGAGGGTCAGAACAGGACTGACATTACACAGAAGTGTCAGCACACATACTAGCAGTCAGTCACATGTTAAAGCATTTAGACATTGTCATATGAGAATACAACCTCCATAATAACTTATACATAAGTAGGAAATTTGTACTTCTGTTTAACTGGTTCTTTTTCAACATAACATGCAGAAAACACAGTAATATACAGGTCTCATATGCAATAGGTACTAAAAATTAACAGTGCACACTAAGAAGTAGAAGGAATTTTTAGTACTGTATACCCTGCCTCCAGGGAGCGGGATACAGGGAGACTCACCACACTTCCATATCCAAGCAAAGACGCTCGAAAGACGCTGAGTGGATTCAGACGCTACTGGTGTACACTGCCGCTCTTGGTAACTGATAACGGACACGGACGCTCACCAACGGACACGGACGCTGAGCGACTCCACGTGCATGCAGACACTAAAGGCCTGCGACTCGGTCTGGGCGGGTTTATATCCAGTGTACACAACCGCAGCGTCTAAGCTGCGACTGAGTACCCTCGTGGTAGCGTCTGAACCGGAAGTGAGGTTATTCAGTTCATGAAACGAGAGACCCGCGGGAACTGGCCATGAACTCGGAGGAGGGACGGCCAGGAGAGCGTCTGAAACCCCCTGTTGACTTAAACTCCCAGGATCGCGGCCTCACCTAGTCCTGGCGCCTATGATCCCCGGAGCGTAGCGCTGTCACACTCGAGATGTTCGGCGCATCAACACGCTGTTTGTAGTCTCCACCAAATCAGCGTAGCTGTGTCCTGACCCCTCTAGTAAGAGGAAGTCCATATACTCACTGTCTCCCCATGCTCCGGCCACAGCCTGGTAACGTCTGCTGGACCTGCTAGAACATCCGACACAGACGCCCGTCGAGACAGCACTGTACCGCGAAGGTAAGCGTTGTTGCGACCCGGTGGGGAGTTGTTGGAGCGACTCTTTCTAATACACGTTTAAGACGCTGTTAAGAGAAGTCGCTCAAACAAAAACAGTAAGTCTATAAAAATAATAAGATTTTACTTACCGATAAATCTATTTCTCGTAGTCCGTAGTGGATGCTGGGACTCCGTCAGGACCATGGGGATTAGCGGCTCCGCAGGAGACAGGGCACAAAAATAA